>NW_020271275.1:776694-1269032 GCF_002803265.2 Melanaphis sacchari | reverse complement strand
ATATTACGTATTGCTTTTATTACTTGCAAAACTTATTTTTCAACAGGATGGAGCACCCGCTCATAATGCCATTATTATAAGACAACGTTAAATGAAATGTTTAGAAATCGATGGATGGAACTCACGGCCAGTGAATGGCCCCACGGTCACCTGATCTAACACCATTAGATTTTTATATGGTCTTTAAAGACGTTGTTTATGCAGATCCACCAGCAAATCTAGGATTTAAAATAAAATAACGGTAGCGATGAGACAATTAAAGAAAAAATTTTGGCAGCAACCTATAAGAAGTGAGTCGTCGATTGGAAATGTTAGAAAAACGAAGAAATTGAACATTTTATTAGATAAAAATAAACATAAGTCAAAACAATGTAACGGTATTTATTTAATTTCTACTCACATTCTTTATTAAAATCTATGAAAATCACTCACAAATTTAAAACAATAAATGTTTTGGTAAATCGAAAATTTAATTATTTTAAAATTTAAAAGGTAAAATCTATTCAATTTAGGTTTAGAACTATGGTCAATGGATCTACATTTAGAATAAAATAATCTATCCATATCGGTGACAAAATAGGTGTTGCAATTTAAAAATTTATGCGGCATGCGCATACTACAAGAGTTAAAAATTGAAATTTGTCCTAAATGTGTACTTCAGTACCCTTAGCTATTGCAGCAAACCGTATTTCAATCTAAGATTATAAGGGCTGAGATATTTAGTGGTACATTTAAAACGGGACACACTGTATAAATATAATACTTATAATACTTATGTATTATAGTACTTGATTTATTGTGTGTATTATTGACGTTTTTACTTCATGGTCTTATTTTCAACTTTGATTTCCAGGACCCTTTTAACTACTGAACTCTAGTGATGTACATCATAGGGAGAAAGCTGCTCCCGTAGCTTTTTTTAAACTTCTGTATTTTAAAACTTTATCCCCTGTAATTAAAAAACTAATTATGCCCATGATTATAATTTATAACGATTAATCCAAGACTTAGAAATAAATGTTATACTATAGTTGCAGTATAATTTTAGACCTTCGAGTAGCTCCGACAATAATCTATTAATATTATTTAAAGATCTTACATCTAAATTTATACCAACCTACCCTGTAATGTGGATACTTCGATTGCTGCTAATTCCGTCTGTTTATTACCTATTTTACACCAATCAATAAGCATATACAATATATATATAGGTAGTAACGTTATTGCTGCAAAATAAATTGTAGTATTGCAGTAAATATGTTATCGAACTGAAAACAAGAATATTTATACTTTACTTCGGTAAAAAATGCTAAAACGTTTAAACGTATTATTATTGTGTTCGATTTTTTACTTATATTATAGAAACTTTAGTTAATCTAATACCACTTGCTGTTACCAGTGTTGTTGAGGTATAATAATGTAACCGATTGAGAAAACATTAACTATAATTGAAACATCATAAATCGTTTAAAAATTATAATGAAAACCAATTATTACTGTGAGCAAAAAACAAACCATTTGATGTTATTTTGAATTTTAATTGAATTCTTGACGTCGATTTCAATTTATCCGTACAAATGCGAATGTTTAGTTTCATTATTATTATTATTATTATTATTATTATTATTATTATTATTATTTCCACCACGATTTGTTGTTACTGACTCACAAATAATTTATAAAAATCGACACTTCCAATCATAGTAATAACAATCAATTACAATATCGTATAAGCCATAAAGTCAACGGACATATTTGGAACAAAAATATCCATGAAAAAGTTTAAAGAAAAATCTCTATTACCGAAAAAAAGAACAAGGTATAAAAGTCAATCATTTTTTTAAAACTGTTTATTAATAGTACCATTATACCTTTATATTTTATTTTATTAGTAAAATAAAAATATGTATAAAAAAAAATATCAAAACTGATAAATTGTCAATAATTGTAATGATAAAATAAAACATTGAGTTAAAATACTCATATTTAAATATACCTACAATATGAAACTATAGTACATGGTTTTAAAATATTTTTATTTACCTATTTATTATGTTATTATCATTATTTAAGTAATTATATTTTATCTGTTTATCATATTATTTCCAGTCACGCTCATCAAAAAAGGTATAATATTATGTTGTAAGTTAATTTTACCTATTTATTGTATGTTTTATTGTTTCGAAACTCATAAAATTTTTAAAAAAAATTTATCATTTTAATACGGTTTCATGATTTTGGCAAGTACGTAGAGTAAACATGCTTTCGATGTGTTGTCTCTAAACTCTGCTTTAATTAATACAGTATATATTTTATGTAGTAAATTTGATAAGCAGTAGGTATGTAATATTAATATTGTAGCGTGTGTAATAAAGATCTGGCTATTTTATATTTTAACATATGGTGCACCCTGGAAGTTTGTAAGTAATTAAGGAAAAAGCATAAAAATAAAAACATTTTAATATCTTAAATAAATAAGTTAGGTATACTATAATATTATTTAATATAAGTATAGTAGTTCAATATTCATAAAGGCATAATATTAACATTATTATGTAGGTAAATATTAATATTAGTTAAATAATATAATAAAAAAGATAATTACACAAAAATGTGTTTTAATTAAAAATACTTTAATAGTATTCTTTACCAATATTATGGCTTACTTATATTCCTTATTATGTTAAACAAATAAAGCTGCAATCTGCATTTTGCATTGTTTATCGTGCATAATTTTTTTCTTTATGGGTGGGTGAGGGGCGAAGCTTTTTTTCTACAGCCGTGGCTTATTTCACCATAATTTTCAATATACGTGTACTGAATTTTTAATTCTATAGGTAGATATCCTATATGTATATATTGACTGCGAGGAAGGATGCAAAATATTGCACTTAGTTTTTTTCGGTGTCACGTCATAATGTTATTATCACATTTAATTTCGTGTAATATAAGTATGCACCGTGAAACGTTTCTGTCGGGTATGTGCGCGTTGACGAAGAATATTTAATTTGAGCCTTATACCCTTGTCTACTTCAGTTTGAGTATTTACACAATACTATGGAAGATACGCTTTATGGGTACAAATACTAATAAAATAAAAGTCTATAATAAAGATAAAAGTGTCTGTGGAATTCAACGGGGGCCGCGGTGGCGACAGTGAGAAAAAAGTGCATTATTTTTGTTATATAAAGGGACGAACGGAGGGGATTTCAAAGCACGTACGAAATTTCCGAGAATGGAATCGATTTGCGTAGTCCACGGGGGCTCCGATCCGAGGAAAAAAATTATAATAAAATTCTACACACGCACAAAGACTTCATTTTTATAAATATGATATATAAGATACAGTGTATATATATATATATAAGTCATAGATCTAAAATTTAGAGATCCAAATTTTCTAAAAAAACATATATTAGCGATGAGAAGTGTTTTTCGATTTCGCCGAAATATTCTTTTTACTTGCAAGAAACTTATCGATTGCGCCAATTTTTGATATATATTTATTTATTCCATCGGTTCATTATAATTCTATTATTAAATACTTTATTAGTGATACGCATATATATGAATTTATTCTAGGGAAAATTACGTACCGCGTCGGATATATATTGCAGTCTGTTTAAGTATAATATGAAATATAAATATACATATGTTTTATCAAAAAAGATTAATTAGATGCATACAATGGTACTATTGGAAATAGAAGTACAAATCTTATCAATTATATTCTTGAATTTTGTGGACTACAATGTTTGACAATCATTTAAGTAAAAAAAGATAATAGATATTTAAGTTATATTATTCGGTTATGCAAATCGTGGCGGAATCAACGTATTATTCAGATGTCCAGAAGAATTTATATTAAAACGGCGAAATCAATAAAACTTTACGATGAAATGATAACTAGACGAGAATGCATAATGTATTATAGTATTGTTCGCGATAATGGCTTGACGCAGTGACGCCTAAACCCAAAGCGATTTGTGACGGTCACTCGATGACTGACGTATGCGTCTTTCGTCCAGCGCAGCACATAATAAAACTAAAGTATAGTGTTTAATATAAGTATAGGAATTAAGAGGTATAGGTGCTATAATAATTATATTATAGAGTCGATGAATGTATAATGATAATAATAATAATAATAATAATAATAATAATAATAATAATAATATGACTTTGGTGTTCGGTGGCGACTGGCAAATGACGAGTATGGTACCTCTCGCTCGTTTATATCTAAACAAATTATTATATTATACTTATATTTTGAAGATTTTGGATATACTTGCTAGTGTGTATATACTTATTAAACACATAAATAAATACATATATAAATATACAATATACATAGGTTGGGAGAAGACCAGTCGAACAGTATGCTGCGCGCGCCCGTATATATATGTCTGTATGTGTGTGTGTGTGTGTGTGTGTGTTTTTATCTGTCGCCGTCGATCTATGCCGACGAGCAAAGAGCCGACAAAGTTTTGTTCGAAGATCAGATGATGCTTATCAGAACATGTCTCTCGCCGGTCGGTTAGTGCTGGCTACTATGTATTTAAGTCATCTTTTCGACCGATTTTTTTCCGGCCGGACTGAAAAAATAGAAATTTTATATTGTTTAGGAACTCCTTACCCAACCCCCTCCATCGTATACCACACATCGATGGCGCGATGGGTCGTATATAATGGCATAATGTATACTTATATAGGTAGGTAATATTGTTGAGTACCTAGTACCTACCGCGTATATTGAACCGAGCAGCTGCGTATTTAACGGGGATCTAAGATGAATTCCTCTTACCTCCTCCCCTCATCATCACAGCAACATAATCACTCGAAATGAGACAAATTTTCCATAATATTTTGCGAGAAAATTTTATTATTATTATATCATTGTCTATTAATTTTTCTCGCGCCATGACTATGTGGCTGAACAATTATCGTATCACATAGTTAAAATTGATTATATACGAATCGATTTTTGTTCCGAAAAATCAAATTTAAATAATAAAATAAATAAGTTATAAAAAAAAAGTTGTTATCATAATAGCTGCATTTTTTCATTTCTGTATCCAAAACTAAATATACAAAATGGTTAATTGATTATTGGTAACAAAAGTATATTGCAATTTTATTGGAATATTATTTTTATAATTATTATTAAAAACGTTACACAATAGTGTTAAATTTTCAAAGGCGTTAACCATTTTAAGCGCAAGTTATTATTTTAAAATAACAATATCTATATCCGAATTTGATAAACGAAGAGTAATATATCATACATTTAATGTCAATAATGTCATTATTAATTATTAATAAATAAAAAATTTTAAATGATGTAATTAAGTAAAACACGTATGTTTACGATTCAGTTTTCTATTTTTTGTGGTCTGCTAATTATGCGACACTAATCTATATAGTCTAACAAAACGGGACACCAATCCCATTGCTTTAGGTACCATGCAGTTACCATGTATATTGTATATTGTCTGAAACTATTGTTTTTAAACTAGTGTTTTATACATACTACGTAAAAAATACCCTCGTATAGTGTAGATAGCACACGGTGGATAAATAGAAAGGGTCAAGTAGAAGGGAATGTCAAAAAATAAATTTTTGCAGACGATGCGCTGACAGTATTGTATTCATGAAATTGTACACTTGGAATATTATATAGAAAAATTAATCGCGTATGGTAGGATAACGTAGTAGTGTGTGTGCTGTGAGCTATATATGAGAAAGACTAGGTTTTTTTAGAATAACGTCTATGACAAAAATTTAAAAATTTTATATTACAAAATATCTCGGAATGGCAATAACAATTTTGATTACATCGAGTTGAAAATTGAAATTGGAGTCGTACTACTGTCAGCGTTCTTCTGGGAAAAACAAATGTTTTCCCACGCACGAAACTGGACGGTACTATATTATCTATTTCTATAATATATAGGTGCTAAATTGTAGCCTAGAAATTATTCGATTTCGTCACTGTTTATTTTTATTAATATTTACATATTTTGTATTGTGAATGTATGTACATGTCTCTAAAACAATAATAATAATAACAATAAGATAATACGCGATTTGTGTGTAGTGTTGCCGTCGTAGTATATATTATTTCTTATGACTTATGAGTATATCTGTATGAATGGAAAGCGTCTGTCGGTGACTGTGCGTTTATTGCAAAAACGGAAAGAGTCAAAATAACTTGTGCGAATCAAGTTTACGAAACATTGATCAGGTTTACGTTGCGTAAACATAATTTATCGAACCATTGACGGAAACACGATTCCATCGTGTTTCCGTCTGTCTGCTGGGGTATTATAAAATAAATTTCCTTATTATATTTTATTATTATACAAATATATCGATGGCCGTTATAATAGTTTTGTAGTAGTGTGGATAACAAAAGTTGGCAAAATAAAAAAACTAGGCTACACTACACGTTATAATCTACGCATAGTGGCTATTGCGGCACGATTTGTTTAAAGCAAATTGTATGCAAAACCGGATCCAAAAGATCAAGTCCTCTCCCACAGAAATCACACCACACACATACATAATTTCACATGAAAAAAAAATACTAAATTTAATAATATTACTACAAACATAAATAACTAAATCAATTTTAAAGCTACTTGTAGAAATAATTAAATCAATATTTATGATTTAATTGCACTTAAATCATAAATATTTAAAAAAAAATAATAAATATATAGGTAATATAAAAATAAGAAAAATTTAAAATCATGATGTTTTTATTTTTAATTTTTATTGTATAATACATATTATATTATTTAATCTCTAAATGATAATTTAATAATAAGCAAAATTGATAGATTTGATATTTAAATATTTAAAATTGTACAGAATATATAGTTGTGTGGCGTACATTTAAATCAATGCCTTCCACAGAGATTTTCGCTCTGGATCTGTCTTTGATCTACTTTAAATATTGACATACTGTATACAGTATAGTATACCAAATCATATACATTTTGTTTAAACATTAAGTGAATAATTTTAGAATAGTAGATTCTGTAAAGTGTAAATACCTATACTAAATTTTATGTACGTAAGTTGAAGTATTACATCGAACAACCCAAACGAGTTTCATAAAAATATAAAATTATACTAATTAATAAATATATAATTTATTTAACAAGCATTACAAGCGCGTTGCTTAACGGTAACAGTATAATACTTAGTCCATAATATTAAATTTATGGAATTTTTCGAATTTAAAAATGAATTTCAACATTATTAAACAATTTTTGTATTCTAAATTATTATTCTTAAAATCTTACAAGCAAATTAATAATTTTTACTATTATATATAATTTGTATTAAAATGATGTGATTGAGGACCCGGGAGACAATGGCCTCTCTCTCTTCCAGACTAGTTCGTCACTGAATTAATAAAATACAGTAAATAGCCTATAAAATAAGAAACATTCAAATATTTATAATGCACATAGTAAAAAGTATTAATATACTTTATAACTTTATGTAATAGATAGATATATATATACATGATATTTTATACACAGTCAACAGCTTATAAAATTAAAATTCAATCAATTCATTCACATTATTTTTTCTTAAATTATGACTAAGAAATTTTATAAAACCTAACACCGATTTTGGCCACTTATATTTTTAAACATAAATTTTGTAAATGTTTTTTTACGGGACGAGTTTGTCTTGACTTTCTTTCTGCTACTCAATTTTCTTACACCAGGATTTTCCAATCGTTTTATCACGATGGGTCAAATTTTAGTACACTTTGGCATTGTGATTTGTGGCCCAATTTTTTTTTTTTAATTTTTTGGTAATGAATTAATAAATTAAAAACAATGAAAATCATATTCTATTTTCAAAATATTAAATATTTTGGCTAACCGTTTCGAAAATGTTGACGAGCCATACATTTTAAAATCCCTGTCCTACAACATCTTAATCCAATTATGTTTCGTCCACAGAAATTTCCATTTTCATTTTTTTTTAATAGTTGGATGTCTAAGGGTTGTAAACCCTGAATTTAGGTTATGAACTTAAGATAAATAATGTTAGATAAGTATTATGGATGTATAGTTCATATAAGTATGGGCATTTCACATAGCACATCAACGTAACCAGTTTTATCAAATAAAAAAAATAACAAAATACAAAGTATCTACAATCTAATAAGAATAAATACTTCAATACATTTTTTTCCTATAATTTGAATTTTTTTTTTTTACCAATAAATATTGATTTTTTGACCTTTTTTCGTAATACACGACATACGTATACTGATCCGGACATATAATAATAATAATAATATTTATTGGTCAACAATATAATTACAATAATAATATAGACAATATAGTATCTATTATCTAAAAACGATATAACAAACTGTTTAATGATCCATACCACCACAAAATATGAACTATTGTCGGTAATGATAAAGTACTAATAAAAAATAAATAAACATCTATAAAGAAAAATAGTAAAGAGTATAAATATAATAGGTATAATAATTTAATATAATCATTAAATTGATACAGATATGAAATAGATGTAATAATCTTATACTTAATATTATGAAGTTGACATTAAATATACTTTGGAGGCACTATTAATTAACAATATTTTAAATAGAATGCATAACTTTAATATTTACTATTAATAATTTGCATTGGTACTTTATTTAATAAGTTTAAACCCACTTGTAAAAATAATTTTTAGTATTAAAATAGTATCAATACCTAAATACATTTTTTAGTATGTATTTTTATATTATAAATATATAATTCAATAGATTAGTTAATTTCCAAGGCTATCGAGATAAATGGCAATGCTATATTAGTCGTCGGCCGTTTAAAACCGGTAATGGTTTACAAGCGTCACTACAATTTAAAATTTGTCATAATTTGATACATATTTTTTCTAACACAACTACTAATAAATTGACATCTGTAGGTAGATAACAAAGTATAATAATTAATAACCAATTAACGGTACGGTGGCTGCAGACGAAGGTGTATATTTTTTAACTGCGCATTCACATCCTAATATTATGTACCGAGTGCTATTTTGTTATAAAATGAAAATCACTACCAAACGTATTGTCGCGTTGCATAGGTATTATGTATTGTATTTTGTATGATTGTACTCCGTATTAGTTATCACGCGATATGACGGAATTTGACCAAGCCGACTAGGATAATAATATTACCTTTTCCTATGTAATGCAATGCCCCTTGTGGTCCGCAGCATATATGAAATGTACGCGATGAGTCCCGAATAATTCTAGAAAATATGATCCGCTGGGACAGTTGGTCCTGGATATAGGGTAGGAGTGGGACGAATATGTCCTTTTGCGGCTTTTCACGTCCCCACACACAACAAGGATTACAAAGGAGAGGGGTACTATCCCGCGGGATATCAACCACCACAGATTCCGATCTAATAATAATAAATCCTGCGCCGGCGTCCGTCCAATGCTGATTTTTTTCCGTATACCACAGCCGACACACTTGCATATTATATTCTCGGCAAAACGCGTCCTGTGATACAATAATAAGTTATTATATTATTAATCCAATAACGTAATATTATAATTAGACGCCTATGACGATTGTCAATATTATTATAATTTGCATTGTAAACAGTGCGTTTGTGTACAGACTGTTGCGCGTGTTTAGCAGCCAAAATATATTGTTGTAAATCACCGTAAATATGATCACGTGTGTGGACCCGGTAGACGACGAGATATTGTATGATATACAGTGAAACGAAATTTCGATTGATAATGGACGACTATATGAATCACTGTCAAAGCACTCAGCTGAAAATATTCGAAAAATTTTAAAAATTTTTGTGATACAGTCGTGTAAACAATATAATATAGTTTGTGTAATATGATTTCAGCAATGTTGTACCTACACGTATTATAACGATATCGGCCATGGGCCATGTAATTGCGATTACAAAACAGAGTATTACGAGTATATTATTAGAAACAATTGTGTCGCCGCCGCCGTGACTACTGAGTTTATCGATTCATACCAGTCATAGTATATCTATTAAACTACTCGTTTGATAATAGTGGTAAATATTAGGTGCCAGATTTAAATACTTTAAAAACTATTGAAAAATACTCCAAAAATAACTTTTTAATTAAATAAAGCCCTTGAAAAATGAATGTCCGAAATTTTGTTTTTAAGCACTCACCTATTTAAGCGAAAAGGAAACAACGATTTAACTTTCAGAATTTGTAACACTTATTTATCTTAACATCACTAACAATAATATAAAAATTAAATACTAGATTAAGGTATGCTTAATAAATAAATAGTATTCTGCAAATAAAAGCAATTGCGATTTATTACCAACTGACCAATTGTTAATTATTTGAGTTTCGGTAAGACACCACATCCGATAACCACTGAAGATAGATAAAGACGTTATCGCATTCATAAATAGAACGATTGACATTAGGTAGGAATGAAAAATACTTAAAACTATTAGAGAAAATATTTTAAAAGCAATATTTCTTGATATAATATTTTGAATTTTCTAATTGACTCTAAATACTTGAACAATGTATTAATATATGTACTAATAATTAATAAAAATACCGGAAAATTCTGAAAGTTGCCAAATAAAAATTTCGTCTTTAAAATATTTGTTACGTGTAACAAATTAAGGTATTTTGTATGCATTGTCCTATAGAACACCCAAAAAAATAATGCACTTTGCACTGAATCCGAGCCTTACATAATATTATAATTTTATGAATAAAAAACTAAACTGAAGAATTAAAGCTGCGGTATAGAAGTGGAGTTCAAAATTCGTCCGCGACCTAACATCAATAGGTCGTTTCATTTCTAGCTGTTTTGGTGGATCGGCAATAATATTTAATGTATTTCTATTTATTTGATATTAACCTGTGTATAGTGTTAATAATAATACATTGTATAATGTACAATATGATGTTCCATAAAATATCCGTGCAGTCTCACGCCACTGCCGCGACGATTCATTATTACACCACCGACCGAGTGCGTACACATGCGACATGCTGAACCCGATTCCCAGTCCGCTTTTGACGAATGTTCCTTCTGAATATGGGTGGTCCCTGCAGACTGTAGAGTTTGCTGACGTGTACACGCAATAATACAGTATACATAATTTAATATAATATAATATTATGTTTTTTTCATTACGTAGATAGACCCTGCCGAATAACGGTCCATGACCGGTTACAGCAGCGATGGCATTGGCTTTCGTCCGTATAATTACCTAATATTGTGTTATACCTCATACTTCGTATACGGGTATGCCACACAACATAGAAACATAATATCGTACGAAGCGCAACATTAATATTATGCGTATTCGGTATACATGTCAACACTTGTTTAGCGTTGGATTTGGGCTTAGAGTTAGAAATAATGTGATAATATGGGAGCTTTTACTAGGAAAAGCCAAGCGATTGTTTTTCTTGAAATTTCATCACCTTATCTTTCTTCTTTTCACAACTTATATTATACGATATCATAGTCCGGCGTTGGTCCCTCAAAAATTCAACGGCCCTCGAATTTTGTGATTATTTTTTCGTATATTTTATCCCCCGCAGCATATATCTACCCTTAAATACATTATACACTGCTCGGGGTAAAATTATTGTTAGAGAAATTTCTATTATTTACTGGGTTCTAGGGGTGGAAACGAGAAGGACAGAGTGTAAGTGAGCGCGAGTACATACACAGAAAAACAGACAGAGAGTAATTGAAAAAAACGCTAATTCATTACGCGAACGGAATAAAAACGAAGGGTGAAAATTCGGGGCTTTATTTTTTATTTTTTCATTAGGGTCGCAATGCAAGTCATGGGTTAAAAAAAAACCGTTCTTTTTGCGGTCGCGGTTGAGGATGAAAAACAATTCATAAAAACGTATTACGACGTGCGTCGTTCTATCGTCTTCGTCGTCGTCGTCGTCGTTACCACGTCGCACATTTTGATTATAAAAAATAAACACGATATACATAAGTCATATTATTTTGTCTTGGAACACGGTAACACGTATTATCATGTTCTTTTTTTATCGCATTTGTCGTCGTCGTTGTAATTGATAATAATACTACTATTAGTACGAGTTCGTATGTTTGAAAGCTCGTCATTATTTTTGGAAAAATTTTTCACTTTTCCCACTGCCATAATTTTATACATTAATAGTAATAATATTAGCTGTTTAACTCCGCTTATACTTATATAAGTGGATATCACGATATTACTTGGTACCAACAGATTTAATATGACAGACATCATTAATCGCGAGTTCACATATCGTGGTCGTTATAATTGCCATAATTGAGATAAGTGTCTATTTGTACTTTCGGAATTTTTGGGCTATTGCGTAATATTAACACTCTGGCACTCGGCGAAACAGTGTACAAACCGTTACTTGTTCTCTATAAATAATATTATTAAACCATTTTAATTCGTCAGGGGAAGACAGATCTAATAAATTGTCGCGGCGTTCATAAACTTCGACAATGAAGGTCAATGAGTAAATAATAGATAAATTTGCTTGAGTATGATTAGATACTACTAAGTCTCTTCTTCGAGCGTTTCCCTTTCCTCGGTTGTCAGTATCACAAGTCGGTTAAAAACCACAACTCACAACTGGTCCACAACCGATCAGTATTATTTTTTTGTTAATTATTGTTGTTGTCCAAATATAAATATTATGTTTGCAATGACGTCTATATATATTTTGAGTAAGATTTTTTCTTAAACGTTTACGAAACTATACAATTACAGTTTTAACTAAATCATACTGGTCATTGGAAATTCGGAACCCTAACCTTAGAGGTTAGAATTATAAGAGCAAAGACAAAATTATTCGCCAGAATGTTCATAAGTTCTAGAAAATAAAAAAAAGGTCCCTAAGACGGATCGATGTGTCGGATTAGCACTATTGTACACGTTCCTTTCAACTACGATTTTTTTATTATGCATCATATATACTGAGCCTACCATAGCAGGTGACTGCTATCACAATATGCTGAATTAATGTTTGGGCGTTCTGACAGCATTTTGGATAAAATAAAATCTGCAGGCGTCTATTTATCTTCACTGACAATAAATTAAATTCCTATAATATACTTTCAAAAAAATTATTTATACTATCGAAAATATATTAAACATGCTAAACCGAAATCTGACCGAAAAAAATTCAACTGCTGAGTTTAAAACTCAACTATTTTTATTTCTTTTACATTTTGACGTCTGTACGAAACCGGATGTAGTGTTCAATAGTAGTAACAGCATTGGGTAGTTATTTAATAAGATTAACCTATATTATTATACTGACAACTATGGGTTCTTCTTTGTATTATTTCTCAAAAATACCAGAGACTTGTATTTATGTATTATTATGTGTTAAAAAGACGGTCCCCTCGGCGAGACAGACACGGACGTGCTGTGTGAATAATAGTATGGTCGCCTCTACTCATATGGCGAATCTCGATGTCTCCAAATTAGGTAAAAATGACCACTATACATAGGAGTAGAAATAGTACAATATTTTTTTTATTATATTCTGGGAACAGGACCAGAATCGAAGTATTTTGTGAAAATATATCGTTGGACCCGTTGTTGTACGTATATTGAGATACAATATACGCGTTATACTTATCGTATTCGTGTTTATTATCAATAATTTCAATTATTTCAAATGACCGTATCGGTGTAAATTCAAACCATGAAATTAGATTTTTTTTACACGTACGCTGTGACAATTTTAATACTTTTATAGTATTAATATTATAACATACGGTTTACGGCCGCTATCAATATTTTGAATAATAAACAATATTATCTCCGAATTGAATATACGATATTATTATATATTAATAATAATTACGTGCTGAATGATAGAATAATTGAACAAATACGATTTTATTAGTCTTAACTCTTAACACTCGTCGCTAGTCGCGAGATAAATATATTAATTATAATTTATACACCGCGATTATTAATAGGTTGAGGTAGTAAAGAGCAATTTCCCCAAGGCAAAAAATTTCTTAAAACTAATGTTTTTCGAATAGTGGAATACTATTATATAGTAAGCACTATTTTCTACGTTTTACAAAATTATTTAAAAACTAAAAACTTATCTTCAATAATATCTATAAATAGGATTCGAACTTTGTGACATTTATATATTATATTTTGAATATTAGATTTATTTCTAAAAGTGAACTATGTACATATATTAATTTCATCATTAGCTATAAATATAATATACGTATACCTAGAGTATTCTATATTATCTATATTCTATAGAATAGAATATAGCGTTTCTTCTGGTAGTATACCTAATAGAAAATTTTAAATTTTGATTTTTGCATTTAGATTAAGGATCATAATAATGTATAAAATATACTTAAATTTAAAATAAAATTACTATAATATTCAATATAAAATCATGAAAATCAGAGAATAATAAAAAAAATAAGTTCATTTCTGTATTGCATGCTAAGGCATTATTAGTACATTTTTTGAGCTCAGCTATAAAGCTGTTTATTAATACACTAATACACTATTAAATCTTGTTTTGCTATATATGATTGAATAATAAAGGACGGAATCTTACAATTTGCTCCCAGAACTGTAAATTAATGAATAACAACTGATTATTCATGTATAATTAATAATGTTGCTAACGATATGTTAAAAACGGCTTTATTTACACAATATATGACATTTCATGTCTCTAAATTATTTTGAATTTTGCTGCGGACTGCGGAGTATCATTTAGTGGTTTCTTATGCTTTTGATTATTCGAAGGTTCCAGTATTCCATATTATACAAACTATAATGTACTGGTGTAGTAGGTACTGTAAACAGTATAAACCGACTATTCAATGGATATTATTTTATTATCTGTTGCCATATATCAAGTAAAACGTTGACGTATCCATTATGCTTATGCTACATAATAATATGGTAATGTTTATGACGGTGTTCTTATACCTGTCTAAAGCTGAGTCCGATCGATTAGCCATCTTTCCATCAGTTCCATCCCTCTCAATTCCTCTGACTCTATGAAATTTTGGGAATGATAATATTTTTTATAAAATACATTTTGACACACTATACTTATAAATTGCTGCTACAGTGGGTCAAACAAATGTCGACGATATTTTCCATTACTCCGCGGCGACAGGATCTGAATATGTGAGTATACGATAAAAATAATAATAATTAGAACGGTAACGACGATAATGTGTACTGTACAAGTAAATGTGCACACCGTTGTAATGTAGATATGTGTTTTTCCACACATTGACAAAATAATATAATAACGGAATAAGCGTAGAAATATCGTCGAAGGTGTCAATTTATAGTATTGTGTTGAATTTTTCGTATAATGTAATAGCAATAATAAAAATAATAATAAAAATAAAAATGTAATACCCTATATAAAACGTGCGCCATGAATAAAATTCGTAAGTACATAAAGGTCCGTTTTACCTTTTACAAACGATTAAGTATTAAGCGTTGTATAACATTATAATACATTAATACACAATGTCATAACATTATATTATGGGCGGATACGTAATGCTCAAATAAATTTCGATGGCGCGTCTTCTGTGAGATTAATGTAAAGACAGACATTCAAGTAGAGTGTTGGTTTTCGATTTTTTTTCGTCATAATAAAGTAATATTTAACATATATGTACATAATGTTTGTGTACAGGTAGTACCTATGATAAATAATATTATCCGTTATTGTATTCGTGGACGAGATACTTTTTTTTTTGTCCGAGTCTTGCAAAACTCTATTTTAGCCGTCGGAGTAGATGCATGTACAATAATATTGTATACTTGTAATATCGTTATACCATATGGTGCATAATTTTAGCGAAATGGTTTGTCAGTGGTGCATGTACTGTAATAAGTATATAAAGTACGATTGATTAAATCAGTAGCATCCATAGCATTTTTCAATGAAAAGGGGGAGTATTACGTCGTATATATATTATTTTTGTTTGAAAATAGTTTTGTACGTTACATTCAAATTTTTAAAAATAATGTATTAAAATTCATTTTTTCCTCGAAACTAAACCTGTGGTGGGATAAATGAGCTATTTTAATTTTCAAAATTAAAATTTTAACTTAAGTTATTAAATTGTTTACATACATAAATTTGTATATAAAATATAAAAAAGACTGTTTAACCAACGATCAGTTTACAATAAAGTTTATTTTTATTAGATAATTAGACATTTTTTTTTTATACTAGGTATAGAATATATTTTTTTAAATACAAAAATATTGCATTAAAATTAGATAAACTTAAATAATCCAGAAAATGTTTATCAAAGTTTTTATGTACTCAATTTAAATATCATTAGCTCTATTTTTACGCATATTGGCCTGATTAAAACTAATTTTCTTAGATATATTCAACATAGAAAATAAAATTGTACAGCAATCTGACTGGAAATACTCTTAGATCTTTAAAGTTAGAGATGACTGTAAAATCTTTTAGATTTTTTTTTGTTAAGAGTGTTTAAAGATATCATTACTATTCCATTTTGTTTTACTTCCAGAGGTCTTAATGCATTATTTGCATATTTTCCTCATGCTAACCCTATTAAAAAAATTGATTTATACAATGCATTGTATACAGTATACATAATTTCTGTAGGTAAGATTTTATTTAGCTTGTATATTTTAAAAATCATTAACCATAAACTCTTAAACATATTAAAATAATTATATCTAAGCACTTTTCTCTAGTAAATACATTTATTTTTGGAAATTGCAATAATTTGAAATTTTATTTATTGTTATTACTAGATTGTATAATAATATCATTAAACGGCTCGTTAGTTTTATTTATAGAGAAAGCAACAAATTTCAAATTCTTTAATTCATTGAAAACTTAATTTATTACAATAGTTAATTGACAGTTACTTGAGAAAATTAGGCATGTATCATCTGCGTGCATAATGATTTTATTGTTTATATCCATATTATAGATTTCATCAATATAAAGTATGAACATCACTGGTTCTAGAACTGCACTATCTTAGGGGTAGATACTCAGTATGTTAATATTTTTTTTATTATTAAGAATATCGTTTATGCCGTTTATGGAAATTATTTGTTTTCTTTTTTTTTTCAATAACTTGTCAACTAACCTAGATTTTTATTTTTGATCTCTATGTCTGGTAAAATGTTAAGAAATTTATTGAGGTCAATTGCATGTCTTAGCTTTAGCTAAATTTAAAAACACTGCTAAAACTTTGATAGTTATGGAGTTCATTAGAAATAAATTGTGTTGCCTCATAAACTGCTCCAGTTGTATTTCGGAAATTAAATTGATTTTTAAATAGCAATTCTTTTTTTATTAAGAAAGAAATAAGTTTACTCTCCGTAGATATATCTTTTGATAAAATGTTTTCAACTTGATCCAATGTCATCATCAATCAAACTGAAATTTGATTTAATGTCCTTCTGAAGTTCCAAAGATATAATATAAAATTGAATAGTCTCTTATCACATCGCTTGATGTGTATGTAGAATTTTAATTAAAAAAGTGGTAAAATAAGTCTCTAGGTTTGTTCTCTTTAACAGCTATATTGGTTCAATAGCTTGTATTTTACAAATCAGTAACGAATATAAATTAATAGACCTTGCTTATAAGTTATAACTACTAATTTTTTAAATTAAATTTTTCCGCCGGCGATTGCAGTTGACGATCATTTTCAATCGATAGATTCACGCTGTCAATATTTGAGGTGGGGAAATATAGTTGGAGGCATAGAAAATTGACATTGAGTGAGATAGATATCAAACACAATTTGGAAAATCACTCAGAGTATAGCTTGTATATTTTACCTTAAAACTTTTTCAGGCCATTTGTTTGACTGTCTTTTTAAATTTCACTTTTTGTTCTGAAGTAATTCGACTCCGATGTACCTACCTATATATATGCCTATATACATTACCATTGCACCAAAAGAGCCGGGGTGTATTACGACAGGAAACAACGCCCCGGCAAAGGGCGTTTATTGTTTAACTTCTTTTGTTTAAAGTTTTAACGATACGCCACCGTCGATATAATAATAAGACGGTTTTAATGGCATTCGAGTCTGGTAGTTTAGCATTTTTTTTATACACGGGCGCTGCAAGGGGCTTTGCCGACGATATATTATAAATCATAAACATCATGTTCTCAATAATTTTTGTTGGTTTGGTCGTCGCCTATAAAAATAAATTGTTTAATAGAATAAAATGTAGTGTCGCGAGTATAAAGTTATGAATTCCAATATATTATAGATGTCGAGAATTGAGTACTTTAAGATTATTGCTTTCTACCTAGTACCTAAGTACTTATAATATATTTATGAATATACTCGTAATATAGTGTATACTATGTGATTATGGTTGTAATTTATATCGGTTACTGATCCATATAATAATGGTGAGATCAAAACTGTAATTTTATTACGCTGCTCTATTAACTTAAATATCATATATATATATTTAGGAAAAAAACGTTAATCGATCGTTGAATATTAAAAAATGTATTAAAAATGCAAGTTTACGTACGTTTATTAATCATTAACATGTTGCGCAGATCTGCATAGTAATATTAGTATCGATATAGTATCTATTATTAAATGTGTTATCTTGACATAGGGTTACAAATATTTTTATTTTTTAGTTTTAAAAAGAAACGATTCTTATTTTATACTTGAATGTTAACACAGTAGGTCGGTATTCAGTAGATACAAATAATAAGTGTGAGACATAAGCACGGTTGACTTGTCAATTTTTTTCCATAGATTTTTTATGAAAAAAATATTCAATAAATGTGTAGGTATAGGTCACAAAAGCTACACAAAATAAAGTATGTAATTAATGATTTATAAGTTTAAAACTAACAGTTTAAAATGTCTATGACTAGCATGCAGTCACACTAATAATAAAGATTGTTATAAACCGGTATTTATCTACATATTATAATACTATAATTTATTAATATTATTATTATAAGGCCATTGAGGTAACATTATTATTATTATTATTTTAAATTTTTACGGTTGACTAAAATATTTAATAAAATAAATTATAACTAACTATAATATGTAATACCTAAGCCTACAAAATGTTTATAATATTCTATAACCGTTGATTATTTTTATTGTGGTTAATATTTTCTAATTTTTTTGTATTGTTGCCTATATTACAATAATTTGCAATACATATTATTTTTTTAATAAAATAGTTATAAGGATTATCTCGATTTAGTCGATTTGGATCCCAAATTTTAAAACTGATATGAATTAAGTCCCGATATCTTTTATTGAGTATGGGTTCAGGTTTATCTATTTGGGAAAACTAGTTTGAATTAGTTTAGTTACATTAAAATTATACTATTTGGAGGTTGATTAGAAAGTCTATAAATATTTTGTTTTTGTTGCTTTGGATGTATACAATTATTGTTAAATTATTTTCTTTTTCGTAGTATTTAAATATATTACATTTTTTAAATGTTCATAGTTAATATTTACATTATATAGCTTAAGTCTTAAACCATATATTTAATTAGAAAATAAATTTAAATGATGTATCTTTCAATTAAGTAAATTATAAATTATAATGTAAACAGTTTAAAATTAAATATTTTGACAATTATCTATTGTAACTGTGTACACAATTATTTGAGAATTATCAAATTACTATGCAAAGACTTAAATGAACTACTTTAAATCCAACAGAGCGATGCAATCAGAACAATGTATAAAAGGAAAATACTTTTTCTCATGCCCTAGTAAAATAATACTAATAATAACATAGCTATTACGTTTCAAAATTTAAATGTCAAGCAAAGAATTGATAAAATTTATTAGTCGCGTTTTGCCGCACACATTATTTATGAATCGGAATGCCAAACAGCAAACGAGTCTTCTCGACGTCCGCTACGGTCAACACGACAACTTTACGTGTAAAAGAAATTACATGTTTTCCGTAATTTATGACCAATCCATAATTTCAACATGTATTGCGCTAAAAGTTTTTATTAATAATATATGTACAGCGTACGCGAATATTAATATTTAATGAAACTACTAAATATTCCCTTGAGATTGCGTCTCAATTAAAATAAAACTGAAATAGTTACTACTAACACATGTGGGCAATATTAATAGGTGTTAAGTTAACATGAACGCAATACTATATACTAATAAATACTGTATTGTAAAAAATTATTTTGGGCATGTAAAACTCGCTAAAGAAAATAGTATATATAATTTTATATACCTATAGACTTTAGAAGGCCCGTTAAAAATGTTGGAACCTGCTGGGAACACTGCTTCTGATTGATTAAATTTGAAACCTCAATCACCTTAAAGTAACATTCTAAAGGGAAAAAAAACGTATATTTTTGCGTGGAAAAAATAAGATGCCTAATATAAAAATAAAATTATAATATAAAATATGTATGCTTTATGGGTGCGTTTAGGACAACTCCTTAACGCTTACTCAACAATAAGGTGGTTGTTAAAAGTAACTTTTAAAAGTTAAAAATTGACAAGTGTTACTATATTGAAATCTCCCTTATTCCATAACAAATTTCTATTTTCTACAGTATACTTTCTAGTGGACATCCATGGGTACAAAATACAATAATACAAATGTATCACGCATTTACCGGTGTCTCAACACATTTCATGGTTTATATCCTATGATAATTCAGTGCGCATTGTACATTAGTATACAAACATACAGATTTTTTTATAACACTCTATTGGTTTATTGTAGACTGTAATGTCCAAAATCCAAAAATGTGGGTCTAAAATAAAAAAATAAAATGTCACATATAATAATGTAATGAGAGGATAGTAATATAATAATAATATGGTCCGTTATTTTTACAATGTGTAGCATGCGTATATTATAGATATATATATAACTCAATATAAGTATACACCACTTTCTAAACGATTTCGGTATATATTATTATTTTGTCGTAGACCCTGTTGTCGCCGCAGTCACCGACACAACAATATCGTCGGCACATATGTGCGATATTATTTTCTTGCCGTTTCGGTTCGTCACCGTCTGCAGGTTCTGTGTTTCAGATTTTATTTATTGAGCGTCACGTACGGGGCTTAGAGGTTTAACACCGCTCTCGTGTATTGCTCCGTTAAGCGACCCTACCAATTTAAACCGTAAGCTGACGATACAATACATGTTTGAACAATAATATAGTACACTATTAAAAATACAAAGCAATCGGATGTAAAGTTAACTGTCGAGTAGGTACTCTGTGAAGGATATTATTGTGATTTACCTAAAATATAATTCGAAGAACCGATTTTTTTGGGAACAATAAAGCAATATCTTACTACAAGGAAATGTGTTTAATAGATACTACATACTATATAGATGTTAGTATTCTAGCTATGTAGAACACGGACAGCCGGAGACAAGAAAATCATAGTTTTTGAAAACACAATAAGATGATAATAGTTACAATTTCGTCTTTTATTGAATAAAAGCAAACGAGTGACGAGAAAATCGATGAAAACGAAAACCTCATTAACTCGTTATTTATGATTTTGCATATTATGTACAATTATAATAATGTAATGAAGTGTAGTATAATATATAATAAATATGTAGGTATTATGAGCAATATTTGCGCCCGTTCGCCAAATGGTTTTTCAACGAATTTCCGTAGAATGCTTTTATGGTTTTCGTATAAAAATAATCGGCCTTTCATTATAATATCTTAATATACGCACAATGCACAAATGCGTCTTACATGTGCATGCGAAATACTTTCACTAAAAATATAAACCTGAAATGCTCGAAGAGGCGCCACCACGCCGCGCGTATTATAATACACAAGTGTCGTTTACATTATGTCCCAAAAAATACTTTTCACGGTCAAAAACAACCATTGTACTCTTGGGATATAATTGATATTGTGTATGTACTATATAGGTATATTATATACCTACCCATTTATAATATGATATATTATATATATATATATATATATAGGTACACTGAAACGGACACACGCGTGTTCATACCTGCCGCGGCATGTATAATATCATATCTTGTGTTACAATATAATATTTCGATTGTACGTACCTATATAATATAGTATAGGGTGATGTGCATGTAAGTGTGTGTGTGTGTGTGTGTGAATTAGTAGTAGTAGGGGAGCAGTAAAATCTTACCTTTTTAAATAGATTTTGTGTTTTGGTTTTTTGAACATGTCAACATATATATGGTAACTCCACATCTAATCCGATGTAGTTGTCATATTATATGCATTCTATATCACTATATTCGATATTATATATCCCTGTCGAGATTAAAAATATTTTGGAATACAACAAAATCGTTGTGGTTTCGTTTAATTAAAAAGTATTCAGTTACGTGTAGAAACATTTATAATTATCAATAAAAAAGTAAATGTAAACAAAATCACCAGTGTGCAA
This sequence comes from Melanaphis sacchari, assembly GCF_002803265.2. Taxonomy (NCBI): domain Eukaryota; kingdom Metazoa; phylum Arthropoda; class Insecta; order Hemiptera; family Aphididae; genus Melanaphis; species Melanaphis sacchari. Next base: position 1,246,491 of record NW_020271275.1, on the reverse strand, counting down.
TTTAAATTTTAATATTGTGTGATGTGTTTTCTTAAAATTTGTTACAAATTATTTATTGTTGATTTAATGGTATTTTGATGATTAAAATAATAGTATGATCGTAGTTTTATCAACCAAAAATCATTTAATTGACTATCACCTGTGCTTACAGTAGTCCCGAATGCGGTAGACATGCAGATGCATATTACAGAATAGATGTATACTAACTAAAGTGCGATTTGATCAGTGGCGTTATTTAAATATTCACTCACTCGGATAGAGCGAAATAACAACAGGGCAATTAACTTTAATTATATAGTTGAACTCTCCACAATGTCGCTCGAAAGATTAAATATTATTAATCCTTGATAAATAAATATTTTAAATGTGTCACTTACCATTAAAGTATTTTACTATGTATAGAGTAATTCATCAAGCATGTTTACCCCTTTTTTTCTATAATAATCTGATTTTAAACTTTTTTGACATATTTAAAGACTATAACTATTAAATTCTTGAATTTTTTTGTATTACTTAAAGAATGTTCTTTGGCTGTATAAACTTCTGTTTTTCAATGTAAATTATTTAGTGGTTATATTTTTAAAAAATTTCGGTGTACTTATTTAATTCAAAGTTTGATAAGTAGTTTCTCTTCAAAATTTGTGTACAAAGGATAATAGTCGTTAAAAATGATTTTATAAAAAAATAAAACAGATTTAATTGTGGATTTAGTTATGCTATTTATTATGCTTGGATTATTTTTATAAATTATAAATATTGATGGATTTATTACCAATTACTAACATTTTTAGATAGCCTCCATATCTTAAAAAATAAAATATCTTCCAAACCTGTGAGCTTATTTAGTAAATCTTTCTAATTCTGTCACATATTATACACAAGATTCTAGTGTAATTATTATTGAGTAGCTGAGTAGGTCATCGTATTTGATATGCTAAATTAGAATTCATTGATAGTTCATTGCATACGAAAAACAAATTTGAGCAAAAACGGTGTTGTCAGCCTCCATTTCAAGGATATATTATAATTAATTTATATTATTATTATTAATTAATTTTCTATTATTGATACTGTAGGTGGGCTAAACTTATTTTTGACTAAAACATTGTATATATTACATTATCAATCATTTTTTTATAATATTATTAGTTTACGGTCAAGCTAATAAAATTTAGTAGATTCGTATCCTAAAATGGTATAATAAAAGTTACAATTTGACTAAATATATTAAATATTTAATTTTGAAATAGTAATGGAATATATTTACGATTAATATTGTTTTATAATACAATAAAATAAAAACATCATTTGAGGATAAATCGTTAATATAAATTAGATTATTCATTTTGGGAAACATTTGAACACGAAACATTCATAACAACTTTCTTTTTTTTAATTTCAATAAAAACAATTTATAGTATCTTGCATAACATTTTCATAGTTTTAAATTTATTTATTTTATTTAAATTTAAAATTCATGAACTTTTCATTCTACAAAATTTTGCGAATTTTTGCGACTTCAATCAATTTTATCATACAATAAATTTCAAATTCATAAACAAAATGTAGAAAATACTATTTAGATTCGATTTGCTACCAGAAACTGTACACTTAGAGATGAAAATTTAAGCTTTTCTAAAAAGCCTATAAAAATAATATGCCTAAAATGTTGAAAAAACGGGTTCACCTACTAACACTTGTACATAAGTTATAACTAAATATCTAATACCTTCGTGTACTAATTAAGATTAGCCAGTGATACAGTTAAACTGTGGACAGGATTAAAACAGGTCTCGTTTTAAAATTTTTACAAAGTTGAAGAAACGTGTATTTGTCATTATAATTATATATTATTATCAAATTACGTATTTCGTATTTGCGGGTGTATATTTTTTTAATGCATGTATAGGTGACAATGTTAAAAACCTATCATTAAGTAGAAAAAAAATGGCTACTATTAATTTATCTATTACACGTCTTGCCATAGGTAAAACCAATTTTCAATGCTCCTGGATAAAAGGTCAAAATATTTTATTGATTATCAACTAAAATATCTACTAAATAGATACCATTTGAGAATTTATTGAGAATTACATATAGTTATACAATGTTTTGTTTTTGTCACTGTAAAATCTAATAATTCTAGGTACCCTTGTATCATCGTGCATTCAGAGAGTTTATACGCTAAAAAAATAAATTAGAGAAATGAGGACGCGACGTATACTCCACCACCCGTTCACCAATAATACACCACTAGACACTGATTATTATACACTGTGTGTTATTATAGCCGTCATCCGCTCCACTATACGTACGCATATACATAATATAATATATTAAATGTTATGTGGTGCACATCATCTTCAAGGATGTATATTATATACCTCCTATCAGTCCTATCTACTACAATATGTATAATATACTCGACGCGCGTTCCTACGGGGGTCTCTCGCCCGGCGACCGGTCGCTTCTCGGTGGCTAATGAAAGCGGTTACCCGCTGGTTTTTCGCGCTTTGTGACCACGGCGGCAGCATACAATACGCGTATCCGTGCTCGATAATTGTATCAAGACCATCTATGTATATCGGTGGGTCCCTATCTCGTTCTTATTCTATGTTCATCCCCATACGCATGTGTGTAAGTACCTATAAATATAATATGCGTATTGTACTTATATAGTATGTATGTATATTGTATACGAGTAATATACGCGTGTCGTCCGTCTTTTGCCGTTTCTCCTTTACCGATAAACGATTTTATCACCTCCAACGCCCCTTGCTGAGTGTCATCCCCTCGCGACGATGTTTTATGGTCTTCGAAGAGGGCACACATTATCCATGTGTAATATATACACGGCTGCATGTAGGATCGTGTTCGAGGGACGCGCGTATCGATCGTCGTTTCCGGTCTGCACCAATAAAATATAATAATATGTAATATAATTTTGTTTCCGAGACGTGATATGTATACACGTATGTTTGAGTTGTATACACATTCCACATAGTATACGCACCGATATACCATCAACGTGTCGCGCAAGACGTATTTTATGTACAAAACACATTTTTGTTTTCGATATCTTCGTTTTGGTTTTTGAATTTCGTTGTATACGTCTAACGCATTTTTAATTACCTTTATAATATATTATTTGCAATTTGAAATACATAATTTTTAATCTAAAATCATCGGGTTATTAGGTTATAGTACATTTTTTCATTTATTGATATTTAATTTATATGAAGACATATATCATATTACATTTTTGTTTGTTGGTCGATGTTTAAAATAAACGTTCCCTTTTTTTGTGATTGAATGAGGCATTAGATGAACATGATTTTCCGAGAAAACATTTTAAACGCATAAACATCAATTTTCTTAAAAAATACATTTTTTTCAACAGAAACTGTTACGCATATACTATATACTCATCAAAGTTACACTGAGCAACCATAAGAAAATAATTTTTTTTTGTATTAATATTATTAAAATAAATTGAATTTATTATTGTACAGAAATTTTCAGTACAAGAAAAATATTTAATCATAAATTAAAATAATTTCATTAAACATTTTGTATTTATTTTATGTTAGAATTTCTAACAAATTATTAAAAACTTGCAAACACTATTTACAGTTAATATTAAAAAGAACCCATATTTTATTATTACATCAAAAAAATAAACCTTTTTATAAATATATTGTTCAATGGAGTGTATACCAAGTAATGATAACCAACAAAAAGTCAAAAACGAATTCATATTATAGTAGTATAACAGCTAAATTAATCAATGTCTTTGGACTCAATTTATCCAATTTTAACTGCAGACATTCTGAAGACAATGAAAATGAAAAATAAAATATTTAATGTATACCATCGATAAGTTATCGTATCTGGGGGTAATATTACTCCCGTACAAATTGTAAGAAAAAAATATATCAAGTGATTTTGTATTTCTTCAAAAGGCCGATAACAAAGTTAAATTCGAGTGAGTACCTATATGTGAGTACATATACTGTATGTGTAATATAATATAATCCATAGGTATACTTGCAATACTTGTGTTAACGGAAAATAGACCTTTGATGTATGTGTTACATACAGCCTCCGTAACGCGTTTACCGATCCTTTGTATACTGACGATTTTCTCAAGGAATAATAATAATATTGTGTTTATCGATTTTGAGCAGAAAAGTTCGTGCATTCTGAAGTCATATAATATAGCTAAGGTGCACAAATATACGGTCAGTAAAATGTGTATACTTATTATGTACATTTATACGATATAAGTAATTGTATAATTGTTACACGTAAACGTGTTCAAACCTTGAATTTAAATTATATAAAAATTTATATACTCGTATCCAAACGATATCGGAAAAGGGTCGACAAGACTTCTCGACGGTAATACCACTTAACCGTGATGCTGCAGCGAATATATTTGTCCTAATCTGACATTTTCTTCTTAGCTCGTCACTGTAACAATATACGTACGTCACGTTTGCTCGTCGGAGTGCTCAAGTCGGCAAACTCACGAATTCGGTTATATACGTAGTATGTCATCTTATTGCACTGCCACGTTGTATCGTTTTGAAAATTTAAATAAACATCATATTCGAAATTTGTATGCACGTTAAAAGTCACAGAATTATAGATATAATAAGATTTAGTAATGATTAACACGAATATTGGGGTAATTAATCGTCGTAGCCCGTAGGCAACTTTATTATATCTGTTTACAACCTGCGAAATTCACGCTGAATTATCCACTTCGGCATAGTTAAACCTACACATTTTAATTGCGTGCATTTATTTCTGATATATGTAGTAGTCATTTTTAGAGGAGTCCATCAACCTCTCTATTCGGTTAAGAGTTGCAGCAAATCAATAAAGGCCGGCTCAAGTTGTTGTAGAGTATACATAATGTAAAGCAGATTACACGCAACTCTGAACTCTTAAGTTTACGCCGACTGCCTTTATATGTTGTTGTGGAAAAGTTATAAATCAAATTTGATCGCATTGTTTAAATTGCCTGAAACACAAACAGCCACGTGCGTCTCCGTATCGCATACTTCCTAGTTCCTATTAACCACACTATTGGTTTACTTATTATAATAATACATGAAGGTGTAAAACGCTTCATAATACCTACACTAATTAAAACGTATAGTTAATAATATCGTTTTATTAATATTCGTATGTAAGTAGATCACCGTAGATAAACTATTATTATTATTAATAGATGACAACAACTAATGATTATATAACTTTTTTAAGCACAAAATGAATTTCCTCCAATTAAATTATTTAAAAATTATAGGTCTGTAAGTAAAGACTACATTTTTATTCTACGAGTATATTAAATAAAAATATATTTTATCGTCTATTGTCATTAATTATTTGTACATTTCTGGAAATTTTTTTTTTTTTTCATCGAGATACTACGAAAACAGTAAAACAGATTTTTGATTATACGGTGCTTTTCTTAATGTTACTTTATATAATATATACAATTTTGGTCAATTTTCTTCGGCACATTAATATATCTTAAATGGTATAACCTGACTGCTCTGAATTATTTCTCTCAATTGAATCTTTTCATCAATATCTGTAGATACGTCTTTTTCAGCCTTCATTTTGATACATTTATCGTTTGCAACCCTCGTTTCCTTTTTATGTTTACATTATTTACACTCGCATGTCCGTTCCACCTTCAATCATTGTGTCTGTAACTGATCTCTCAATCGTTTTTATTATTGTTGTTCGTCGTAATAGGTACCTTAAACTGCATGTCGTGCTAAAATCATAAACAGATTTATATATAACATAATATCCGAAAGGATTGATAATGAATGTCGTGATCTTTAGAATGCAATTGCGCCTATGTAATACTATTATATTTGCCTGAAAGCAATAATAAAAAACCTTTTTAAACTTTTCCGTATTTTTCCAGTACACTAATACTTGTTCTGTATGGTTCAAGAGGTTAGGATCTTGTTCTATTCAGGTTTGTTGCACCTGCACGCTGAAGTGTTTATAGACACGATAACCACCTGGAATTATACATAAAAATGCATAGAAACATATTTGATCATATACATACAGACTTATTAAACGTTCTATAATAAATTAGGTAAACATTTGAATGAAATCATCAATAAATACTTTACGCGATAAAAAAAACTCCATACAACCAAAAATGTTATTTAAATTTAAGTTTAAGTCTAAATAATAGTTGTTAATAACTACTGGTGTTGTGGTTAAATAAATAAAAAATATCTAAGTACTATGCAAAGATCAATATAACTTGAAAATTAATTGATAATTTCGATGCTATTATTATAAAATTAGATATACGTATGGTTTTTTATGAATAAATGATCTATATAATAAAATTGTTTTTATTTTATGTTAATTGGGATTGAATATTTAGTTACAGAGATTATAACGTTGTTCTGTTAAGAATTAATTCTTAGAAATGATTTCAACTAACTAGAAAAACGAAATGCGCACACATTCTCGATCGTTTTTTAATTTCAATTAGTTACGCCGCTGATGAGGTTTTTGACGGTTTGTTTAATACAGTCGCGCACTCCATAACAAAACATCGTTAAAAATAAGTATTTCTTCTTGTTATAACCGACGAGGCTGTATATTATTTTTTATTACACATAATTAAGTCTACTGCCTGTATCGGTATAAATATACGTCATGCGTAGTACATAATATTTTATCGAAAAACGAAAAACAAAGCATTATAATAATGTAAAATACTTACTGTGTGTATATATATGACCTTTTTATCCCCGATATACTGTACGAAAACAAAAAATGCTTGTATGTACGTGTAGGTGTAATATTTCTAGTATAAATATATCAAGATAACGTTTCTAATAAACAAAAAAAAAAAAACAATTTGTTTGATAACTACGAGTATTGTCTTCATCTAGTATAATAAAATTATTATCGCGCGCGTGCGGAGTACCTATTCGGTGTAAGTCATATTTTGAACGTGTTCAAAGTGTGTTAACGTGTATAATAATATGTTATAATACTAATAATATTGTCGGTGTTCCTATAATATATCGCAAGTCTAAAGAAATATAAATACATTTATGTGTGTCTCCAGGAAAATAAAATTAATTTTGAACTTACGAGGTATTGCAGTATTTCCGATGATATACATTTTATGAGCAACGTGTGGTGTTTTTATGCAAAATTTTGTATTCAATTAATTATAACTAATAAATAATAATTATATCATTTATTAATTATTACTTATTTATTTATATTTGATTTACAAGTATAATCGCATTTGGATTAACAAAGCTTGTATTTATTTTTTAAACTTGCATTTACTACCTACTTGTTTTGTAAAACTATGTAGAAGTGCATAGAACACCCATCAATATTGTATACATAATAATAAATATTTTAAAATATTTACAAAATAATAAAGTTGTACCTAACTATGATTTATTTTTTTGTTTTTTTTTTTTATCAATATTATATAATTATTAGTAATGATAAGTTAATACAAAATATTGCGTAAAGAATAACTTATTTTTATTTGTAATTTATAAATACTCATTAAACATTACCCTTAACACATATCGCGTCGGATAACGATCCAGGCGATTTCCGAGACGAGAGATTTTGGGCTAAAAATTCTCCTATATTATAGTTCTTGCAGTCGTCGCTTACAATAATAATAAGTCAGCAAAAGGATGCGAAGCAGCATTGATATATATATATATATACTGTTGCATAGATAGGTCGTCGTCGTAGGGGAGACTATGCGTGTAAATATATTTATATGTATATATATTCTGTTGATGCGAGTAGTGGGTCACATATATATATATATATATATATATAATGTATAAGTATACGAATTTTACGGGTTCCGAAATGGAAGAGGAAAATAACGTCTATTATATTGGCACCGCGCCACCCGCGCACTCGGTCGAGTATATATACGCAAACAACGACACTATATTATATCCACTTTCTCCGGACCGTCATCACATGCGTGTACTTAAACATATATATGCTCACACACTAATGCGTCAACAATATTCGGGTGTGTGTGCGTGTATGTGGTTTTTCAAACGTATATATGTATTATACTATATGCCATATAGTCGAGGGACGCGATATGAACGGAGCACTACGGGTTCGAGTTCGAATTGGAAAGAAAAAAGAAGACCGATTAGAAAGCGCGCGCTGATGATAAAAAGCGAATATTTGGCATCATTTTTGTCTCTGTCTCCGTCTCTCTCTCTTGTCGTCATAATAAAATAGTATAACCGGATCGAAAGACGAGCAGCTTACATATATAATAATAGTTGACTTCGGGACCTGCACGCCGCAGAACAATGGAAATATGGTATAAACACGTCATCACATACACACACATACGCGCGCGAACGCGATATCCGCCGGAGGGAGTTTTCACCTTTGGCTTTTCGAATGGTGGTATTTTTGACCTCGACTACTGCAGCCGCTGATGCGGCGGTGGCGGCCAACGATTAACATAAGTCCGACTATATTGCCGTAGTATAATTAATAAGTATAAATGTATATAGAATATACAAATAATAAATAGGTATTATTTATACGCATAACCTGCGTACAGGCATATACCAGTACCATGGTTTAGTTGTGGCATATATACATATAATATTTTATGTGTTCACGGACGGCGTGTGCGAAAATTTTCGTCGTCGATATTATATAATGTTATGCAAATTCCCTCTCAACTCTCAAGTCGTATTTGTATAATATACATGTGTAATATACTTGTGTACGTGCCGGATTTGAATGTGTGTAATGTGTATAGACCGTAAACCTCACGACAAAGGACCCCCTCGTGAATGGGAGATCGCGTCCGACAAAAAAAGGTCTCGGACAAGGTTAATTAATTTGGTTTTTAATTTTCAAACCAATTTCTACAATAAATTACGTACTTTGCATTTTTCTTTTTCGTCGCAATTAACTGATTAAAATATTTATGTATATATAGTAATAAGAATATATCACGGTCTTTTTCTATAGATGTATATAACGTTATTTAGTTTATAAATTTTTGAAAAAAAATGCCACCAAAATGTATTATATAATATACAACATGTACGTGTTGTCTAAGATAGTTTTCGTTTCTATTTTCATATTATATACATGTTTCGTATTGTATGCGCCGACCGAGTATATAATATGTAATATAATAAAATGTACCCAAATCTGGTCCGACTGGATTTTACAACGTCTGAAATGGACCTCGCGCATTTAAAAACAAAATTATTACCGACCGAATATACTTTCTGACGTTCTCCTTTTAGTTTTATTCTCATAAACTTAACACAATAAAAAGTAATAGTCCATTTGAACGAGTTGTTGGTGACTTTTTTCTCCTATACGTCTCAGTTGTAACCCGATCGAGCTGTTTCTCTTAAATAGTATAATGTAATATTCTTATTTCATGTTCGGTGCCGTACCAAATGCATTCGTTACGGTTGTTCTTTGAAGAAAATATACTAACGAGGGTTGATCGTCTGTTTTGTTCTTCTCTCTCACACTCTCTCCCTCTCTCCCTCACCCTTCTCTTTCTCTATTTCACCATGTCTTTCTCTCTTTTTTTTCCCTTTTTCTTTATTCTTATATTTTACCCTCAGACTCCCGCTAGGACAAACATGGTTTTTTTCACACAATAAACCGATAAATTTCCATCCGGCGTCCGACACAAAAAAAAGGTCGACATTTTATTATTATTCTGTCGACCTCATACGATGATTTCACATCGGTCACTATTTAGCCAGTCGAATAATACGATTAATAGGAAGGAAGTCATATAAGACCCTGTAGTGCAGCAATACAATCGTGGTACAAACACAAAAAACCGACAACAATCTGAAAATACAGATTGTACACACATGACACATTTTACAACAAATGTTATTTTTCACGAATTCGGTACAGCTCCAGTCATGATGTCGCAAATGAAGAACATATAATAATTTACCCTGCAATACTATAATATACGTAGATACAATATATAGATGCAATTTCCTTTAAATCTGTAGAATTTAATTCTGAACAGTTATTTTATGATGAAGTGTGTTTTTTATTTATTTTTTTATCTGAAAACACTTTTTATAGTAGAAAAAATGCTCTGATTATCAACTTAAATAAGGGAAGTTTATGGTAAAAAATTGGTTTTAATTGGTATTTATGGAGCGTAAAATTTGAAATTTTCAATAATTTTTAAATAATCAGGAAAAACAAAAACATTCATTTTTCATAATTTAATTTAAATTTATATATCTATTTTCTGTGACCTACTCAATGATGAACTACATTTGACACTTGCAACAGCGTATACTAAAGTACTTAATTTGACAATTTATTTTAAATACATTTTATACGTTATTGAGAAATAATTAGTTTTTAATTGATCTGTTTTTTAGATTTTTGTTATAATATTTGATACACTTTTTTCGATAGTTGACAAAAATAAAAAAATATATATATGAATAGCAGTAATCTGCAAATGAACCAAAACACGCAACTATTTAATAAATTGTACAGAATAAATTTTTTTTGAATTCGTCTACATACACATACATGTATGATTTTAAATTTTATACATTTTGCATATCATGGTGTGTTGCTGGAAGTCTGTAGAGACTATATATTATAGCGATTGGTTTAAGTTCTATTTGATTTTCCTAGTAAGTTGTTGCATTAACGAGTGTTCGTTCTTGTTTGATTTCTGCACAGCACATTTTTTTTTTGTCATTTTCATTTTTGATATAATTTCACAGCTGTTTCAAATTATCTGTTTGGAACATGCGTTTACAATATTATAACATAATATATACTATAATGTAGTACATGTAATAAAGATAAAGTCCATACAAAGAAGAAAATTGGCGGACCGTTACAAATGGTCAAATAATGCGACTATTATAATAATAATTATTATACAGGTTACATATAGTATATTAATTTATATGGGATACTTCCAAGTCACAATTGATAGGCATTATGCGAATGTATTTACAAGATATTATACAACCAACTGCGACACGAGATAAATTCTTACAAATCCGTAGAGTACGCCGATAATGTATAATAATATGAATCTTTGAATCTTCTAAATTGAAAAAACATGTTTATTTTAATCTATTATAAAAATTACTAGGCGTAAAGGGCCGAATTATGATCAAAAATGAAATAATTATTTATTGTTTTGTATATTCGTGTTTGTTGTATATCCGATTAATTAAATGTGAAGAGTAGTGTAGATAACACCTATAGCTGACGTCCAACAACCATGTAATACACAGGATATAGGAATATATTATACATAATGTAATATAATATAAATGTTAAAAATAGCTGCGATAATTAAGGTGAACCAAGTGTGTATGATGTGTCGAGTATGGAGATGATAATTAATGTGGTCGGGACATGCGAAATCGCGCTGTATGGCGAGTATTGATCGCGTTAAATCTATGTATTACTATTTGTTCCTATAAAGATACATTTATATCGAGGCTAAAAGTGGTTTACTTAAAACTCACCCCCTCCTAATTAGGAAAATGTATCTACCCTTTTGGCGGAGATGTACGAGAGCCAGAGATACGCGATCTGCTTCAATGAAAATCGTCTATTATAGACCATCGTGTATCTCCTTACGTTTGCGGACTAGACTTAATTATGTTAGTACATATTATTGTTATGTGTACACTGTATAGTCGAAATTCAAAAGTCAGTGTACCTGAATTCCGGAGCCTGTACGTTTTCCGGGACGTCAACAATTACAAAATATACTTTATCATCATTAAAAATAATAACAACTGTAAGATATTATGACTCATGATGAGCCCGAGTAGTCGTATACTCGTATAATCGTATATGTATATATTTATTATGACGTAAACATTTTAACGTTTGTAAAAAAAAGTTTTTAAATCGAATTCGTTTGTTGCGAGTAACACGTTTTAATTTATAGCAGAGCGTTTGCGAATGTTAATTCGAATAGCGGAATTCAATGAAAAATTTAAAACATACAAATGGCATAGGTACGTTTATAACTTCTCACGGGTTAGTTTTGCAACAAAATTTATAAAAATATATATATTTCTAATGATTAATTAATACGATGTGGTGTTTACCATTGTTTTGCCATTGTGTATTTGTGTGCAATGTGCACTCGTACATCATAGTCATTGACACTATAGCTAATATAATTGTTTTGTATGTCATCAGACGTATTTTTTTTACGCGTAATTACGATAATTACTTATTATAAAGAGTCATACTTATCTAAATTAGTTGTATCTTGGACACGCGCGTATTTGTAAGTTCAATTAAAGACGATTAAATATTATGTCTTTATAACCAGGGCTTGCATTTGAAAAAACATTTTGTTATACGTTATTTATAATTAAAACATTTTACAAATTTTGAGTTTATCGTTATTTAGAATTTAAATTTTATTCAACTTTGGTGTTTATCGTTATTCAGAATTAAAACTTTTAATATATTTTATAAATTGTAACTATTAAATAAATGGAAATTAATTATTTCATTTAATGATATACTATATATAAAACGTTATGCGCGTTATGTTTTGTTTGATTATTATATATCATATATTTTGTTAATCATTACGTTTTGTTTTGTTATTTAATTATTTATGTTAATCGTTTTCCGTTATAATTACGTTTACAAATTGCAATCGTTTTTTTGTCAAATATAACGTTATTATAACGTGTGCAAGTCTTAACTGTTTATAACACAAGTAAATAATCTCGTTACTATTAAAACATTTTAGTTTACTGCATACTAGTATATTATTATGTATTATTATGTTTATTTAAGTCCAACAACTCCACACCAAATAATAGCAATTGTATGGTTGTATTTTTATCTATTTGATTCATCAATAAAAAATTAACGACTTGAAAAAACAATTCCCCTCTTCAATCGCTTTAACAACGCATAATTTTGCACCTGAAAAAATAGGTTAACCTTTTAAGAATTTACTAACCAATTAATTCAAATAGTGATTTAACGTGTTACAAATACTTTTGCCAAAATTCGCGCAATATTATAGATACCTAAATATCTAGAAATGTATATTAAAATGCATTGAGGCTAATTGGTTTGATAGATATCGTTCTTTTTCTTTTTGAAATATACCTATTTGATACTACATCATTTTTAGGTAGTATTGGTATTGAATATTATAAATGGGTACCTACATCACACGAAAATAGTCAGATTTAATTTCAAACTCCGACCCCTGTAATATCCAGCTGTAATTTAAATTTGAATTAGTAATTAGTAATCAATTTTTTTACGTTTAACTAATAACTTATAAAACACACATACATACATTATATTATATTCTCAGAATATTATTATTATTATTATTTTTTCACTCTAATACGTCTTATATTTGATAAAATTCAATAACTGTGATCATTAAGAGATGTATTGATGTAAAAATTTGTTTTGTATAAAATAAATTAAACATTAACATCGTTTTAGATATAGAATATAGATGTATATAATAATATTATATTTTGTGTAAATTTAACGTTTATATTAAGACCGCGTATACGTGTGACTTAACATTAATTAATTCATTACACTACCTATATATTCAACTGTGACGCGTTTCCTTTGAATGAACATACAGTAACGTGCTGTGGCACGTATTCGTGTTATAATTTGTTTTAAAAAACAACAGTAATAGTAGGAGGAATAATTTTTTTTCTTTAAATCACATCTTTGGAATTAAACGGAGCAAAAAAAAAATTAATGGATACATAGCGTATTGTGTGTAATACATTACTATCTCCTATTTGATATAACCGTGTGTATATATATATATAAATGTGAAAATGGAAATCTTTGTTATGTGTATTTACTTAAACTACTGATTCGATTATCTTGAATTTTTTTACATAAAAGAGTATGTCATGGAGCAGGTTTTAAGCCTATTTCTGATTCTATAAGTTAATAAAACATCGAGTTATTAATTTTTTTAAATAATCAGTGAATACGCACATAAAGATATATTTTATAATCTGTATTATCAAATTATAAATTATTATTATTATTTCTATAGAAATTAGTATTATAATGAATAATTGATATTGTAAAAAAGTACAAAACTTTTTTGTTATTTTTGGTTCACACTATTGCAGCTTTATGAGTTGTTAATTTTTGGTCCAGAATAAAAATAAAATCAAATTTGAGTCGTTCAAAAAAAAAAAAAAAAAATGCTGCTGTAAAATGGTAAAAATTAATCAACACTGGACGGAGTTATATAAAGTTAATATGTCGGAAATATGATTTATACACCAAATCAAAAAATCATAAATATTATTTATCCACACGCGATATGTTAAATGTAAGCATTAATTTAGCAATCAAATTTAACACGGATGCATTTTATACGGGCAATGAAATTCACGAGGATAGCTATAATATATACAAAAGCAACGTATACGTATACAATATAATACAATAAGATATTCGATTATACTCGTAATATAATGTTATATTTTCGACGTAGTTGCAATTATCATAGGATTTAGAACGATATAACGAATAATTTCAGTCTTTCGTGTAATCATTGCGTAATAAATTTAAATTAAATTGAAACATAAACAAAAACATAGTTAAGGACTTGTGCTAACTCTAATTTTATACTAATCGTAAAATTTAATAAATTATTATAAAAAAAATCTGGTTAATCAACCTGTTGCTTTAGGAAAAAATTGGATTTCTCACGGTAGTTATCCTGGACATTACGCATGTTATATTATCATTCCCATAAGAGTTATACACTTGAGTGTGAGAACAAAAAGTTATATAAAAACGGTGTACATATACTACGAACAGAAGGGGTTGTGAATACAGTGGTGTCTGGGGTTCGACGGCACCCCTGCAACAAACGATTGAATACGCTTTATTATATTCTTATAATTGTATATATACCTACTCATCAAAAATTGAAAAATTAAGGCAAATTTTCAGAACGACTTGTATAGGCACGCGCGTAATTTTTATTTGTAATTATTTGATATTTTATACTTTCTGTATATTGTATAATATTATATATATTATGTAGGTACCATTAAAATAAGTATATGAAAAAAATTTAATTTTGTATATTAAATATATAATTGTTTATACAATTGTTTTGATTTATATGTACTGTTACTGTTTTTCATTTATTCACCAATTACTTTTTCCTGGTCAGTTGGATTATTAATATAAATTTACAATTAGAATATGACGACTAAATATATCTAATAAAATATGACATAACAAAAAAATATAAAATAATTAGTTTTATTTTTTCCATGGTTTTTAATGTTTTCATATATTTTACGTGAATAAATAAAACAATAACTCGATAGTTAGAAAAATATCTTCTGCTAAGCACTTCCTAAATAAATAACTTAATTATTCAAAAAAGAATAGATAAATCAGATTTCTCGGATTTTTTTTATAAATTAGATATATGGCATGGCGTACATGTATAAAATGTTAAGCGATTTGTGTGCGGGCGTCGTGTTGGCCCAATCTTATGTATTTGTTATTATTGTTGTTTGAATGTTTAAGCGCGTTTTATTTATTAAGTAGAATTTTTAGGTTCCCGTTATTTTCTTTGTTTCAATTGCCCTCTTATAAATGAATACATGTATACAGCTGATTCTGCAGATGCATCGATTTTATCATATCGAATCGAATTGAATATGCAAGAACAGCTTGCGGGCATTCCGTATAGGTAAATATCGCATATACCATAGGTCGCAATCGTTCAGAAGATTGGATATTTCTATTTTATGAAAGTTTTATTAAAAGTCTGGTTTTTATTGTGGTATGTGAAAAAGTATTTTTGAATATTATTGACGTATACCTAATAAAGGCAAGATGAAATAAATAAAATATTTTTTAACTACACACAAACGATGTGATGTCACTTAAATGAAACGTTAACTAAAACCATAAAATAATACATATTTATTTAATACTTAAAGAAAATAAATAAACAAGGAAACCTAGAAACCGGTGTGTAGGCGTACAGTTTTACAAGTTTGCAATATAGATGACTCGCGCGGCTATAATATAATTCGACGTTAAAACAAATAACGATGTATAAATAATATATATATCTACTATTTATTGGTATATATTATAATAACACGAGCGGGGAGTTGCGTATAAGTAGGATTTTCAGACGCAATATTACGTATCTATCTATTATACATCTATGGTTAGGTAGACTCACGGTGGTTTTCCTCAAATCGTGTATATTACAATAAAATATAATTTACTACGAATTTTAAAAATTTTTAAAACGAATTATAAATACAGCGCGTCCTATTTTTCAAATAAATATTTAATATTTTAATACTATTGTGTATTATACAGCGCTTATTCTGGTTATGCAATCAAAGAAAACCACAAAAATCAACTCAAAATATAATATTATTTTGCGTATAATATTATAATATTATATACAGATAGGTTTGGTTACTGATGGCGGTGACTGCAGTTGTACCCCCGAATCATGTTATCTCTCCTTCAAACACAATAAATCACACACGCGCGCATACCAGGTATTTCACTTTTCACAAGAATAATTGATATTATATACCTAATGATTCGCCAAGCATACTCATCCCCATTCTTTTCTTTGATAATTCAGTTATTCAAAAACTGATTTTTGGATTTTTAAACATACTTAAAAACCGTATTTTCAAATTCTTGAGATTTTTCGTGCTATACAAGGAATGTCATGTAGAAAACAAACGTCTGTATTTCAAATGGGAGCCTACTCTTATAATACAAGATATTTATTAGATAATTTTTTTGAACATTTAGGCGTTCAAATCAAACGAATAGATTATGAGTTATTTAACTTAGTTTATTATAAATAATTATAATATAGGTCCATGATAATGAGATTAGAAGATGTATGGATTATGATAATTTAAATATTTTAGTTTTTAATTTTAATCTATCAACATTTATAATTTTTGAAGATGATTAAAAAATACCAATAATAAATTCTAAATCCATTATTACGTAATGTTATATTTGTAAAACTATTTTTAAGGTTTATTATTTTTAATAAAGTATTTTAATAACTGAAAAACTACTGATTCGAATTTTATATTAGGCAATTCAAAATTTTTAAACAAATTATTAGCTAAATAATTTACTGTAAAAAAAGAGGGATCCCATTTGAAAAATTGTAGTGTGTATCGCTCCATAATATGCTCCTTAATTAGTACAAAAATCTTAAGAATTTAAAAATAAGTACTTTAAGTATATTTAAAAATGTCAAGAATCAAAATTTAAATAAATTCTTTATTAAAAAAAAAAATAGGGCGAGCATACTTGGCGAATCATTCTGTATATAGTATATTATATATTATATGTAAGTGAATTGCCGAAAAGGCCATCGCTAGCTCCATTAAAATGCCATATTATACGATTATTACCTGTCAGAAGCGATCCGCACTCGGTAGACAATATATATATATATATAATATGAAAACCTCCGTTTATTGCTCCCGCTCTTCGTTGCATATGCGCCCTCTCCCTCGTACAGTCACTACGTCCGTCTTATATTATATTGAACCATGAAAATATCCTAAGATTTATTATTATTATTTTATTAGACTTCACACATAAACGATTGGTTTCTATCATTATTATTAGTGGTGGTGGTAGTACCTATTATTATTGTTGTTTAGCACGCGATTCCATTTTTGAAGATCTCGACCGCAAAACGAATACGACCACTACAATGATTACAAAGGAGCCGCTTGAAAACAGGACGAGCCTTGCTGTGCCGTGATATTATCATTCGCCTAATAATTTTTTAGTGGTCTCCCTCGTACCGCAATGCATACACACGCGTACACGTTAAACGAGTATAAACAAATATACGCGCACCTATCTAACTGTCTACCCAATGTCGTTATAATTTTATTAGTTTTGGGTCTAAGTCTCTACCTCTGTGATACATAATTGAATAACATACGCACGTAGTATTAGACCTTACAGCGGGGCCGCAGGCATGTCGGGTCGATACAGATTAATCGCCGTAGACTTGCAGTGTTGGTGAACCTTTTAGTAAAGGAGTGTAAAAATAAAATGTAAACAATTTATTTGGGCCTGTGGGAAATAATAAAACACAAATAAGTCAAATATAAATATATACAAAATCAGTTAATTGTTTAATACTAAATAAAATTATTTACTGAAGGATGAAAAAATAGTAAACCTACTATTAAGAAAAATATGTATTTTATATTTGAATTATCACATAAATAATAAATTAAATTTTTGAATACAATGAGACTTTGTGTAACGCACCATTCTTTTCTTTCTTTGACTTATGTTCATATGCTGAATGTGCAATTCAGCGGAATCAACATTGTGTGGTTAGCTTTAATATTAGAAAGAGTAGGCTTATTAATTATTATCAATCATAAGTTAGGTTACGTTAGCTTTTTATTTATTTTCAATATTTTAAAACAATCAAATAAGATAATACGATCATTTTTAAATTGTAACATTTTACTCGTTTAACATTGTATAAAAATTGAAATATCGTGAAACAATAAAAAAGAATATGACACATTATTATATAAAAAAACATTGTTTTTTAATTGGAGTATTGTGCTTGAAAGTAGGTTAATTCGCTAATTCAATACTAAAGCTTACAACACGAAGTTAGTTTTACTGAACTCAAATTTGTTATGTTATGAAGGGATCTAAAAGAGTGAAAACAAATAGTGCTCAAAAATCTTCTAAGTAAGAAAATTATTTTTTAATTTTACTGGTTAATATATTCTAAATATTTATTTAATCAAAATTGGACACTTGATACAATTCAATCGTATATTATCTGTACCAAAACAATTTTTCACAGTTGATTTAATGAAATTCATTGAAAAAATAATTACTCTTATTGCGCGTGTATAATTATAATATATATATTGTGTCGTTTTCAGTAAAGCAATATTATTTTTCTATTGATAATTGTTGCAATTTAAAGGCTTTTCTTCTGGATAAAACCCGGGATTATGGGTGTATTAAATTACTTATTTTACCAATTTTTTGATTTACTAAATTATCGGTTGATATATTTTTTTTTCTTAACTAAAAATAAAATTAAAAAATGAGACTATTTAATTTTAAATGTTCGTGCTACTACAACGGTATTTGCATATACGTTATAATATTAGGAGGTATACGCAGTTTATATTATACACTTAGAAGCGCCATCTCTATACTCTGTAGTCGCTGATGTCCGTTTTTTAAGTTTAGGAGGCAATATCTAATTTGTTGCGAAAGTCTTTTTGTGCTAGCCGTGACGAGCTGGTGAATATAGACAACGGAGAAAACAACTGCACCGCGTAGACGTATTATTATAATAATAATAATAAAAATATCGAGCTACGGGATTATTCTACACGCGTTGTGTATGCATACTATTATATTATATAACATGCGCGGTGTGTACACATACGACGTATTTTAATAATAGTAGTTCATTGATTAACGGTTAAACACAAAGAACGTCGATTTTAGTGTGTATATGTGCTGTGACTCCGGGACATACATAATTTTTTTTTTGAAACGTGTACATAGATAATAGTGATAAAATTATATATATATATATATATTAAACTGTGCGCGTGTAAGTTTTTCTAACGTTTTGGAGAGAAATCTCACGAGATCCAAAAAAAAAAAAAAAAACACAATACGTCTTTCCCGCTCTCAAACTATATTATGTACATAATAATACTATAATAAAGGTACATTATTCGCAATCGCACACTGTAATTTACTTATAATAATAATGTAATATGAATAAAATATATATAAAATTCAAAACGAAAATAATATTATTATAATATACATTATTAATACACTTCACCGCAATGGGTTACAGTTCTTACATTCGAAACAAAAATAGTTTTTGAAACATGGCAGTCGACCGCCATATTTGATAATAAATAGGTACATTTGTAAATTAATTTTTTACAGGAGTTGATCATTATACAGTTATACAATACCATATATAGGTAATTATATAATTACGTACTTATATAAAAAATACGCATAGACCTGTAGGTATTGAGGCATTGGTGTATTCGTCATCAATCTGGGGAGCAAATCGAGTACCTATATACATATATATATATATATGTAAATGTGTGCGAAATAACGACAAATTATGATTACAATGGTTAGATTGACATGGATGGCCGACTTGGACAAATTTTGAAAATTAAATCGTTGTAGTCAAATGAAGATTAAATGTTTTTGTTAATCAGTATAATATTAAAACATATTTCATATCGTTGTAATCATTTTAATTTAAAGTGCATAAATTATAAAAAATTAAAATTGATAATGTAATGTTATATATAAATATATTTTATTAATTTTTTCAAAAAACACAAACGTTGTGTTAGAAATGTGTGTGCGGAAGACCACGGTGACCTATAAAATGAGAGATATTTCTTTGCGTTTTATGTTCGGTTATAGATTTGAATAGATCGTTTGTGCTGGTTGTATGAAAATTTCAAGGTGAATCGTAATTTTTATATTGATTGCTAGTCGAGTCATATTTTGTTTGCCCGGCCGAAATTGCTGTTTGATTTATATTTTGATATAGTATTACATATGAATAAATAACTTTTGAGAATTTAACGCGGTTTCGACGGTCATCATGGTGAGGCTATATTCTATATTAATATACCTACTTATTATTATTTTGATTTCGACGAAAATCTAACAGTATCGAATTTTTAAACAGTTATAAAACAATGGTCGAAAGGAGAAGGATATATCGTTTTATTATATTCTTTAAGTTAACATTTCTCACTCATACCTTCAAATTTCATTCCTTTCTGATACATTTTTAATTTTAAATATTATAAGTACGTATGATCATTTTCACGAAAACTAGAGTTAATATTACACAACATGAAATCAGGATTTAAGTTCCTTTATAGGTTAATGTCCAATTGTAATAGTTAGTATTTATCCCAAATTTAAAACAAATATTTTTCATCTGTTTAGGTGTAACTTCGTAAGTATAATATATAAACCATATATAGTATATTCAGTGTACGTAATACACATCGTAAATTACTTATAACGGATTTTTAGTTCCGATTTCACCAACTATAATACACTGAGTACATACTATACTATTAAAAGCTTATGAAGAAGTAATAAAATATATTAAAGTTAAAATGCACACTTTCATTATTCCGTCAGCGACTTCGCGTAGATAATGCTTATCCATATATTATATGGATTGATCTTTCTAAAATTAACACTGATCTCATTTATGTATAATATCATGTAGGTCATAGAACCAAAAATGCCCCAAAAGTGAAGGGATCGCACACTACACTGTCAGACTTCTATGTATCTTACCACTTTATAGTATCAAAAAAATATGTTTAGGTTAACCATAAATGTATATAATATGGAACATTAGTTGGACGCGTGTTTACGAGATTCTAATATTCCTCCACCATCACCACCATCACCACCATCATTTATTATTTTGAACCACTTTGACCGCTAGATAATAGAAGTGTACATAATATGTAAGATACGAGTGTGATATACATATATATATATATACCTACGATGTCGTAAACGTCGGACACGACGACCGTATAATAAATTAATAATAATAATAATAATAATAATAATAATAGCCTCATAGTATTATAGTGGTCCCGGCTGGAAACGGGGTAGACTGCACGGTCGCGCATCGTCCGATCCAGACGGACGGACGAAGACCGTAGCCAAACAAGTTTCGTGTTTCGTAATATTTAGTCTCGTATGTATACCAATATCGTTCGATATAACATGCAATACAATAGGTGACAGCGCATGTTGATATAATATACAATCGGAGAGATCCGCGCCGCCTGAAGAGTTGAAACCGAGATGGCACACAGCACTCCGTTATGATATAATATTATTAGTAAAGATCAGTTATCAGCCTATTGCGTACATGCGTGGAACATATAGGTGTATAGTGGAAACGACTCGCCGTACTTGTAGCGTATTACAGTATTGATTATAAGTTATAACGAACTGTCAAAATTAATATGATAAAATAATATATATATTATAAAGTTAATAATTATCAAATATTATTTGTTTAGAAATAATAGAGGTTTCATTTTTCATTTTTTTTTTTTAAATAAAGTATAAACGTATATAAAAATTATGTTACATACACATCCACCTATATGGCTGTATTTGTCTTACTAACTTAAAAAGTACATAATACAATTCAAAATTTTAAGATAAAAGAATATTGTCAATGTACTAATCTTGTGTAAAAAATTTTTGTAATTATATACAGAGATACAAATACAAATACAATAATTTAAATTTTAAAGTGTCAAAGATAACAAGATATACTTAAATTATTTTAACCGAGAAAGAGTATTTAGGAAAAATTACAAATAGATACTTATTTAAATACAAAATCGAATACTTTTTAATTTTTACTTAAAATTTATTGTAAAACGAATTTACCAATTTTGATTATATTAATATTAAATAGTAAATACTCATTATGTCATATACATTTTGTTGATATGACTTTAATTACGGCTCACGACTATAATACTACCATAACTCAAGAGAATATCATAGGCTAGGATCACACTATGCGTTTTGTCGGCAACCGAAAAATACTATCCCGATTAACCGCAATCGGGACGATCGATCATACTGTGCGTTTTATCGGTAACCGAATATATACAAATGAGATTAAAAAGCCCGAAAATCGTTTTTAATTTAAATTTAAATTTTAAACTGATTTTTTATTTAAACGAAATGTATCTAATATTATAAGTAAAAAATAATAAAAAGGTTGTGTGATTAGAATTATTTGTTTTTATTTAAAACGTGTATCAACTAATTATGCTAATAAATAATAATATACATCTATAATATAAATAAAATATAATATATATATGTATATTACAAATAAATTTTAAGTTTTTTAATTATTTAAATTTAAAAATGATTATTAATTATTCATAAAATTTTCAATTTCGGTTACCGATAATCCGCGCAAATGTGATCGGACAAACTGCATTGCATGTGTTGTGCTTTACATCCCGAAACGCAACCGGACGGTTGGGCCGCAACACGTTGCGGTTGCTTCCAGACGGTTTTTAATCGGTTCCGCAAATCGGTCTAGTCTGGCCCTGATAATGCGTTTTATATTTAAATCTATTTTATTTTAAAGTGTTGCGGTTCGGCTCCGGTTGGTCGGGAACCGACAAAACGCATAGTGTGATCCTAGCCATAGGGGTTCAAAATATTTTTATTTAATGATATCTTGATTTCAACTTCAAAGTTTTATCTCGGGAACGCAGATATGATATGTGTATAGTTCATTATAATATTGTGTAGAATGTTGAAAGAAAATCACCCGGTCCTATCAAACCGGCCGTTAAGTGAAGGATAAAGATGGAAAAGAAGAGGAGGATAAGGATGATGATGTGAAGGGGGAGGAAGATGGAGAGGAGGAGGAGGAGGAGGCAAGGAATAAAATAAAATATTATATTATACATAGACGTGACGAGAAAGAATGCTGCATGTATGATCGACGGGATGTGAGTATGGTATAATAATATATTATATATCTATTGACTAACACGTGTAAAATAAAAATGATAAAATATTATAAATCGTGAATGGAAACGGTGGCGGCAGCGACGAGGCCAAAAGAGTTAATTAATCGTTACGGGCTGGCGCGACGATAATATGAGAACCACCGCCACCGTATAACATTACTATTATAATTATTATTCATCTTCGGCAACGATTAGTAAGGAGGGAACCACACACCGATATTAAAATAATAAACAATAATACTATAGTCTATAGGTACGTGATGTACAGCGTGATTCACCAAGCATTCACCCCTTTTTTCTTTTTAATAATTCAGTTATTCAAAATTTAATTTTTTAAATTTTTAAACGTATTTAAAGATCATAATTCAAATTCTTGAGATCTTTTGTATTACTAGATAAGTGTCCTATAAAGATTAAAACCTTTATTTTTTAGATTAACACTACTCTTTTCTATTGTAAATAGTATAAATTATTTAGTGAGTGTTTTCAAAAATGATGATGTGTCAAAATGAAAATTTAAACGCTAGTTTTTGAGTTATTTAACTCTGTATACTAAGACTAATTGTATGTTCATAGTAATGAATTTGAAGGATATGAGGGCTGTGGTTATTTGAATATTTTAATAATTTTATATTAATCAATTATCATTTACAATTTGTTAAAATGGACTAGGTATAATAATTAATAAATTCTAAATCCAATATTACACATGATTTTGCTAAGCTAAATAATTAAATAAAATAAAATTAGCCAAATTTGCTACATTGTACGTTTTAACAGAAACAACGCATAAGTATAACGTTCTCTTAAGGCTTAAAATAATATTTTGTTATATTCGTATGTATTTATAGTTTGAATATTGTGAGAACAAAATAAAACACTACACAATGGTTGCCTAACCTGCATCGAGTTTTCTCGGAAATAAAACCGTCACTATTTATAGAGAAATTCTAGGAAAACGCAATGTGTATAAGCGGGTCGATAATATTCTTGGTGGATACAAGACTTTTGATATAAACATTGACTATAATTTATAATATACATATACCTCTTACTAATATAAGTTCTATGCGAATTAAATTAGCTGACAAACGACAGTCCTGCACAGTCGTCTAAATTGATTATTCACGAATTGTGATTAGCATTTTAACAGATTTGTACGAAATTGTCTATATGTTATATACGTCCTATCAGGTGAAATAGATACATAATATTAGATCATGTCGATTCTGAGCGGAGCGATGAATGTATTGACTTTACAATGATGACTTTTTTAACATGAATTGTTTTTGTGTCATCATTTTTTGGAGCAATAAAATAGCTTAGAATTTAACTTAATTTTTTTTTTGATTGGAAAATAAATCTAATCAGAACTTTGGTACGTTAATAGTACCTAAACAATGTTTATTATTTAGTACTTAATGATTGGGGAAAACAAAAATAAATTAAGGAAAACTGATATTAATTTTGTTATTTTGTTGTAATTTAAAAATAAATACTATGAATTTTCACCAAATGTTTAGATTAGTTTATGTTTAGGCTCAGATCGTAAAAATAAATGAAATGAAATAAAGTATTAGTATCTTCTATACATAGTATAATTTTCATAATATTTTGATTCCTTTTGAGTTATTTGTAAACATTTAAAATTTTTCCTCCATAATGTTAATAAAAATGTTTTACTTGGAGGTCGGAAAGTTTTGGAAAAGCAGCTATTTTTTGATTTAAATCTTTTTTACTTATTTATCCGTGAGTGCATTTGTCTAATGTAGTGTTGTGCTGTGTCATAAGATTTTGAGACACAAGGGTATTATTGTATGCTATTCAAGTGCCACATCACCGCTAACATTGACTATTCGTTGCTATTTTCCTAAAGATTTCGTGCTAGGCGCCAAAGTAAGATGCTTATAAGTCACTTATAGGGCATTTTCAGATTTCTTGTAAGAATTAATATAGTTTTAGATGTATAATGGAATAAATAGTTTCCTGCTATGACTATTATTGCAACATTTACATATTATTATGTTATGTAATGTATATTATATAGATACGTAAAATCCAAAAGTATAATATTGGTATAATATTCCAATAACACACTGTCCAACGTTTTTAGAATAAGTATCTACATATATATCATATAACATTTAAGTATTAAATATAGATATATTATTTTTTCTACACACGTACATGTTGTAAATTACATAAATATACCTTATTTTCCTTTTCAGCCTTCCACCCAGAGGCCTCGCCTAATTTACGTTTCGACCACGAATAAACTGTTCTTATATAAAGTAAACTTTAACAATGATAAAAATAATATTAATAAAAAAACCATTGATATAATTTTAAATAGCGCGCAATGTCTACGGGCAAAACACGCGTGTGGTAATGTTTAACAAGTACCACTATGTACATACTAGTTGTAACTATATTACTAAATTATCTTTTATAATTTGATAATATAAGCAGGAGATAATAGATCAACAACAAGTAATAAAAAATTATAAATTTTTTTCGTCGTGAAATTTTGGTAGTCGTCCGTAAACATTAAATATGTAATATAGGGCATGCATCTCTCAAAATATAGGGAATGATAAGTTAATTGATAAGCAAAATAAGATAATATTCAATTGTTGCATACTTAAAATTAAATAAATATAGAATTTAGAATTAGAATTTCGAAATAAAAATTGAATTTTTCATATAATATATTATATCAATAATATTTTAAAATAAGAATTGTAAATTGGAGTCGTGTTCAATTTTATCTTTATGAACACTAATTATATATAATATACAGTCCATTTAAAATTCTAATCTAATTTTTTCTATTGTGTTTTTTTTTTAATTCCAATATTTTACTCGTCCCAATTTTCTTAATAAAGAAAATCATCCCCTTGCAACATTTTTTTTCCTAATGGGTGGCAATTACTAAACATTGATGCACTATAAGTTTAAAATGTTAACCTATCGGTTGTGAATGTTGTTGGTTGGGTGTATATTTATAGTTGTGTGTCATTTTTAAATTTGAAAAATTAACAAATGCCGTACAGCATTATATTATTATCAAAATGATCTGCATAATTTTTATTTTTCGTTATTGTTTTAACATAATATAAATTAATACTTTAAAAAAATGAAATATATAAGTAGGTTATAAGTAAGCCTAGTAGTCGACACATTGTAATATTTATCTTATTTAGGTGACTTATTATAAAATTCGGTATGTTATTTGTAGTTTTCTTTTAGTGGGGAATTAACTGTCATTTTGTAACAATTGGTATTCGACGTTTTTGTTACCACTAACAGATGAAATTATTAATTCATAATAAACGATTGCATTTATCGTTTATCTGTATGATATATAAAATAAGTCCTGAATGACTGATTTATAAACAATATACATCCAAAACTATAAAACCTAGAGGCGTCCCCGCTAAAAGAGATTTTTCAAAATTCGCATTTTAAAGAGGGGTTCATTCGCGGATTTTCGTATTATAAAAAACAAATATATTTTTGTTTATTGGTTAAAATAATAGTCATGATTCTTAGATTAATTTTTAGGCCTGTATATTATACTTGATAAAATCATCCAATTATTTAACAGAGTTTAATACGGGGTAAATCAATGGCATTATTCAATGTTCATACGAACAATGCCGAGCAGAATCAAATAGTATAATATGTTATACACTTATACCTAGATAATTTAAGGTAAATATCACTACTAAACAAATTTGTGTTGTAGGTATTGTATAAATTATAATATTTTTGTAACAATAACATAATACTATAATATAAGTAATAACAGTAAACAGCATAGTAGTAGATTATATTATATTACAATGGCTGCCGTCGGCCAGTCGTATAGTAAAGGGTTATTTACTCGGATTGTCCGCATACAGATGCCGACGCGTCTGTTGCGGCTAGACGCGTATGGGGCACATAGGTCGCATGAATATTAATAATGATAATAATGATATAATGTATAAATATAACGTATATCATATAGTGTACAGTGTGATAATATTATGCAACCTCTGGTCTCGCAATATTGAGGGGAGTATAATAATATACACACACATCAATCTAAATCTCGGAGCGCGAACATCTTCTATATTATATTCTACTATCGTCTATCTTATATATACATTTATATATAATCGTATAAAACAATATAACTTCTATGGTGAGTAGTTGTTAACTTGTGCAGCACACTCTCTCCTAGATAATATACATACTATATATATATATATGGCTATATGTACGTGATCTCATAGTAATGATATTACTGTTATTCAAACAACCCCGTGCTACATTTGCTTCCCTACTATCACCACGGCCGTCGAATATTATGATTACGCATAGATAATAGGTATACAGTACAATATACAATAGAATATATTTTAAGTCCAAACGAAATTATTATCTTGCACGCGACTAATCATCTCTGAAAAATCATGGCATTTTACCAATCATTCTTCGGGTATTTTTATATTTTTACAGTATATTTGTTGTTTCTTGGCTACCATTTCAAGTTCAATATCATAACACTTGCGGTTTTAAACGGCCAGACGGGAGAGAACGCTACTACGCTGCACTGTAGTCCATGAATAAACAACATCGTCTTGGAAACTAAACAATTATGTAAAATATACTAAACTACAATATTGTTTATGAGTATAGGTGATGTAATAGCGTAGCTTAGGTTATAGACACAATGTTATTGCTAGTTAACAAAAAAAAATATTAAATAAACTATTTATTTACTTCTCACTTAGCCATTGTATATGTAATAACTTTTGATCAGTGCTTGTGTGTTCGATTATTTTAAAATTATAATAATTATTATATTATAGTTTAACAGATTAATTCAAAACTTTATTCAGAAAAATTTCAAACTTTTCAATAAAAAAACATAAGGTTCTATTGTATACTTATTAAGTTAAAAAAATAATTTAATCTGGAATATTTAATATGACTCATACAACCAACAAGCCTTTAATTACTAAAAATTAGAGACTATTAACTAAAAGATTATTTTTGTTTCTAATGATCGATATTCTTTTACAAAAATCATTATTATATTTATTTGATTATTCAATTTCATCAAAAATTAAAAATTGTGATATTATGCTATTTTTTTTTTCAGTAAATTATGGGGAATTTTGTTTTACAGGTATTTAAGTCTTAGGTGTTAAAATTAAAAATTTTAATATTACATTGTAAATTACACTGAACTATTAAATAAAAAAATATTTTTTAAATATTTAAAAAATCTATTAACACAAGAGGAACTTATCTTATCTATTTTAAGAATGATTTAAACTTCAAAAAACGCATATTATCGTAAATACATTTTCAAGCTATGAGTTCTGCTCAGAATCTTAATTAATAATTGTTTCTTTATCAACATTTAAATTTATATAAAATATTTTTTTAATTATGTATACCTAAATGTTTCTGAGGTAAAAAACAATATTATTGAAATAATGAAATAATTTATACATAATATAGTTATTAAACCGTGTTAGTTTCTATTAGTTACATTTTAATGCGTGTTTACTATTAAGTGTAAATACAATGTAGATATAATTTGACCATCAAACTTTTATGAATAACAAATTGCTAATGAAAAGGACAATATGTTAATAGTATATAAGATTATTATTACCTATTACATTGTACAAACCAGTTATTTTTAAATCAAATACATATTTCAATCGTAAGCAATCATTAATTTATTTCATGTTCAATTTTTTTTTTTTTTAATTTAATTGTATTTAATCGTCTAAGGAATATTTTAATTAGGCACTTTGTTAACTTTTGATGGTAATTTATCCAACGCACTTGATTGGAATAAATTCAGACAATAATTTTTTGATTGCATTAATTCTCGGTAAATCAATGTTCACAACTCGCAGTGATGACGATAATACGTACCATATACACAGAGTTGAATAATAATTATTAAAACCTCGCAGTTACAAAGTACAGTGTATACAATGTTGCCGGTTGCTTAGCAATTATTTCGTTGTTAATTTTAATCGTTCAACGTCTATTCATATATATCATAACTAGGGCTAAGATTTTAATGACCTAAAAATCCTAAAAAGATTTACCTAAAAACCCTAAAAAATGACTCAATAAGAAAAAATGACCTCAAAAAATAATAATAATATTAATAAATTAATAAATAATAATTTATATTTTTAAGTATACAAATAAATTCATCTACTGGTATAATGGCTAGTGTCATTTGTTCCAAAATAATTATATTTTGAAATAATATTGTAAAATTTAAATTTAAATTTAAACCAAACTTAAATTTAATAATAAATTAATTGATGAAGATAACACATAATCGAACATTATTATCGGTTACGCGGTTAGTCCAACGAGTATATTTTATATCATACAAACGATTGGTATTTTGAAATATTAAATAATTTTAGAAAATATGTTTACGATTTTATTTTAATGTTGTATCTTTATATGTTTGTATAATAATTTATAACGATCACTTAAAAAATCTATTTAAAAATTTATAAATATATTATACAGATTTCAAAAAGTATAAAAAATGCCCGTAAAATTGAAAAAATGACCTAAAACTGCAAAAAAATGACTTCAAATTAAAAAAAGTACTAAAAATTCAAAATGAAAACTATGTATTTGAACTCATAGTCGTAGATGACTAAATCATATTTTGAGCTTGAAAAGCTATATCCTGTAAATCCTAAAATAAAATGAAAAATTCTATATTATCTTAGCCTTAATCATCATAAATGTTTATTCGAAAAAATGGGTGCATATTATAGCTTAAATAGGCAATATTATTTATGTATATGTAAAAATGATCATATAGTTACAAATCAATAAAATAATCGTAAATGTTATACTACAAAGATCTAAAGGCACAACAAGTACATTAATTTAAGAATGCGTGGGAGTGAAGGTGACAATACAATACGCTAAAAGTTTACTATATGAATTTATAATATTATAGTATAATATGTGCGTGCCGTATAGTTTTATTCAAGCTGCAAAGGTCAAAATCGTCCAAAGGTGATTTAGATAAGGTTACGAAGTCTTCGAGGAAAGAAAACGTACATGCGAATAAACTGAAAAATACATAATATAGGGTTATAATAATATATAAAATATAAATATATATGCCATATGGTTAATGTCTAGTTACGGGTAGAGCAAAGGGAAACTTGTCGAACCCAGATCTATCTTTTTCAAGTATATTATTTATGAAGCATTAATGGACGGAAGTGCTCGAATTGGAATTCCATTTAAAATATTAAAAAATTAGTGTTTATTGAAATGATTGAACTCTACGTAACTTTCAAGGTGTGAAGATTTCCAATAACTATCAATCCAACAACACCCACAACTATTAATTTCCTACTATTAAAATATATATAGGTATTTTATTTTTCTGAGCCCTTGCATTTTTTGTTCAATATTAAAACACTATATTTTTAATGTATTTACAAAAACAGGTTTTTACATTTTGATACAGGAGTAATATAGTAATCATATTATTCTACGTGTTTTATGTTTAAATACTTTAAAATATTATTTAAAATAATATTTGTATAGATTAAAAATTAGATATCGATTGTATCGATGAATATGGAATTTAAATATACTTCTTTTTTTGACATTCTATTATTTTTAATTAATCTGTCGTTGACATTTGCAACCTTTGCAACTCGATTACAAGCTCATCACCTTATTTGGTGCACATACTTTATCAGATTTGGATCACTGAACTAAACTTTAGTTAAAAATAGAGGTGTGTGGGGTAGGTAGTCCATACTTTTGATGCTGTCAAACAGGCGTGAAGAGTAATCCAAAACAAAAAGTTTTAGACCAAGTTAGCCTGAACCGTGGTGATGTATTAAGTATGTGTGCTAAATAGGTTCAAATTTTATATTCTGACTGTTGTTAGGTGTTTAAGAAAACAGCCTACAAACTTGGACCAACGAGCCAAAATCCTCAGTCCAAACTCAAAAATCTGTTTGTGGATTCCTTTACCTTTATATGATGACCTAAAGAATATTCACCGCTGCTAATAAGGCATGTCTGGACTGTCTGGAGACTGAAATGTTTTCTTTGAACGGATATCAAAATCGGCCACTGATTGGTAATGACCACTGTTGAATATTGTTATTAGATATTTTTTTGCACACTTGGTTTTGAGATTTAGGTCACGCGTATACTAACCGTTGTTGCATATCGAATATTATGTAGAAGATGGCTAATAATACTAAATACACGCAGCAAATTGTATTATCCGTTGTTTTACGATCCGGCAAAATGGACAATCACCATATACCATATAGTTATAATGACATACCAACCACTACTAGCGCGACTATATATCTATAATGCGACGACAATAATAACACACGCCCACATAATATATAATATATTCTTACGTGTGCAAGTAATAAAACAAAACTATACAGAAAAAAGACAAGAAAACCCGTAAGCGATCAGAGGAATAATAATAAACGGCGGCGGACGATTTCTCAACCATCTGACCGAACGGAATGTTGAATGACCGAAATGAGTCGTGTGCGTGCATGTAAGCTTGTGTGTGTGTTCAAAGGACTTCGGGACTATCATATTTCATCGTATTATTCACGTCTACTTATTCATTCAACAGCGGTTATCACATAGACGCGGCTCGTGGAAATGCTGCGTGCAAATAACAATGAATGAATGAAACGGGCGGCGGCGGCGGCCGGTTCTAATTTATTCCCGAAAAAATATTTTCGCTTTTGTTCCACGTACTATATTTATATTTACACACATAAACGTGTGTGTGTGTGTTCGTTTATGTATATATATACAAATCCGGCGTGTAGTGCCAAAAAAGAAATCATTATAATCGTCGTCGGTTGTTTTTTCATACATCACCGACTATCAAAAAAATTGTTTTAACATTCAAAACGAGTATTAATAGGACCATGTAGAAATATATTATTATATTATATAAATAATACGCACACGGCGAACAACTCTCTGCAGGGCCTTGGAGCCAGCCAGATGAGATGTGTGACATTTTTTTTTTTTTTAATTTTATTGTTCGCGCTCCGGTGTCTGCTACGCGTTAAGCCGGTGCGGCTTTAACATTTTTTTTTCTTAAGTTTTTCAAAATTCTATACATCACTACCCACGCGAGAACGATGGTGTGAGTTGGGGGCGATGGTTGAAGGGGAAACTTCTCGTTCCCATTGTTACACATTAAACAAGACGTATTATTGTATACGTTGTTTTTGTTTATGTTTAATACTTAAAATATTGATATATTCTCTGTATATCCAGTATGCATATATTTATAATAGTTACTGAATGTTGAAAGGCTGCTATAAGACTTAAGTCATAAGCATTATATCTCAGCATTTCAATATTATACCATATCACGTATAATAGATTTTAAACTTCTCTTGAAATATTTTTGTATATAAAACATGATGTTGCGTGTAGCCTTGTAAGAATACTATTTAATATACAAAGCATATACTTTTATTAGTTTTACTTAAATTATACCTAAAATATCTATATACTCTCTGAGGACCACCACCGAGTTTGAAATCCACGAAAGATATAATATTATAATAGTAGACCATAGATACTTTAATAACTATACTCCGGTTCGCACATTGTATATATTATATAGATATGGACGTGCATGCCAATACGAATCACCAGAACGTTTAAATCGTATACAATTAACGCACGGCATGTATAGAGCGTGACGCGAATCGACAATTGATTGTGAATCGTGTACTTATAGATCGGCGTCACGATGTCGGATATCACTATGTCGATAAATTGTAGCACTTCCGGACACCTCCTTCTGCGACAGATTTAAACGGTTCAACGGTTCAATTTAATTTTTATTATTTTAATGCAAAAATGTATTTAAGTTTAAACTAGACTCTACTTAATAGTAAACTCCTGAGTGGCTGAGTACACTTTCTCTGTGAATAATCCATTAAGTCACTATTAGGATTGTTGGTTAATTAGATGCACCGTATAGAGTTCTAGACTGAAAATTATTGCACTGATATAGGACAGATATTTACTAAATGCTTATTTATTATGTCCCCATGTTTTATCAATTCTAATACAAAAACTTGATTTCCTGCGTAAAGTACCGAAAAAACTTGTTCCTTTTGCATAATCCCGTATTTATGTTAATATCAAAATAAATACATAATTAGTTTCTATCACATACGTCGTTTGATCAAAGCTGAAGGCCAAACGCACATTCGATCAGTTTGATCGTTGTCTATTAACAACCGAAATATTTTGTCTCATTTATTATTATATTCGTACATTACAACCTATTGCATTGGACAACTCTGTTATATGATTTTACATGGTATTAAAATCACAAGTTGGCCCTAATGACTTGAACTATTATGTTCCCAATCATGAATATTTTTCAACTAGATTTTAGCCATACTAATATATTTATGCATTTTATGCTGGTCTATTTGATCTAAATGTGTGTAAAGTGGTTAATATATTTATATAATATTTATTATATTTTGTGTATTTACTCTTTGCATGAATTCAATTTACACACAAAGCGTGTAAAAATATTTTTATATGGTTTCTTTTTTTATCTCATAAAAATATTAAAGGTAGGTACACAAATTGCAATTAATTATCGTATAATAGTTTGAGTTTTAACTAGGTGTATATAAAATCCCATTAAGTACTGGAAATTTAATTTATATATTCAACTAAAATATAATTAAGAAATATTTTGAGTGGGTTGTATACGCAGTGGTATAATACCGAATACATGTGTTTCATTAACATTTTTATAAAAACAATAAATTTTAATAAAAAACAATATAATATACAAACAGTAATAATTCTTTTTGGCGCAAAAACACACGAGGGACACTGATTTATGACAGATTCGTTCGTTTTACGCGCGTTCGGTGGAGGAAAAACGTGTAAATTTTTTTTTTTTGATGTGCCTAGTCGCGTCTCCGATGAAATGGCATTATGAATTAAAATAATGATGCGTATTTAGGTAAATACCTACTTATGTTATAGAGTTAGAAAAACGAACGTTTCCACGGATCGGTCGTCGTATTCGAAAGCATAATAATACTGTGACGTGAGCGTGTGTATCGTAAGAATGTAAGAATGTATAAACCTCATACAATAATATTATATTACGTATTATACGATCTGCCCGGCTCAACATTACGACTATACCAGATACCTATCATTATCTTACGTATACCGGGTTATGTACTCACACAAATTTACGTACGATATTGTACATACAACGTTTTGCGTTTAAACGTCGTTTTGAATAGAAATCGCTTATTATAAAATAATTGAATTAATTTTCGTCGTTCACACACACACACACACATAGCGCCACAGCTCGCGCGTCCTAGAGACCATTAGGACAGTGGAGGTATTATATATATACAGCGTAGTCCTCGCGTCACGGACGTTGAACGTGCTCGTGCATTTGAACACTATGCGCCGTCGACGGTTTCGCGACCTCGTATCTAGTAGTTTTATGCGTTCAATTACCCCATTATAGGCGAAAAAATTAAGTAGGAATTTTTTTTCCCGTCAAATTTTAACTCATCCGATCGCCGCAAAACCGGTCATAGCTATTATCGACCGGTTTTCATTTTTCGGGGATACTTGTCTTACAAAATCGACTTGTTAACTGCGGCGATTCATAAATAATGCGTACACACACGCGCACACGCACAAACATACAGTGCCGTGTCGCACTCATGGGTGGGTATGTGTAATATACTTGAAAAAAAACGATAATTAGTGGAGTAATTCATTTTTGAAGGTACATCCGCGGGCCTTAACAAGGTGTCGTAGATCATATAATAGCATAGATAAATATTACAATGCAAAATCCGAATCAGATAAATTCGTTTTAAGAGACCTCAGTCGACGAGTTTCTCGACAGTAGCTTGGATATAATTTTTCTCATTTCAAATCGCTGAAGTACAATGGGCAAACGGCTACTATTAATAATAAACTAATATGCATGTTAAAAAAAACTGCAGTTTTTTGCTATCGTGCGCTCGCTTATCGTTTAATATTAGTTATTACCATTGATTTCAATGATATTACTATTCGCCTGCAGTAGGTATACAATACCAAAATAATAAAGATTATTGGTTTTAACTTTATGTCATAAAATAATTATATATATATTTATATAAATATACACGTGCGCACTGTGCATAATGTAGCCTCGGCGGCGGTCGCCGAGGAATGCGCACCGCCAACAAAAACGTTTCGCTAAACAATGAACGAAAATTGTTTCATAGTCTCGACCACACATGGTCATTATTTTTTCTCTTACGACAACGATGCGTGTACATAACGGTATCGACTCACATCTCTTGATGAGATATATATTTTGTGTACAAGCAGCGACGGAAAAATTGCAATCATAACTCAAACGCTCGCACCACTTATATATAATTTATATTTCTGTATAAATAAGAAGAAGTCCTGACTGTTTGACTCAAAATCAATGCATATCCAAATTCGTTTTGAGGAAATTTACTAATTACTAAACACATACTTAAAAGAAATTTTGTAAAATTCATATTTTAAAGAAGGGCCATATATGGATATTTTGGATTACGAAAACAAATAATTGATATAATTTAAGCGATCAGTTACAGAAAATAAACAGTTATTACGATTGGATGAGATTTTAGACCTGTATTTTTATATTTGGTCAAAACAAAATAGACACAACTCACATTTAACAGAGTTTAAGACGGCCAATGAGGCATTTCCATGGGCAACGCTATACAGGATCAGCTAGTAACAATATATGTATATACCACGAGAACTGAGACCCTTCGAGGTTTTACGATCTGCGTAACAATCATTATTAATCGTATATATACGCGGGCACGTGATATTATTATTGTTGTTGTTATACTCTATGGTAGCTTTGGGTGATGATCCAGTTGGGCGGGGGTGTGTGGGTGGGAATGAGAGTGCGGAAAAGATAGACCGGAGTATAATACATATGATGTGTAAATGTGCAGCAAACGATTTTAGTACACAAACACACACATACAAATATATAGATATATTATGTACAACACAATATATTGTCTCTCTCCCGGCGGTCCATCCTCCTCCAGCCATCCATCTGTTTTGATAAGTCCGAACCGGACTTCTTGAAGGAATGTGCATTGTTTTGCACACACACACGTGCGTGCGTGCGTGCGTGTAGCACACATAGAGACGCCCTTGAGACATCTCTGTCTGAGATAGAACGCATAAGCTGGCAATAGCTTGGTTCCCGGAAACGCATGCGTAATGAAGACGCACTATATCATATTCTATTAAGTATTTATTATTAATAATAATTAATAGGTAATAGCTAGCTCAGTCTATAGAAGCCCGTTGCGATAAGATTAGATTCTAAACTAATGCAAAAACCACGTCGATTTATTATCAATAATACGATTATATTAAATATTCGCATTAAAATTTTAGGTAGGTAATTATATCATTGTAGTATAATTATATTTATATGCATACATGTTCAATGGTGGATTATTAAAATCATTCTGCCTGCAAAAACTGTTTGATTTCAAATTTTTTACGTTCTGGATTTATTTAATAACTTTTTATGATATAAATACGTGTTTATTTTGAAGTTTTGTAAAATATGTTTCTCACAAATTGGCTACAATTACTACACAAAATAATTTATATTTGCATTTAATAAAAACAGTATATACTCGTAATATTAAATTTAAAAAAATGTATACAGTTTTTTATATAACAAATAAAAAAAGGTCTTCAACAACAATATTATTCTTTGCAGCCATAAAGTAAAAATGTCTGTAATTATTGTTTATTAATTAAAATAAATAACAGACCGTTGTCCACTTCTAGCTGCGCGGCCCATCAGAAAAAGTTCGGACATCCCGCCGAGGCATCGTCAGGCAAATAATCGTGTTTTTTCGACGGTTTTGCTTATTGTCTATAAAATATAAACGTTTGGACGGCATCAATCTACTGCAATAATCCTTGATAATATGTAGGTTATACAATTGATACATACTGGTATTAAATAGAGTGGGTCACCGTGTGTTCCCGTGTTAACTTTAGAGTTTAAAATAGCGACCAGGTGATCAAAATTCAGTAGTATACTCTTTGTGTAGGTATTACACAATACTTGTTAGACAACTCGCCTAAGTTTATCATTTATACTAATTTAATAAATAATTTAATTTGTAAAAAACGCATTACCTATTAAGTTTTAAATTTTTATTTTTTCCAACATATATATATATATATATAGATATTATATACATAATGAAGTGTATTATCTGTTCTTGAGGACCACATTTTATCTCTACCCTTCTAATCTGCTTACCGACTAACTTTATTTTAAGTAACTTTCGGGTAAAATTGATTTCAGAATTTCAGTAGTAGGTTAAGTTATGCTTTACCACGGAATTTCGTAAAATTATGTAGCGGTAACATTTTTAATTATTTTTACAACGTCTAATCGCAGAAAGTAAGTGTCCTTGGAATATATATTATTTAAACAATCAATAAAACATTATGTGGTATATGGTATATAGATAGATATATATGATATTGACCATATAGAAGGTACAAAGTATCCAGAGATAAGCATTGGATAAATAAAGTTTTATTTAGATTGTTCAAAGTGCCAGCGATAATCTGTTTGTAATTTCAGCCTTGAACATCCCTTTATTTATCTCAAAGTTCGGTTATATTATGCGTTTAAAGTATTACGACAGTATAGATAAAATACTCAATTGTGCGTGAATCGACTTAATTCGACAATTTGAACAAGTTACTAGATACAAACGTACAGTGAATAGTTAATAAGTGGATAGCTCGTTATATTAAAATGTATAATATGTTGTAGTAATATTTGTTTGAATAAGTAAATGTTCGATATGAATATTGGGGCATCGGCGCATCACTGATTTCTGCATAAAATAATTTTTCTATTTTCCATTAATAATATTTTCTGCTTAATTAAATAAAACGACATTTATTATTTGATAAAATGTATAGGTTTATAATAATATATTATAAATTATTATATACAATATAAATATTTAGTTAGATAAAAATACGTATATTGTTATTCTTAATTATTTGATTGTTAAATATTGTTATTATTATTAAAGAAATAATTTAAAATATAGGTGTATATTATAAATTACTAGGCAATCTACCTCAAACTTTTATCAGAAAAATAACCAGGTAACTTATTATCAAGTTATAATTAAATAAATATTATGATATAATTATATTACATGTAGGTATTATTATAATGAGTTTGCCAATATCTGCATATTAAAAAATTGCATACAATATTACTTAATAGTTATTACTTATTAGTTATTACACTGCTATAGTTTGTTAGTTATTACACTAAAATTAATATGTGGTAGAAAAAGAAATTTTGTTTTTCTAATTTGGTGGATTATAAAAAATATCAGTGGAAAATGGTTAGGTCATTTTTGATGGAAACTGGTGAAGCCAAAAATTATTATGTTATTGAGACGATGAAATATAAAATATAAGAATTTTTATTTCATTTCTGTGTAAATGTGTGCGTTAGTGTAGCTTATATCGTGCTTTTATTAGTATTTCTTATGTTGCATAAAACGAAACCGTATTACTGAGATCAGCTCATCGGTGAATTCTCAAGGTCTAACAACAACTGTATTATTATTATTATTATGTGAATTGTGAATACGATCATCATTATTCATTCATTCACGACGAGCAAATTTTTTTCCCGCCGGTTTGGCGCGAATATAGGTATCTCCGTCGGAGTCGATGGCAGTGTCTACGCATGCACATGGCCAACAAACGAGATGAATTATTTTTATATTCGTTGTGTGATGATATTATTATATGAAAAAAAAAAATTAAAAAATAAATGTTTATCGTGTTCTGAAATGAAAAATTACTCAGTTCGTTACATTGTAGGGGGTTTCGATGTAAAATGGACTGACTCAAAAATAGTATATTATATCGCCACACGACGACGCATTTACGCGGACCCGCATGCCTGGGATTCTGTCAATTTTCGACGCGCACTAGCCCAATGAAAGATTTAAGAGAAAAAATAATATCGTCACGCGAACAAAATAAAACGGTCACATGTGACACGCTAGTCGTCTATTGCCCGGTGAAATGAAATAATTTAATTTATTATATAATATACATAATATGTATTCAGATATTTTTTGTCTTATGGCGTCAGTGTAATTGGGTACCTGTTCACTAAAAATGTCTTATTTTTAAATGGCTGTGACTTCTACATAGTATAATTTTAATCACTGAAAAAATTGTCTTTTGTACGTTTGATGTATTTTTGTAAAAAATAAATTTAATAATTATTTTTTCTATGCTATATAATGTAAACTGCTAATATAATTTAATTAAATAATTTGTCTAAGGGGAAAATGAATGAAATAAAAAAAAACGCATCTAAATTGAACACGTTTACATAAAATTACCATTATAAGAGAAAAAATTAGAATTTAACATTAGCGCTAGCCACTTTTGCATTTAATTTTCATCGTTATAATTAAACTTATAAAATAATTAATTAAATGGTGTGCACCTTAAAATGTGATGTTTTCAAGGAAATAATAATTACTTAATAATAATTGCTACTCAAGTGTATTGAAATAGTAAACAATTAATTTCCACCTTGAAAACATGAATTTTTTCTAGTATTTGTATAGATAAGAACGAATAATTAAAATATATTTATTAGGGAATTTATTTTAAACATTAATTATACATATTATAAAACAATTGAATATAATATATTATGTATTAAATTTAAACAGTTAAAACGTTCAAACAACATAGTTTTTAGTTAACTTATCAATATTAGTAATTTATAAAGATTTTAAAATTCAATAATTATAAAATAAGAAAATTTAAAATGTCATATTAGTTATAACTAAGATCTAAAATAAAAATGTTAAATATTAAACTATATCTTGTCATAAAAATAGAAAGATTAAATTATATTAAATTTGATTTAAATAAAACCACACTATTGTTTTGTCCAATTAAGAATTTAATATTTTTACAAGAATGTAAAAGTTCGGAGGAAGTAAAAATTTAATTCCTCAACAAACAACTATATTTAATCATGATTCATCACTTATTATTTACCTTTGCTTCAGTCCGCGTGAACAAAGAACATTTTAATTGTATAACTTATTTATGCTTAGATTTAACCTTTGTAGATACTATACTGAACAATTACTAACTATTGACTTATATTTACAATAGTATCAGCATTGCTAATATTATTATGATTATGTTGAAAATGATTAAAATTTCAAAAGGTGTTCTTAGAGTACAGTTGTAATTAAAAGTTACGAATAACATGAACCATATAATACTATGTTGTGCA
Source organism: Melanaphis sacchari (assembly GCF_002803265.2). Lineage (NCBI taxonomy): Eukaryota > Metazoa > Arthropoda > Insecta > Hemiptera > Aphididae > Melanaphis > Melanaphis sacchari. Next base: position 1,205,259 of record NW_020271275.1, on the reverse strand, counting down.
TCATTTCGTTGATCGAACAGACATCGGTGGATGACTCGTGTGTAGAAATATATTAGAAAGTCTCTTAATATTATACATTTATATACACGCATCATCATAATATTGATAAAACATGATGAAAATAAACATATTAATGAAAAGAATAAAATATGATAATCATTACTATGTAATATTTATATAATTGATTTCGCCATTGTATAATTTCAATATTACTGTCACGTGACAGTCAGATATTGGATAGAAACTTGTGACCTATATACATTAGATCGCGTTTCTTGAAATGTGTTTTTTTGTTATCGAATTATAAACCAAATTTGTGAATTTTTTTTAATCAATAATTTAAAAACTTTAATAGGGTTGAGCACTGCATAGGCCATTTGGTTCAAGCGTGTAATAATATATTAAGCATCTTCTATTTAATTGTATGGTACAGAAATGTGCAGCTGGGAATTATCATTAAATACGAATTATTTAAAAAAATTAAATGTGTGCTTTAATATTTGTTCGATGTATAATATATAAATAAGCTCTGTATAAGTATCGAAGAGATATAAAATCGAAAGCCTATATATCACAACTACTACCATGGTTTGAATGTTCATTTAAAAATATATTCCTTTTGTTTTAAATGTATATGTCACATAAAACTGCATTACAATATAATAGCGTAATCAAATTTTTATTAGATAAATCTATACTTTACAGTAAAAATTTCATATTTTATGAAATAAATATACTCAATTTTGATAAATTGTTTTATATAAATGTCCTTTTTTAATATACTATTATCGTTAAACATACGAACTTGATATCTATTGCAAACCATAATTATTATGTAATACATAAACATTAAATAAATATTATACCGAATAGTAAAACCATTTTTAGATCACAATATACGTACAATTATCATTAATTTGTATTAATTTTATGTAAAAGATTAACATTATAATGATTTTAAATTATGTATACGATTCAGATTTTTATAAAGAGTGTCTATTGACCTTTTATAATTACTTTGGCTTAGTTTTTATTTATAAAATAGGTAGAAACGTCATTGCATTTATTTAACTTATTATTTATATTGTGTTATTTTTACATAAAGCATGGTTCTGTTTAGAACTTAAATAGCTTAACTCTTCTAATATAAGCTGAATTTAAAGTGTTGTAGCAATTTTTAATACATAATCAATCTATTATTATGTATTTTATTGCTACACCGTAGTCTTATTATTGTGTATAATTGTATGAAGAATGTACGTATTATTTTCGGATCGCATATAGGACGAGTATAATAATATATTTACAAGCTACAAGTATTGCTAAAGAGCCGATTAAACGCATCGACGTGTATAAATAACGTGTTTAATCGGTATAATCGTCCAGACGAAAAGTATTAATTCTATTTAGCGCCGGGAGTTTATTGTTTTTCTTGTTCATGTAATTATATTCGTAAAATAGTAAAATGGTACTTAATAGTTGTAGACTGTAATACATACCTAGGAGTAAAATAAAATAGTAGGGCAATGCATATTGTAGGTTTCAGCACTCAAGTCATGTATATATTATGTATTTATGTGTATATATATATAATATATATATATTAATATATTATAATATAATGTAGCTGTTGTAGACTGTAGTGGATAATATATATTATGTAGGTATGTACCCAGTAGTGTTCAATTTTTATTTCAACCATGCACTCGCACACGCACATACATAGCGCGCGGTAGATAAAGTAATTAAAATAGTTATGCATAGATAAACACCTCGTCATAACGTAGTCGGTAAACGACCACAACTGCTATGGAAGTATCGAACCGGTTTAATCTATTTATATATATATATATATATATTTATCATAATAATATTGTTATTTATTACGATTATTAAATTCACGAAATGATCTGGTTTCGTTTATCATCGACGTGCACAAAATATAAGTCCGTAGGTATCTATATTATAATATACTGTAGTATTTTCTTTTCTATACTTGTAATTATGCATTTATACAATTATACATAAATACAGAGCGATCCATTTTACATTAAGCACTCAATTATTTCAGAAAACACGTTTTTGAAATATTTCTTTTACGTCATTTTAACTCATTTAAAACAACATTTTTGTAAAAAATATGATGAATTATTAATAACTTTTATTATTTTTTACCGTTATCTTTTTAAATATTGTTTTTATTATTAATAAATTTCCACGCTTAAATAAACTAAATTTACAGTAGCAAATAAAGTAGAACGAGCTAATTTGAAACATTGTTGATACGTTAAAGTCTGCACCTGTTAGGACAATTTTATACTTTTGACAACCTAGACAACACTTATTTTTAATTTCATGTTTTGAAGTTAAATATAATTTCAAAATATTTAAATCTACAAGTATCAAATTTTTGATAGTAATTAATTAGTTATAAGTATTTAAAATTTAGATGAATTCTATTAGACCAACTGATAAACATTTTGAAAAGTATTTCTATACCACTCTCCCTTAATTTAAACTTTAAATACTTATAACTTACACATTATCGTCTATCGATAGAAAATTCGAGTCTTATAAAGATATCGAAATACTTCAAAAAAATATTCTGCTTTAGGATAAAGAATTATAAAAATTTAAAAATGCATATTGTACTTAATTTAAAAGGTTTAAAAAATGTTAACGACAAAATATAGTAAAATATAATATATTGTTTAAGAAAAATGTTGTTCTTTAACGTTTTAAAATAAAATAAAAAATTAGTTTTTGAAATAATTAATGTTTTACGTTAAATTGTTCACTTAGTACCTTTATACTGTATGTCTGTATACCTACTATATATCCTATCATAAAATAATAAAGTATATTGTGCGATACTTCCTCTTTACGTCAAATACGTGTAGTAAACAGTAAGATCGTGCATAGTATTTTTTTTTATGTTTTTTTAAAATTATGACTATAACTTTTAAAAGTAATACTTAATCTTTTCAACTGAAATTATATTTAAAATAAATTATGCATCTAGTATTTATTTGGTGGGGAGGGATGCATATATTTTTACTTATCCAAGATACCAGTTAAATTACTGACAGCTCTGAGCTATTTGTTTCAAGCGGTTATAAGTTTATTCATTTATAATATTATTTTAATGTATTTAAATAATTCAAGTTGGACAATTTATACAACTGTTTTTTTTAAGATTTTTTCTGAAAAAAAAAAATGTGTAATATGTTTACTCGTCTTCAATATCCATTAACTTTATGTCCCTACAAATGCAGTACGCATTGTATAAATACAATAATATTACAGTAATTTTCTTACAAATTGGCAAATTTAAATATTCAAACGACTTTTAGTTTTTTTTTTATTAGTTCTAATAGACGTGGAAAATTCCAACAAGGTTATAATGGTCATCCAACAAGGAATAATTTTCGAAATCACGCTTAAAAGAATTAAGTGGGTTATTGGACGAACGCTTCGTAGTTATAATATACTAGTATCTATAACTACTACCCCGCATTGTAGGTATTTTCTCATTTATAGTAAATTTAATTATCATTTCGAACTGTAATATTTCTTATGGGAAGCCAATTACTATGTATAATAATTATAACTATATTCTCGTCGCGTCAACGTGCCCCCGATCTGTATGTCGACAATGATTATCTACGTCTTGTGCCGGGAAAACGATTTATTACGGGAAACTCGATAACGGTAAAATTTAACATTTGTCGACCTTTTTATTCATGATATATATTATATATATATATATATATATTTATGTGTACATTTTTTTTCATACTGCCAATTAAAACGTACATACCATTGCGTACGTGCGCTACTCGTATTTATATAAATAGGTACGTGTATATGATATTGTTTTTTCATTTCGTAGACACATAAAATATATTTTTAAATTATCACAATTCACAATCGTAACGATCCATCGAATGAGTTCATGTATAAATGTATAATATTATTAAACAGTAACAGGGATTGATCGTTAAACGGCAGTTACGTTATAAAAAGGGGTTTATGATATACCTATGAAATATTAATATAAATGTGCACAAGTTTTCATGAGAGTACGATCATTCATGATTCATCGTGATAATATTGTCACTACTGTTAGAAACTCATACAATTATTGAATTATCTATTATTATTATTATTATATATCACAGAGCCATTACTGTATTTAGAATTTTGGCATCCTCAGGCATAAAATTTACCCTCGCACATAAATAAAATGTTATGCTTATTTCATCATGATTGAGAGTGATATGAGGGAGAAATTTTTTATAATTTCTTTGACATTTTTCTAAAATTTTTAATTATTATTAATTATACAATAATTTGATTATAGGTAAATATAATATAATCATATAATAATAATGACTTTTTTTAGTACAATTAAAAGTTTTTTAATACAAAAACTTGACAAATTTTTAAATAATAATTTGTCTTCACGTAATAAGATTTTCTCGTTCAATTGATAATGTTTGTGTTTTAGTAATAACAATATATATTTTATAACCCGGGCACGTGCTCCCTCCCGCTATTGATTACAACTCTGGTTACGGCAAAAACAGTTAAGCCGCATGTGATTTTATGATTTTATACATTTGAAAATTCGAGCTCGATTCTCGTGTGATATTAATTATAATTTTAATAATATGTGTTGTATTGATGTGTTAAATTAATAACGTTGAACACGTGGACTATAAATTATTTAAGTATCGCAGACCGAGACTTATTTTTTTTTCATTGGTCTTCGCTAAAAGAAAGCAAAATCATCGTGGGAAAGGGTTTACACTAGTTGGAATGTACAAATATATGAATGAAACAAAATTTAAAAAATGTGTTACGGAGATCATTAAATTTCCTCGCTATTATTATTTATGGTATTTTGTTTTTAATTAAAATACATATTATATTACATTTACATACCATGTCATGATTGCTTATAAATTATAATACAATATATGTTCATCGTTCATTATTTTACATTTGTGGGGATTCCTGTTCAAGTGTCTAACATCAGGCGACGGAACAGCTTAATATGTTATTATAAACTCACAAGAAATACCTAATTATCTGGCAATTTTTATTTTGAATAATAAAGTTAAATTTTATTCAAATCCTTTTTGCTTTTCAGTTTTAGTATGGTTAATGAAAACGAAAAATATTAAACGATTATTCTATATTAATACTCAGTCGCCGATTCTATAATAATTTACATGATAATAAAAGACAATCATTTAATTAAATTTGATAAAATTGTGAAAAGGTTAAAGTACACCGTTTATCTTCCATTTATTAAAAAAATCTCAACTTTTTAACATTGTATACTTACTATAGTAGGTACCTATGAAGTACGAATCACTATGTGTTGTTATATTTAGATTATTATGATGCAATTTTACGTCTGTATACATGGATTTGTTTTTATAGTAAACCTAGTAATTCTGATAGCAGATGAGTTTATTCAATTTCTTTAATACGCATATCTATTTAGTATAGGTAGGTACATATATGAATTATATACCTAATATGTAATATTATACATGATTACATTTTTTGTGCATTAAAAGTTATTATTTTATTATAAAAAATATGATATGCATTATTATTTATTAATTTACGTGCGTGGTCGGACGTATCAAATTAACTTTATATTTATGTAGACGCTGTTAAAATAATAACACTTGTTGCCGTGAATTCTGCAGTATTTTAGATTTTAGAAAACCATAATAATTATCTATATATTTTAAGCACTAAGCATATTATAATAAACTGTACACACGTTAGTTAAATAAATTGCGCGTAATAATCATAATATTATAATATAATAGTATGTCTTGCTTGTAGTACAACATAGTTGTAAATTTATGTGTCGGTGACATAAAATATTAAAAGCATTATAAAACCATTATTGAAATAATCAAAACATTTTCTTAATCAAGTTATGATGGATATAAAATAATAACTAATGACTAATGAGTAATAACATTTATATATTACTTGTAATAATAATTATTATACTCAAAAGCCAGAATTATATTGTATGAAGTACTTAAATGTTTTACCGATCTTTGGATTTCTGTACTTACTAGTTAGTAATTATACAATATACCATAATATAGTATATAGGTAGGTACCTCGACTAGTAGAAACTAGTCGACTAGACGAAGCGTATAGGTATATTTAATTGTACTATTTATACTTACGATTTCTGAAACTTGTTGTTCAACAAAGCTGATCAATAACTTATAAAGTAAATAATAATAAATTATTTGAGTAGCTCAACAAAGTGATTGTGCCCGTTCGCGGGACAGACAAGTTGGCCATCAACCAATACACTTGTGACATGATGCTTATAAAGAGTATATCTACGTATATACTTGCTATATGTACTAATACATCAGTCGAATTATGTTCTTCTCGGTCCATTACCCACTTATAACAAAATAATTGTAATTAATACTATTAATTAGTACTTACTTTTTATTCTGAAGTTTTTTGAATTCAATTTGATTGTATAGAACGATATTATGATCTATAATATATTATTTATTTGCAGATCTTAGACACAAAAAATAAAATAGAAAATTTAAAAAAATGGAATTATTTTTTATTGATAAAAATACATCACAATATTATTATATTAAATCATACAAAAATTCGAAATATTGTGCAGTCGTAACTAAAACACAAAAAGTGTATTTAAATGAAATTATATTTTCTTATAAGTATAGTTTGATAACTATTATAGGAAGTTACACGGTTATGTTTCTTATACATAAACATGGATACCATTTTTTTAGGACATGTACTGAATTATAATCATTAATTTTCATAAACCACACATAAACGTTTGATTTTTACATAAAGGAAAATTTTAAATACATTTTTAGTATTTTACGTATTTTTACTACTTTTTTTCCTCCTGCAAAATTAAAAAAAAAATAGTCTTAGCATGAATTGTACTATATTGCGTTAGCTATCTTAGCTTGTATATATATATATATACAGTAATTTTTTGTGGCTTCTTATGTATATTTAGGGCGATTTACCAAGAACTTATTTCTTCTAATCCTTTAAAATATAATAATGTATTTTTTTTACAAAATATGTTAATATGATAGTATAGCTATTTATTATTTATATTAGTTATTATAATATTCAAACTATCATGGCCTCTTATCTTTAAATCTAGGGGGTCAATTATCCTTACTATATATATTTTTATTATTCAAAAAACACTCTTTAAAATCATCACTTATGTACACCAACATTAAAAAAAAAAAATTTACTTAAAAATGTTTGGTAAAAAATAGGGTGTTTCATTTAAAAAAATAAGTTTTTAATGATTAAAAAAATAAGCCATAGATTATTCAGTGACTATCTATCTCTTTAAATGACTAGACTGTGAAATATTTGAAAACAATATAGTTTTAAACCTTCTTAAAAATTACTTAAATAAAATAATTATTGAAGTAAAATATGGGAGAATGGGAGAAGCTTTCCTAGTGATTTATTCTGTGTGTGTAAAGGCGGGACAGATGAAACAAACTCGAACACTGGTTTAAAGCATGTACCAAATAATATAAAGTTACTTTTTTTTTTTTATTTCCGCGTGCGTCAATACAATAGGTAGGTATTATTCAATTTGTTATGTGTATTTTTTTTTTTTTTTTTTTGCTATAAATATTATATTGGACTCTGTTACGTTACTTCATGCTATAATGGTTATAATAATATATTGTCTAATTATATTATCGGGCGCATGAAACCGGTTAATAATTTGGGTATTTATTAGACGGGAAACAATATGTCCTAGAATGATTCGCTTTGGCATAATTTCAATGTTACCGGTTTTATCACCATTGTCCTTCGTATATACTTAACCAAATAATATTGTCGTCGCATCGATGGCGGTCCGTTAAAAAAACCCAAAAATGTTGTTGTACAGTTTTAACTCGTCTTATTAACAAACGTTTTTTTTAGTCTGTCCATGAATTATCATAGTCTTAGATCTACCATATAATACTGATAAATATTATAATTAACACATACGTATATATATATATATTAATGATGCGTGATTTTATACAATATACGCGCTGCTTTGGAAAAGTACGATCTTTTAGCCCCACAGTTCGAATTTATAATTAAAACTCAGTTACCCGTGTATTATTATCAAATTGTGTAACTATACTAAGTGTGGCTATGGACAGATAGAAAACTTTTATTGCATCCCGGTGTTGAGATTTTTGTACCTTAATTATAAACTAAAATTATACTTAATTTTACGCACAAGGCATAATATATAGTCAATATTTTCGTCTATACGTCTACATTATATTCAATATAATTAATAAAACGCTTTAACATTACAAATCCAACGTAGCCTAAACATTTTTTGGTTTACTGAAAATTAATGTGTATGTGTAGTGTATACTGTGTACAACAATAACGTAGTATAAAAAGAATAATTGGAAACCGCCAACTCACGGTTAAATATTTAGATTGGAGTCAAACCTTAAACAAGAATAATATGGATCATAATAATTTATAGTAAGTCTGAAGTATTATATTATAGTATGTGTGAGCGCCGAGCGGTATCAAAAACGGTGTAGTTTATCCGGATTATGTAGTTGAATAATAAAATAGTTCACTGTAGAACTGTGCACACTAAATTATGGAATAACCATAAAAATATATATTATCTAAATATATAAATATATATATATATATATATATATATATATATATATATTATATTATGACATATGTGATATTCTAAAAAGTTTATTTTTATTGGCTAAATAGTAAAACAGATATTTTGTCAATTCGCCTGTCGTCATTTTACAGGATGCCTGAGTATTATAAATGTAATGAATAACTAATGTTTAGGACAAGAAAAAAACTGTGTTAAGTATTTATAAACTCATTTCACGATTTAACATTGCGTTTACTGTTAAATATTAATAGTTGTACCTTTACCACAAACATCGTTTACCTCCTAAGTCGTTGTAATAACTTTAATAATAGCTATGTAGTGCGTTTAACTATCACTACTATTATTATTATTTCATATCTGTAATTAACACGTATATAATAATGATGTAATAATAAAAAAACGCGACAGGTTTGAATTGTCCGCAGAAGTATAAAACAGCGTTTATTATTGCTTATAGTGTATACATTAAACACATGACTAACGATTGAATTTGTATTATTAATCTGAAACCTAAAAGTAAACCCACATAGTAAAATATTATCTTGATCTTAATTTTAATTTATATGCTATTTCCAAAACAGAAATATTAGAAACACTTGGCTCGCTAAAAGAAAAATAGGGGTAGGATAAAATACAGTTACCATCTATATTTTTAAATCGTGTCTCTCTGTACTAATATTTTTAGTACTTATGTCTATCTTTTTCTACTGGGGTGTTCTTAAATTTTTGAAAAAAATTATTATGTTACTTCTACATTTAAATTAATAACTATTTTTTCGATAGAATAAATTTTATTAAAGACCTAACTGACTTAAGTATCTACTTATAAAATAATTTATCGTTTAAATTAAATGATAGTATGATTATAAATAAATTGTTTAAAATGATAGATTTTATTAATAGAAATACGAAAGAATTTGAAAACCCTATAAGGCTATAAGTCATTAGTAAAATCCAACTTTAAATTCGGTTCACTCATCTAGTCTTGTAAGTACTCAAAATAATGATAAAAAAAAATGCAGTTTTATAATTTTATTTAATTGATTGACAAGTATCTAACTATTACTTTTAGTCAGGTCTGGACTGGAAGAATACCGACTTACTATTTTCAGTAAGGAGGCACCCGTAGATACAATATAAAAAAAATACTTTTTTTTTTATGATTATTAATTGTTTAAAAAAACTCAAGTAGTGTATAACAAAATTGAGGCATGTGGCCTACTGTACTGTCGAACAAATAGTAGCACAGTGGCCCAGTCCGGGCCTGCTTTTAGTTATTAACTATTATCGTCATGAAAATTGTACTTAGATTACGGTGATGATACAAAGCGGTGCAGTCATGAATGTCTAAAAAGTGTTAGTTTAAGCAGTTGTTGTATATTTTAACTATCACGTCGATAACGCATATACCTACTCCACACACGCATGAAATATTGTAATTAATATTTTGATGTAAATTTACACTATCATCATAGTAATATATTATTGAGTTCACTCGCTTTCCTCTATTTAGATAGCTCGGTGACAAGTCGGAAAGTCAACACCGGAGTCTGCACCGGGAGACTCGACCCTCTAACTTCATCCCCCGAACGCGTTACGAGAAGTTCGACTCTCTGCGGTGGTAGTTTTGTTTTGTAATCAGATAAGTTCTTAACACAAAAACAATAATACAATAGTATATTATGTACACGTCGTATTACGTTCGACGGGGTGTGACAATTGACTTTCTGTATAATAATGAATAATATAGTGGTATCATTAGCTACCCCACAAAGCGTCGAACCATGGATGACTCGTTTCGGCAGACTTAATGTCCGGGTGCAATGGGAGTATTTATATACATGTGAGCATGTTTCCGAAATAGGTCCCACCAACAGATATACATAACACGCATTATTATATTGTACTTTTAAATCCTTATTTTTCTGTTGATTGGTTCATTGCACAATTTATTTTTTTACGTAAATTTTAAATTAATATAAAATACCTATTTGTTATTAATACTTCACGAGGTTAAAAAAAATTATCAACAGTAATTTTTAAAAGAATGTCAAATAAATATAGGTATTTATTTTTATTATAGGTACGCTTATAAAATTATAATTTAAAACATATTTTAATTAAACAGATTTGTTGCTACTTTTGATATAAACGTGGTATTTTTGTATAAAGCATAAAGTAATGAAAGTTGAGCGTCGATTACAGCATAGGGGCAGAATTGAATTCCGGGGGGGGGGGGGGGAGCTAACTACTTACAAAATGCAAAAACAATTTTTTTCTTTTTACTCGAACTCCTGTTTTTACAATGCAATCATAGATAATATTACAAAATCAATTATTTTTTTTGCGTTTGGTAAGTATTCAAATCCTGAAAATTCATAAAATATTTATTATTTAAACTTCATCCCATTTTAAGTTTAAAAAATACACAATGTTTAAAAATCTGATATAATTTCTATTCATTAAATATATTGAACAGGTATGTGCATAATTTTGTTTGATAAGCGTAATAAGTTAAAATTGTTTTCTTATTAACTCAGAATTGATTTATCATAATGTAGGTAATGATATATTGGATTTGTTGAATTCAAACTGACTGTGTAGTAAAAGTAACGTTTTCGGTTAATTATTATTTTCAATAATAGCGGTGGGTTGTAGTTTTTAAAGTACTTTAAGGAAAATGAAGAATTTTTTCAAAATATTCACGAAAATTTTCAAAACTTTTGTATAGACATTTTGGTTAATATTTATAAAGAAAAATAATATTTTGTTTGTTTTTTAGGGAGACTTGAAATACAATGATCTCTTAATTTTCGGTGATTAGTTTGTAATCTCAAGTATAAAAATATTTGTGTAGGGGATTAAGATTTAGATAATTACACCAGTTTAGAATACGAGTATAATGTATTTATAATTTATAATAATATGTGTAGAATATATTGAACTCTAAAAGTTCGCATAGTTGTTCGTGCGTGACATGAAGGCCGCAAAGGTCTTTGAAATTCGTTAAAAAGTAAAAACCGATATCGTCCTGTTGGTAATTTTGTTCATCTACTCACTAACTGCTATACTTATACTTGTAATTCTATTTGTACGACGTATGTGCATTTTCGTTTCGAAATAAATAATGTCTTTGGATATATTTCGAGTACGAAACGATGCTATCTACCGCTGTTGTGTGTTTGTCTATCGTACGAGTGATATAACCACTTATCCCGTGTTGACATTAAAGCGTATTGACCTATTGTGACACAGGAGGAATGGAAAAACATTTTTTATCTTTGTTTTTTGGATTGGGTTTTTGGAACGTTAAGTCCTAATATATGCGACGATCATTGTATTATATAGACGGTAAATTATATTATGTTGAAATCCGTTAACGAAATTATAAACGTAATATCTACCGACGTATTACAATGTCGAACATGAAAACTATCAACGACTTATTTTTGAGTATATAATAATAACATATCCATCAAACGAGCCGCGCGTCGAATATATAGTGTATATATTATAATACCTTTATGATATAGTCACATAATATTTTAATATAACATAAATACCGAAAAATTTTTAGTACGTCACTCATCGTTTACCTTTATACCTTTACCATGTTCCATAAAATGATAATAATAATAATAATAATAATATATCTTTATACATGAATACGTCGTCTCGTAGTATCTTATGTACTTATATTTATAATACTTGCGCACACACGCACAACAAATCATACCAGTTTAGGTAGTTTATCGCCACCGCCATCTTTTCTTCAAAAAAGTATAAATCAATTACATTCATATATTTATTATAATATTATGTGTAAAACTATTGGAGAAGAAAAAATTTTGATATTACTAAAACGATCGGATTTTTTAGATCACTATAGGAAACCTTGACGGAATGGACTGGGGGGGAGGGGGATAAAAGATCAGTAGAACGCCGTCGTCGACAATAATGAGATTCGTGTCAAACTGGGCGGGGGGTATAATATACCGCTTGTGAGATTTATTAAACAGCATTGTGTGTTATTGTATGCTTCTTTTGTATGTGTAAGTGTGTGTGTGTAGTGTAACATTTTTTGGTGGATATTATGTCATGGCGCTTCTCGTGAAAATATACATAAGTGTGCGAAATCCTCTTTTCTAGGAATACTAACTGCAGGTTACATGGGTTATTACTTAAAAGGATTATTTTATAAAGGTTTGTCGTATAATTATACCCGTTCTACATTTAATTGTTTTTATATTTAGATTTTTTTGTAACCATTGGACTCAATTTTTAATAATTTTCGATTCCTAATCACAAATATGATAATAAATGTATGTGTCTATGCAAAAAAAATCATGTTTAAGGGAGTGAAATTGAGTGAAAGTTTATCAAGCATCAAATATTGAAGTAAATAATGACAAACTTTAAGGAATAACAAAATATTTTTCTATAGGTTATTACAATGCAATTTAATTAAGCATTCAATAATTTAGATTATTTATAAAAAAGTGTATGATGCGTAATAGATTATAACACTATTATCAACCATATAATACTCGTATAATAAAGAGAAATAAAAAAAAGTATTAATTTTAATTATTTGACTTTTATCATTTAATGGTATGTCGCAAATAGATATTAATAATATTTTCGAAAAGATATTTCGCTCGGCTGACAAACCATACGGTGTGCTTATATTAAACTTTTGTCAAGCAAGCATCTCACACGACGATCGTCGAGTTGGTCTCTGCACGTCTAGTATAGTCATATCTAAACTATATATATTATATGATTACTTTGGACATTGAACTATATTGTAAAAAATCTGTGATTTATTATATCTCAACATCAAAGCACATCACACGCTCACACGGTTTGGTTAAGCAGAAAAATCCTCCAAAATTGAATAAATTTAAAAAAAAAAGTAAAAACGCACAACTTTAAAATTTAAAACAATATTATTTTTAATGATCATTATAATTTTAAGCATACCTGTTGATATAATTGCTTATAAAGAAAATAAAAAATAATAACAAGCATAATAGTATGGCCATTTATACATGTTATATAATTTTATACAAGCACTTACATTATATTGTCGTATTTTAATATTTTTATCGGATATTATCCATACATTTTTAATAGCCGATAGAACTGTCGGCGGTCTATAGAGCGAGTGAAATTTTTTTTACTCGCGTGGACGACGATAATATAGTTTTTATGCATATATTATTTTATTTTATTTTATTTTCTATTGGTGATGTACATTATTATACAGTATAATATATATTAATTGACTATTGACTGATATGTTTTCGTTTATCAGCAACAAACACGACGTTGTATTGTATATTGTTTTGACACAGTTAACAACAATAAAATTCCATGACATTTTTTATTTATATATATATTTTTTTATACCAGTGTAGTGTATGTATCACAAATTTAAAAAATACCAAGTACCGAGCAAATATTTTTAAAAAACAAAAAATTTTATTGAGTACAACCCTACACGTATGCATATAACATACACATTATAGCCTATAGATATATCATATTACAAGTGATCAGATTTATTCGACCGAGCGAGTACACTACTTATAGATACATGCCACGGCGTGTATCATAATATATACAGTACCTACCCATATTATACGGTTACAAAATATATCATGTCGTGCGACTGTTTTATTATCAAAATAATAACAATATCCATCAAGGTTTTCGGTCAAAACCCTGTATGGTGGGTGGTAGGCGGGTGGGGATAAACTGTTTTCTGTGAACAAAACGAACGCCGCGGCGTAAATCTCGCGCGTAATGAACAATAAGAGGCGGGATGAAAAACACCCGCAGACTCCGATATTTCGACCGTTACTTCTTGGCGTCAACGTCGTACCCTTAACAAGTAACAAGTATTATTGTATATGACAATAATATTGTGGCGCTCAGCGACGACTATGTCCGTGTAGGGTCGGTCGGCTTTTATTGGCAGTAGGCGATAAATGGGTGTCGGAAAGATATTTATAAAAATAGTTTGGGTCAAAAATAGTTTTCTAAAGATTCCGATCGGCCGGAGGAGAGTAAAAAAATAAATAATAAAAGACCGTCTTCGACGCCGCCGTGGCCCGGAGGTGTTCTTTTTGGACCTTTGCTTTGTGCGCCGCAGCGTCGTGTATAATATACCTACGTACGTCCATTCCGGGCCAAGAATTCTGTTTTTACCTGCTCTCTCATTTTGGTCCACGACATTGCCATCCCCAGTGCTGCCAACTCGAATGGTTCGGCTCTTGACGCTGCACGTTCGTGGTGTGTGCTGTGTAGTTATTACAATATTACCGTTACAAAAACGAACGGACCGAATGATATGTAAAACTACTGGCGACGTCGGATAGAAAATTGTTAGAAAGTAGTTAGGGGGCGGCCGATGGAGTTTGAGCTGGCGAGAGGGGTAGGCAACTGAATTGCGACGCCCGCATGACGGTAATAATAATATAATAATACGTACGCCGCCCCGACTGCGTCTACGCTGTGGCTACCGTACCGGTGCAGTGTTTATAATTCTCGCGCTCTATATCGGTCGGGTGTATATAATGTTATACAACGTATTCGCACGTCGCTGCTTATAATATTATGTATACGCGTTCGCTTCTTTTGTTAACGCGAAATAATAATAACACAAAGCTCCGGCGGTGATTGTCATTTTCCCACGGGCCCCTCTCGACCATCGTTACCGCCGGTACCACGACCAGGTGTATACCCTGCGTTCTCGCCACGCTGCACAGTATGTATACCTAGTAGTTCCGTTTGCTGCGATGACGTGCAACCAGCGGCGGCGGCGACGATCACGACGACGATCATGCGACCCTATTACTCTTTCCTCGCCGAGATTTACGTACAAAATATTATAATATATCGTTCACGTCACGCTCGTTTAATAAACCTACTTGCTCATAACTATATTATATAAACCTTTGTAAACGGTCCTCTATCTGTGCAGTATAAACGGACGATCGAGACACTCTATCAGTGCCGAATCGGATGTATAGGAGGAAGCATTTAGTGCCGGCAAAATAATTCGTGTCCAAACAATATTTTCCATCACTCAGAGATTTCGATATAACGTAGGAAATTGCAAGAGATGCTGTGGGGTTGGCTTAAATAATTCGTAGGATCTATCCAAATAGTGTTCCAAATGTTCAAGATATTATACTACGTATAATGTATAAAATTTTTCTCTCCACCTATTATTATAACAATTATTAATACCTATTAATTTCTATTAACTATAATTTAAAAAAATATGGTTTTTTTTAGAAACTTTGTTATTATTATTATTTACCATGCTCAACGAAATGTTCAAAATATTTAGATTAATTTATTATATTTATACCTAACGGTACGTCGATTTTGATATAATTTATATAATATTATAATTCGTAACAATAAATCGTACTTTTTCGTTTTTGGCAAAAATTTCATCACCAAATGTAGTATTTGAAAAATAAATTATTAATAATAATACGAATGTATAATAAAATATTATCCTTAGACATAGACGATTACTCAGTCTGCACAAAATAGTTTTTTATCGTGTTTAAATGCATAATACTTTATTAAAATGGATCTTTTCAATAACGATAGGCATACTTTAGCCTTAGAATATAGCTTAGTGAGTTCCATGATTTTTATAATAAAATTTTAGTTTATTAATGATTTTTTTGTTTTAGTTTGTAATCATAAAGATTACGTCAGAGGTAAGACACATTTATAGTCTTAAGTTGTATACCCTGTTTTTCTTGTATAGGCCCTCTAGGCACCGAGCCTAACGGTTAAGCCTTCCCTGTTAGAATTAGTGAGGGTCCAGAAATTATCTACAGTCTGTACCGTGGCTTGCTGAGATTCTTCTGAGACAGAGATTATTTAATACTGTGTATAATTGTATTTCGAAATACGTTATTGTACACCCGCGGGGTCAAGTCGCGTGGCGGGTAAGTTTCGAGACAGATCCATTACACCCCGCGGCTTTTTCCTCACGTTGTTTTTCACATTTTAATACGAACAATATAATATTATGTTTTTTTTTTTTTTTTTTAATAAAAGAGAAACAAAATATCTACTTTGTATATAGGTAGTAATATATTATATTATAATATAACGCATGTGTGGTAGCGGGCTAATGATTCTTGAGATTAAGAACTCATAGTTTCCAATAACCTTTCCCGCGGTAGCGTTGTTTTCTATGTTTTACCTGGTTAAAAGCAAAAGTTATTTATCTAAAAATAAAAGAAAGGGGAGGAGCTAGAAACGAAATAATGCACTTATATAAAAGTTGTATAATTAATATACATTACATTCATTTTATGTAAATTTAAAAAATTATTAACCATGTATAATAATATCTACATAATACATATTAAACATTGTAAGTGACCTGTTCAACTATTTACTAAGAAGATTAAAATACTTGATTTTTTTAATAAATTAAGTAATGTAGAAAAAAGTTATCTTTGAAATAGTATCTAAGGTTGGAACTACCCCTTGTCACTTTTTATCTGCTCTTGCAGTCGAGAATGTTATACGCTAACAGTTAAAATCACTGAACTATAACTACGAAAATTATCATTTCATCGTCCTCGTATTATAGTCGAGATGCCACAATATTCAAGTCATAGTGTATACCCTCCCATAGATCTCAACGTCCAACCCCTGTGACAGAAACCACTTAAAGCCGATCGACTATAGCTGTATATGAAGGTATTTTCGATAAGACTTTATTTAACATAATACTATATTATTATGTCCATAATAATTATTATCGATCCTACAGCCTCGTACTATTTGCAATCTCATTTTATCATTTATCTCCATTTTCAAAATATGCACGTCTCTGTTGCTGCTGATTATTTTTTTCGTATACTGTATAATATGGCCATATGGGTCAATAATGATTTACGTGTATTTTGCGTTTATAGGACACGCCATTTAATTTTAATAAATATATAGGTCATCCCACCGTCAGTCCACGATTCCAAACTACACATGAACGTTTGAATGGAACATAATTTTGATTTGAAACAGTCCGGCTTACACATTGTGGTGGCGAGTAAGTCATATTTAGAAATGTAAGACGAAAAAAGAGTGCCGCCAAAGGCGACAGATGAAGGAATGTCCACTTATGGTTTTCGCCTTTTAGATGCGTATATATATTATATATTATATTACTGTCGTTCATATATTATTATAGTTGCACATATACATCCGTTACGACCGTCATATTTCCGGCCCGACCTTCCGACGTCCTATCGACAAATTATAAAACATGATATTATAATAGGCGCCGTAAATTTTGTATAATATTAACATTTTAGATTCCGAGTATACGGTCCAACATTTTCGGAAGACTTGTTATGTTGTTATAATATATGATTGGTACTGGTTTTGTAAACCTTCACCCTCGACAGACCGGCATATAGATCATTGCGGTGGGTCGAGGAGGGTTAGTCGGTTTCTCTTACTCTCCAACCAAGAGATTTATCACGGATAAGAGTTCTCAAACGGCCCCGATTTATATTACCCGTGCACATATAAAATAATATAATATTATTAATTTTAATTATATATTAAATAATACAAGAATAATAATGTGGCCCGATCGATGAACCACCGCCGCTGAATGGATTATATCATGGGGGCAGCGATTGCATCGACCGTGAACAAGATGCACATATTATACAAAAGTACAATAATAATAATATATTATGATAAACTATATTATGTATACAAAATATAGTGTTAATAACACTGTGCCGTGGTGTGTACTAAGTCAAGTAGAAAATGAGCGATTGCCACTGCGGCGCTGACGATACGCGTGCCCACTACCCTCATGAGCCTTATTATTTTTTTATTTATTAATAATATCGTATGACCCGCATCTCGAGGCGGCGCGTACGTGCTTGTGTTGAAAATCACAATGACAATGATGATGTATACATAAAACATTCAATATACATCATACGTGGACCGCCGCAGTCCGTGTCGTGTGTGCATGCTTACTGAGTGCCCGCGGTGTGACGTTCGGTCGGTGGGAACAACGGCTAGGCGTGCGTTTCGCGGGTGCGTCTGTCGAGACTGCCCGTAGGCCTGAATGGCCTACATAATATTTATCCGGGAGAACTAGAGCCCCGCATAATATTATTATTGACAAAAAAAAAAAATAAATAAATAATGTCAAATACTCGCAAATCCGAAGGTATTAGAAACCGAATTGGGGGAGACTTAAACGAGTTTTGGTGAGACCTGAGTTACCAACATCGCTTTAAACGTTTCATCAGTTGCGCCACAGCATAATGGTCGTTTGAAATTATTTAAACTTTAGTATGAGGTAAATATAGATACCAAAGAATAATTGTGTTTCGCAAATGTTAACGTATACGTACTTTGAATTCAACTCATCTATAATATATAATAGCGATTAGTGTTAACTCTTTGAAATAGTTTGCTATAAATTGTGATTAATCAACAGATTAAGAAGATGTTGTTATTTTTATACTTAATTCATACTAAAAGGCTCAATGTAACATCATAAATTACAACACAATTACTGTAGGTTTAGAATAGATTGATTTGTTTATTGATTTATTTTTATTCAAATAGTATGTATACAGACGATTAACCAAGCACGTTCACCCCCAAAATTCCTTTAATAATGCATTTTGAATTTTTTTTAAATACTTCAAAACCATATTTTAAAATTTTTGAGAATTATTTTATTATTTATAAGAATTATCCTGTTGCTTTACAAATATTTATTTTCGAATAAAATCCCTTTTTCACTAAATATTATTTAGTAGATAGATTTTTGAAAATATTCATGTGCCTAATTCAAAATTTGAATGAATAATTTCTCATTTGAAAATGTTATTTATACAAAGGATAATAGTTATTGGAAGTGGTTTTATACAAATAAAAAAAATAGATGTCATTTTGGACCTATTATTTATTATACTTGGACCCTCATTATAAATTAGAAATAAATTATAAATTTCGATAGATTAATATTAATTAGGAACAATCTTAAATCATTATAAGTCACTATATATATCCTGTGAATCCTTTATCATGGACTTATTATTACCAGAACACAGAATTAAATAACTTAATAATTACTAGATCGAATTTTTATTTTGGCTTCACGTCAAAATTTTCAGAAAAGTTATTATTTGAATAATACAAGTTTATATCTACACTGTAGTACATTCCTTATACAGTGTAACAAATCTCAATAATTTTGAAGTGTAGAATTTAGATATATTTAAAAACTATAAATCAGATTTTGTATAACTGTATTATTGAAGATAAAAGAATGAGTATGCTTAGTGATCACGCTGTATATAACCGCTATAATTTCTACTGCTATATGAAATTGCACGAAAAATCAGTCACAGTTCGCCGAAGGATACCTGCAGCGTTTACTCATGAATAATTTATTTGTCTTAAATACATATTCCTCTATCTAACTTCTGTTTATTATGATTATTTAATTTTTATAATTTATTTATTTATTAATTATAAATGGCGACTAGACGCCGGTGACACATGGCATAGGATAATAATTGACATGGACACCAAACGAATTTCGAAACATATTATTATTTATAATAATATGTATAATCTATACATATTAGCTATACCTATATCACAGCGCAGTTTCAAAGTTTTAGCAGTTGGACATTACAGTCAACAATATTGTTTTAGAAAACGTTTTGCAGATCAGTGGCTCAATCAGGAGTTATTCAAAGGGGGGGGGGGGTAAAAAAAAATGTATTTATCTACTATTTTTTTGTTCTTTTTCTTAAATAATTGATACATTTTATTGCTTAATAAACAAAATTATATTATTTTAATATACATATTTTTTACATTTTTAAATTTATATTTACAATGTATGTCAATTAAATATTATTATTATGCCAATAATTAAACTATGGTATAGCCATTAGACACTAGTCATTAATATTAATTTTATTTATACATCAAATTCGACGTGTTATTTACAAAATACCAAATCTAATAATCAATCTAATCAATAAAATTTAATGAAAATTTCAGGGTAATTTTAAAAAATAAAAATAAATATTATGAAATATGCCAAGGAGGGGGGTCCAGACCCGGGATCCACCCCTCTAGATTCGCCACTGTTGCGGATACACCCGCTGCTGCTGTTGCTTGTTTATTGATTGATGACGATAAAAGCCTAATTCGTGTAAATATTATTTAGGTATAATAAAATTGATTTTACCATTTTGAGTTAATTTTAGTGAATTTTAATCTGCAATGTGTTAGTGAACAAATTAGTAGGTCTATACGCTATTTTTTTTAATACCAAAATATTTATCGCTACGCTCATATTATGATAGTTTTTAAAACTTAAAATTATTTAAAATGTTAGCATCAGTGGTGAATAATGATTCTGAAGTGTGGGCGTGCTCATTTATCATAATGTGTATTAAACATTTATTCCAAGATAAAATATAAAAAAAAAATAGGTTTTACTTTCAATTTATGAATGAATTCAATTTTATTTATAGTTAATTAATACACAGATTAGTATTTATTTATTAAAATACTTTAAATTTTTTAATCGATTAAGTCAAAATAAAATACTTATAGTACAATATTAAAAATTTGAAAACAAACCAAAACCGTAAAAAGTTATCATACACCAGTTTGAACATAAATAATACAAATTATTGACGAAGCGTATAACTAAATGAGGATGCCCTGAGTGTAATTATTACCACGGTTCCTAGTGGAGTGGGTTTTTGGAATAGCTGGTATTTTTCAGCGATATAATAAGCGTTGTATAGCTTGTGCACTCAGCTATATCACATGCTTCAGTAAAAGTTACGATAAAATCATAATAAAGCATAGATAAGTATAATATAAATAGATAACATTTTTTTTCATACACTATGATTGTTTTAAATAGTTAATATTATATTATTGTTGATAGAATAATTTTTGTAGTTTCATTACTTATGTTTTTATTCTTCAGCATGCTTAGCATGTCCGGATAATCACCACTAATTATCATGACAATGCAATAAAAATTCAAATTTTTAAATCACAAACCAAAAAATTATACCTACGCATTTTTTGTTATTCGGTTATATATTTTTAGATAATTACTTAAAGATGATCAAAATTTTAACTTAATTCACTCTGTGTATAAAATTATACATTTTTTTTTTTTATACATGTACAGAATTAAATTTTATGTACATCGATCAAATTGTTATGCAGTCGTATACCGGCTTGTATATCTCAATACACCACTTAAAAACTGCGTGTTATAACACACATTGTTTTATTTTTAGAGTTAGTGACTGAACCTGATAATAGTTTATACTTCATCCAAATAATTATCTTATTCTATTAAATTTCGATAAAAATGCATCAACTTACATTTATAAAAATTTAAAAATAAGCCTGCAGTTACATCACACCAAGGTACAAATTTATTATGTTTTTCTTGTAAAATTATGCGGTCTTTAATAGATGTATTATTATTTTATTCTTTATAAGAAACAAATCATAGTAATTAAAATTTGTCTGTAAGATGTATTTTAGTATTGAATGCTAGAATTCAAAATGAACTTTGTTTACATTTAAACCTACCCTAAACAGTATAGGTATTACTAAAACTAGTGAATTATCGCTTTGATTGTTTTCACAGTGGTGATAAAAAAGAAATATAGGTAGGTAGGTATCGATAAAAATGTGTTTTTAGGAATAATTAGGGTAGTATTTATATAGACTTCACTTAGTGTTAAACCGTTTTTATTTATTATCCAAAACAAATATAAAACATTTACGATCGACAATATAGCGTAATGGAAATATGTAAATAATTATGTAATTTTCGACTTGCGGCTTTAATGGTACGCATTATTATTGACAATTTTTATGATGGTGCCTTTGTAAAATGTCGACGATGACGATGACGACGACGCGTAAGGGCTAAACAGCAGAACGAGATGTGCGTGTATTTCAATAACCCCGATCAATTTATAAATATTATATATTATGAATGTAAAGGCCATACTGGAACCCTAAAATATTGCCAATAACCGTCACGCCACGCGGCACCCCCTTAATAACATATTTTATTTATAACATCGCGACGCATTGTTGAGTGTGGATTTCCTTGTCGATATTTTTTTTTCATTATTCAATAACTGTCGTATATTATACACGAGTGTGTACACGACGAGTGTTGTTGCGTAGTGTGTATAGGAGTGCAGTTTATCCAGAGATATAGCGATAATGATGATAATGATAATAATAACGTAAACGTCATTGCCGTTCGATCAAGGGTTCGGATCTAAGAGTGTATATGTATATTATATACTATAACTATATATATATATATCATTATTGTTAATGTTGGCTTGTCCTGTTCGGGAGGCGTTCGTGTTCATATGATGTTGTATACTTACATAATCATACTAATAGAGATCATATTATGAATTCCCTATCTACACGAATACCGTCAGGAATCAATCTTCAGATACCTTGTCGAAGAGGAGTAGGCTGTGTAATATTAATAATAATAATACCTATACACACGTCATAGAACCTGTGAATTCGAAAGGTAATTGGACCCACGATAGAGGTGGTAATACTGTGGTAGTATCTATATAAATTATAACTTTATATTATTATAAAACACAGTATAATCGTTGCTTATTGGACTAACTTTGGGACTATCTAGTATTAGAGTTTATTAAATGAATGAGTCAATAAGACGAAAAGTTCAAGAATAAAAAGATATGTATTATAACGAATAATCTAAATTTAGACATGTACATACATGTTTTTTTATATATTTATATTTATTTATGTACTTTAAATGCATGTCATTCAAAAAAAAAAAAAAATTTAAATTGATAACGATAAAAATATAAAATATTTATTTTTTCCAAAAATGTTGTTATATTATGGTTTTGTATAATGACTTTAAATTATGTAAAAAAAGGTATTTTCAAAGTCTTAAATAGTAAAAAGTAAATAATAACTCTTTTGTAATATTAAATACTAAATATAGATAATTATCTTAATATTGTAGGCTAGAACTTAGAAGCATAATATAACTTATTATTTCAAATAATAGATTAGTTAATTATACCAGGAGCCATGTCTTGAAGTACCTAGAGTATACCCTTTATAGATTGTATTCTAAGTTAAATGTTTTTTTTTCTTCTTTATTTGAAATGAATAATCTATACCTTAAAGGGGATAATTAGTTAGATGTTATACATTTTTATTGGTGATTATAGTTTATTACATCAAACTACTCACTTATCTAGTCTTATAAATCTAACTACCCCAGGACTCATCCACCGAAATTAGTCGAAATACTCAAACACGCACTGAATCACTTGATCGCGTCCTCTTCCATAGCTCACGATGCATAATGTCGTTTATGTATAGGTAGGCCGATTTTTGAATATGAGATCTATAATACTATAGACGATATAATATGTTATACAGCGTATTATTGTCGTGTCAGTGGCAGCAGTGAGTAGGAAGGAGTTGAAAAATGAATTTCACCATCAAATTATAATTATTATTATTATTATTACTATTATTAATCATTGCCCGTATACATGTGATACATGTGCTATATAGAGTACCTACAACTGTTAAACGGTAATATAATATTACATCGGGCAACCGATGCTCCGTCATGTATATAAACTCACGTTCGGGCATTAAATGCGTTTGTATTTGCTTCTTTTTTTTTATGACCAACAAAAAAATTCGTATAAAAGGTCTCGCCACCGCCGACGTTATAATATATTTCACACTCTCTAGCCGTCTCTCCAGCGCACGATCGCCGCCTGCGGAGGTTATACATAATAATAATATATTATAGTGGCACGAGCCGCGCGTGCGACGGTCAACTGCGATTTACAACGACGATATATACCTACGTTCAGCTGCCCGTCTCTGTATATCTGCAGATGCAGCCATATACGTAGGTATTAAAATATATTATTATTGCGCGATTCGATTCGCCGAAACTCTAAGGCGCAAATTGTAGGCACGTTATTTTATAGTATTTATGTACGTCCACGTGTCTCTTATATGCATAACAAATATTTATAGAATAATATGTTTTCATAGGTAGTTATATGCGACTCACTGGGGAGCACCTGCCGACACGTGACTTCCTCCCCTACGGCTTACACTACGCACGAATACATGTTATGTATATAGGCACATAAACCGTACTTATCGTTGATACGCGTGCGGTGCGCATATTATCCGAAGACCGGATGATTGGGAAAATCTATATTTATTGTATAATTTAGACTTATCGTATAGAAATTGGATATCAATGTTAATAACGTACATTTTCGAATTTTAAACTTTTCAAACTCATCTTTGTCATTGCACCATTGTGCATGTTTTATTACACCATATATCAGTAATCACGAACTTACAAGAACATTATCTACTCATATCCGTGTACAACAGTATTGTATTTAGACCGAGTCCAAGTTGAAGAGGGCTATAGTCTTTTATTGTGATATAAAGAAAAAAAACTGATACAATTTAGTTTTTAAACACACAATGTTATTGTTTCAAATATATTTATGAGTAATAACAAATAATTATTATGTTTATTAAACATTTATTTATGAGTTTCTAGCATCACTAATTTAATATCTGTAGTGTTTAAGGGTGCCTCCTCCTCTTCAAATTTCATCCCTACGCTACTGATGTACATAGAGACCAGTTAACCTTTTTGCGCGAGATATACTCGTAAGATACACAAGTGTACTTGCACAAACACTGGTCACGCTTTTTACAATATCGCGTTCATGATATGGCGGTGTCGAATTCTTTTACGTTCAAAAATCAGTTATTCGAGTACACGTGCGTTCAACAACCGTTCCATCGTTGCATAATACACAATACATAGAAGGGATTACTTCTGGTAGCAGTGGCTTAGCGTTCGATAGAGGTTGAGCATCAGTAGCGCGTTATTTCAACAGAAAAATAAATAAATTATTGAAAAACCAAACAAAATCTTTCAAGTGTGTAATGACGTCATGGCGTATTATAGTCGAATGACGAGCGCGGTATTAAAACGTTTATTTTCGGGAAATAAACAATCGAGTGCTGCTTTTCTATATAGTCTCTATGTACCTACCACTTGCCGTGTGTTGGATAATTAAAATGTCAATATAATATTTTTATTTATTGGGCCATCTACCCGAACCAGGCCATAGCACTTGTATGTTATTTTATCTTTCATATGTTTACGTTTATTATGCACAAACATAATTCAAATGCACACGATCGCAAATTGACACATTATTATTTGTTTTACATAATTAATATATGTTAACTACCGTATTGTATACTTTATGCGGGCCTATGACACATAATATTATTATATGCAAGCAGAGAATGGGGAAGCTAAAGTACGATTATAATATGGTATAACTCCCTCAAATGACGTTATATTACACAGTCGTACATCTCGTCTTTATATAATATGTACATAACATGTATAATATAACGTTATGTAAACCAAAATTGTAGGTAAAAACTAAAAACTACCACAGCACGCATTGTACTTACAGTTTATTATTTTGTAACAGTTTTGAAAGATGAAGCAAAACCATTTCAATGTGTAACTTAAAAAAAATATTAACCTATTGTATACTTAAACATTATGTAATTGAACGCCGCTCACCAGTGCTCCATAATATCGAATATCAGAGGCGTGCGCTCTGTAGATAAGTACATGCTCGGTTAGTAATATTTTATATTATTTTGTAAACGCATAAAATCTGTTTAGAAGGTATTTCTATCCAATGAAATAACTAAGTAAAAAATTAAATGAGGAGGGGACAAAATAATTTATTCATCAAAATGGAAACCATAACTTAATTGTTTGATCTTATACAAGTTTCAAAACTTTTTTATGGCTTAGAAACAAATCATTGATATCCAATACCTATATTGTTAATTAGTATGAAGTACCTACATAATAGGAGTTTATTAAAAAAAATGTGCTCTAATTTGCTTGAAAAAATTATTATGTGATAATAATGAAATAATACTATTAGGTTATTTTTGTGAAAACTTTGATAATATATTAACATATTATACAAAAAGAGAAACGTCAAATAAATGTATTCATATACAATAATTTGAGGAAAAAATATTTTTACCCTTTAAATGTATGTTAAATGTATTTAATTCTTTCTTTATTTTTAGAATATTTTAAGATTTCTACTGTTGATTTATTTAGGGGAGATAAAATTATACTTCTGTTACCTGGCCATTAGCAAACTTGCCAAAATCACATCTTTATTAATTATCATTATACAAAAATATATACAATATCGTTGATTTGTGCAGCAATTAAATATATTCTTAATCTTTAGACATTGGAATATCATACAGATATCTGGTTTATTTTTTAACGCAACAACAAAACATATCCAGAAATCTTTTACTGAAAAATCTTTAAAAAACATTTTAATTGGAGATTCCTTATTGCTTCAATCACCTCTTCTATAACGCCACTGCTTATACTGAAAAAATTAATTCAAACGACGGCATACCCTAGATGATAATCTTATCACACACCCGTATTAATCGTATATTATATAATTATACTTATGGATAAGTAACGATAATAAAATATAATAATTATTATTACACCTGCAGATTTGACGACAATTTTGAAACGTCCGAGCGGTAGTTATTTTTTTTTTTCGTTTTCGGGTCGGAGTGGTTTCTTCTCCGCGGGCGGCGGCGGCCGCCTCAGGTTTCGTCAAAGCCCGTTCGACGACCCGACGAGACCTCCCGGGCGTGCGATCGCATAGCTTCATAATATTTTATATTATAATACACGCCGTATACTTAGATGTATATAAATAAAATTTAATACAGTAACATATAGTTCAAGTACATATTATGATATATGACGCAGTGATTTTACACATGTGATGTACCCACGGCATCCGCATTTAATATTATACGAATATTATAGAAGATATAAATTGAGTGTCTCGAAATTATATACAGGATTAGAAGAGTGTATCATCCACACTTTCCTCAGGGCTTGATATAAATGTTATAATCGATTTTAAATATCGATAAAAATCGTTAAAATTTTCTTTAAAATTAAAAGTAAGTAATATCAAATTTTTAAAATAAAATACAAAATCCGTATTGAAATTGGAAGAAAACCAAAGTCCATAAACTATATAAAAATAATAATTTTTTTATATTATTACATGTAGATGGAACGCGCAAAAGACTTTTGTAGGTAGGCATCAAATTCAAAACCGTAAAAATGTAAAGGCTATATATTATATTAAATTGAAAAAAAAAATTATACTTAAAATCTAATTACAAATTAGAAAAAGATTAAATAGATATTGTGTAATAATACAAAATTATAAAAATAAAAAAAATAAAAAAAAATAAAAAAAATAATGTATAATTTTAAATTAAAATTAGAAATCGATATTAGATTAACTAATAACAATAAATGAAATTGAAAGATTTTATTTCGATTTTAAACTCTATTTTTCTTATGCTAAATTTAAAATTATACAAAAACTCATGGAAATACTGTGGTCCATTCTGTAGTAGACATCTGACATAAGTAATTTAGTTTCGTGTATAGGGTTCATACCGTTGAAATCGATTCGATATTAGTTTTATACGACATATTATACAATATATATGCCGCTTAGGAATTCAATTTTGGAAATAAAAGATTCCAAAACGACGGTGACGACATCTTCCAACTTTCAAGGCCTACCGCGCTATATGGTATACTTTCTCTTGACGACAATTATTATATTTTTTTATTATTTATCTTTTTTACAAGTGTTTGACGTCGTCAAGCTTATAATATTTTTCATAATAAATACTGTTACATTGTGCCTATTAGCGACGGCAGCTAGAACTGAGGTGAAGTGGGTGTTCGGTGTACGTTAGATATTGTATTATTATTATTATTATTATCATACGAAACGACGTTTTCGAATGCGAAACCCCTCGGTGCGGGATACATTGTAGATAGGCACATATATCGTTTAAGTATCTGATATTGGTATACCTATATATTTTTATATATGCAGTGGTTATAATCATTGGTGCTGTAGTAATAAATTGGGTACGCACCGGAGATATTGTTATTTATTATTATTGTAACTTTATTGTAATTAATATTATATATATATATATTAACTGTGTTTAAATATAGGGCTTGTAGCGTATCTAGGATTCGTTTTCAAGTGGGGGGGAATATATTTTACTATGCAGTTATTATAAAATAAATCCAATAGCAATACCAGTAACACATTATTTATTGAAGAAAATGCTGACGTTAGAATTATTTTAGTAATACAATAAAATAAAAACGTAAAATACTATTTTATAAACAAGTCAGGAAAGCTCACTCGGAGAGTGTGCTAAATTTCTGGATTCGGCGCTTGTAAACATATTTTAATACGACGCAATCAAATAATTATTCCATAAATAATTTAAAAAAATAAATCGGTAATATTTATATTTTTGTAGGTTCTAGGTACATATTTTTTAATATTTGCTAGTATGAATCCGTACGGATTATTTCCATAATGATCGTACGATGGGGTCGGTAACGGTATAATATTCTATAACGGGTATTGTGTACTCGACTTTTTGGCTATTACGTTACACTTATGAATGATGGTACTCGAATTTTAAAGGCATAATAGTAAATTTGTAGACGTTTTGTAAACCGGTTTTAATCGCGATTATATTATTATTATTATTATTATTTGGATCGTCCATTAAATTGCCACAACGCATACACCTGTAAACGCGTATCCTCACGTGAATGACTAATGACTAATGAGTATTAAATTTATATGATACAGAAGACTCCGCCAGCGGTCGGCATACCTGCTCTGCGTTGTACGCGCGTTCCAAAGTTTGGTCGCGTTTAAAATAGTCGCCGGAAATCGTAACGTGTACTAGTTCGCTAATCGCCCCATACGATTAACGTTGTTTGTTGCAACGTTCTCGTTAGAAATCAAAAATCCCAAAGTTAATACCGCCATTATTGATTGTTATTATTAAATTTAGAATATTATGACAATGCAATTCGGTGCTGGTCATCAATTAATTTATTCGGTCTTATAATAATATTAAATTAACAGGGAATTTGCTCTCTTCAAGAATTTTAAACTTGTTTACCCAATTGTAATAATTTAATGTAGTAATGACGAAAAATAAAAAATATTCTCTAAATAAAATGTAGAATAACATACCTAAATGTAATAATGACAAAACATAATAATGAACTATAAATAAAATGTATTAAAAAAATCTTCGTTTATTTTTTAAATTAATTTTGCCTCTCCCCGTAGAAAAATGACTAGAGAGTAGAGACGCACATTGCTTGGACTTATTATAGGTATAGCACTAAGAAGTATATTAAAATATTAACTGTAATATTGTAATATGCTTCATCATTATTTTATCAAATTCTTACTATTTATGTGCACAATATTCAAATATTTAATTATTTGTCTGCATTATCGTATTACCAAATACCAAATAAAAAAGAGAACACACATAATATATGATGTATGATTTAAGAATTAAAAATAGTAATAATTGGATTAAGTTTTGAGATTGTAATTATTGATTTCAAAAGAGCTGTAAAGAATATTTTGATTTTCCTCAAATAAAACTGCATGCACCCACAGTATAAAATAGTCAAACAATCTTAAGGGGGTTGGAAGCGGTGATTTCTGTTTTTGTCTAACACAATATGTGCAACATAAGATTAACGTGTTCTATTTCTAACGTACCGATTTAATAAAGCGATTAGAATCCTGAAAACAGATATAAATTTTTTGTCAAAACGATTTGAGAATGACTTTCAAATATTTTTAATTTTTTAATTTTAACTTCTTCAACTATTAAAATATTTCTACTTTTATTATTATTTTTTAATGTAATGTTTTTAGGATTATTTCTTTTTTGAGTGAGGAGGGTTATATCAAAGATGTAGGAAAGTAGATTTGACAACAAATTCAAACCTAGAGTAGAAATGCCCTAGATAATGGCAGCGTTTGGGTTAGAAATTAGAATAGTAAAGTAGACCTTGGTATTCCAGAGAGATACGAATATAACAAAATACAATATTATATCGTGCCATAATAATTATTCGAGATTTCGTTTAATAAACAATTATTTATAAACAATAGTGATGAATGAATGACATGGAATGTACAATATTTAACTTAATTGTTCGAGAACACGAAATGATTATTATAAAAACATCCACTCGACTTTTTCCATTCGACGAGTCAATATTCAATTATCAACAATAGAAAGAAAAATTTTTTTGCCCATATTTTATTGTTTTGTTTTATAAACGTATAATATACAATTACTAATTTTTTTTTTTTAGTTGCGTACAACGATTACAAATATTATACAACTTCGAATAATGTCTAAAACAATAAAAAAAGTTTTTTATACAGAGCGATTCATCAATGCAATTATTCAAAATCTGATTTTTTGGAATTTTTAAATATATTTTAAATAATTGAGATTTGTTTATACTGTATTTTAGTATCCTATAGAGTATAGAGTATAGAGATCCAAGGTTGAATTAAATTAATTTATATTTTTCAAGTTAAAACTTCCGTTACTTACTGTAAACTATTACATTATTGTTTTTACGTATCAAAACCGAAATTCGAATGAATAGTTTTCGAGTTATTTTTTTTCGTGTATTATAAGTCCACGATGATGAGTTTGTGATATATGGCGTATAGTAAAATTTTAGTTATTAAAAATAATTTATCAAAATCTATAATTTTTTAAAAATAGACTAAGTATAATTAAAACTGGTTCTAATATTTTATCTATTTTATATTTTTTTGAAATCAAACATTTTTATAACAGAAAAACTACTCAATCGTTCAAAAAAATTATCCACTAAATAAATTACAGTAAAAAGGAGTCCTTATTTGAAAATAAAAGTTTGTATCGTCACAATATCAAGAATTTGAAAGTACGGTGTAAAAATTCCAAAAATCAAAATTTGAATAAATTCATTATTAAGTGAAATAATGGAGTTGAGCATTTTTAGTGTATCACCATCACTGTGTATATAGTATAAAATGTTATCAATCTGATAGCTAATTAATATCATAATAATATTTGGAACGTTTCATTGTGCCAAATCATGTTTTAATATCATTTGTCAAGCATGGCTTATACCTGTTTTTCTGTAGTCGTTGATAGATAATTTCTATAAATTTTAATCATAGTTTATCGGAACAGACATCATCCAATTTCGATCACACCATCATAATACACAGCACTGATACGCTCGCTCATTTCTGCATACAATAGTTAGATAGTAAGCACTTAATTTAGAGTTGATTATCGTCGGGAATTTTACGTTCATAAACATGGCTAATGTATATATAATATATATTATATATATGTATTTATTTTTAATGCATGAAAGTGTTATAATAATAATTTGTGAATGTGATTTCATAACGATGTGGTAATATTATAATGATTTCATATCCGATAGGTTATCACTTCACGTAGTTCGTACTATCAAACTATGTAGCTTAAAATTTAATCGGCTCACGCGAGAATACGTAGGTTCATTGACGAATAAAGTATAATAAAATGTATTTATATAACGTACTCATTATTCTAAAAACGAACGTTGAGTGGTGTAAATAATAATTGAGCACATATTCCACAACGTCCAATTAAGGAATATATTGTTACGTTGTCCATTAAAATGTCTTTATCGTAAAATGAACAATATTATTATAACAATATGTGTAATATTAAAAAAATATATATATATATAGGACAGAAATAATAATTACGATCGCGTAGTAATGGTAATGGAGTTTGAGTCTTTTCACTTAATAATAATAATAATTGGACTATCCCGTTCAAGTATACATTTAATAATATTAATGATTACCAATAAGTAACGGTTATACGTGTGTTATACTCGTGCGGTTGTAAGAGCAACAGGCAACAGCGATTTTATTGTAACCATTATCATTCATTTTATTATTATTAACATTCATCATTATATTAATCCGTTCGGCTGCCATGTTCGCGGGGGAATAACCTACCTAACATGATCTAACCTCGCGACAGTGGATTACCTAATGCGCTATATTATGTTCAGCGCAAGTTCAATGATCCGAGATAGTCGTTGAAGACAAAAAAAAAAAAAAACGACGAATTCCTAATATCATTTTTTTTCTTGATAAGAAAGGTGACCTAATGTAAATGTTGACTTTTTTTTTTTGATCGAATTTTCGACACGACTCGTCAAATTCAACGAGCTGAATTGCGCAAAACAAAATTTAGCTTTCAAAACTTATTTTTTGCTGAATCAAATATATATACAATATAATATTTATAAATTAATTATAATTATTACCATCATCTATTAGTTTTAGTCGTTATAACAAATATTGAGCAATAGGTTCAAAAATGAATTAACAGAAATCAAATTTAAATGTACTACATTCTGATTAATGTATGGAAGAAAATATGTAGCGCAACCATATACGTATATATAATATACCTATATATATATGGTTTATTATATAAATAGGTCATCATATGTAATGCGGTAAAAGGCACAAAAGTTATAAATAGAGGATTCCTGTCTTACTCGTGTTATAATGGAGTAAAAGTTAGTTGAGAGAAAGAAAGTACCAAAATATATTAAAATTATATTATTATTATATTTACTACTTTATTATTAGTTCATCGCTTCAGTATTTTCCGGGTGGTGCATATGGCATATTATTATATGTGTATTAAGAAATGTCGTAACTATATAGTAATATTGTCCTTCGATTTTTATTAGGAAAAACTTAATATTGACAGAATTATTTTGTTCTGCTTAATAATATAAAATAGAAATATATGTATGATGTTAAGTTTTTGTTCTACAGAACATTATTATAAATCGTAAAATGAATTTTCTTTATTTTGAACACTCGTCCTTTACAATGACATCAACATTATGTGCTTTAAAAACAAAATATTTATAAAACCAGGAAATATGTGCTGAAAACTTTTGACGTTTCGTTATTTTTAACTCATATTATTCAGTATTCATATGAAACTAATATTTGTATAGCTTATCCAACTGCTATCAAACAAGTATCTAATCAGAAAAAAAAGTCTTGGAAACGCAATAACTTTCAAGTGCGCTTTTCATGATATCAGTTTTATAATATAAGATAATTAAATTATTACTTGGACGATAATATGTGTGCAGAGTTTTTATCAAGTAGAATTGTACCACTGCATAATATAAAACTACTTAAATATTTAATAACAAATTCTGTATACATTGTACTATCTATGTAATCATAATCATGAACGATCTATAAATTACATTTCAACTAAATCGCGGGGTGACCGGCCGGAACGAAATCGTTAGTATTATTATTTTTTTTTTTTCATCAATTGGTATGGATGAAAACAATAACAATAATAACGATGTTAGTCAACAGAAACATCATGAATGGTATAATGACGGTCGCCAACGGTCCAACCACTTACTTTTAACGCGATCTCATATGGGTAATGTGCTCTTCTTACTTTCGATCCGAGAACGGATAAAATGAGAAGGTCGATGGAGGTTGATACTTTAGGTATCAAAAATAGCTTTATATTGTATTAGTTAATTTATAAAAAAAGTGCAATATAAACTTAATGGTGGCGGTATCAACTTGCTTGCGACGTTTTTTGTTAGTTTAAAAACAAAATTGGATCTACCAATATTTATTTCAGACAGACTATTACAATAAAATTAATAGTTCTATTACTAAAGTGTATAAAATAAATTATCAAGTTCAGTAGTTCAGTATATTAAATACTGAAATAATAATATTATTTGTTATATTGCTAACTGGGCACACGTACCTATACCTAAATTCGGAATGAAACAAGACACCTGGTACCTGTCTTTAAGAACCATAGTCAATTATCGGGTCAACTGCACAGCAATTAATTTATAATATTATATTGTACTATATTGTTATAAGTTTATGGTTCATCATTTTTTTCCATATGATTACGAGAAGGCGTTCAATTTATATTTATAGACTAATATTATTTTGTATGTAGCTCACTGCTTTTTTTTTATTCTTAGACCTATTCTATATCATTATGTGTGTTATTATATTTTACTGATTAGGTTGTCCCGAGTAAAGTTTGGAATTTTATAGTTGATATCTTTAGTCGTAACACTACCGATCCGTCTCATTAAATAAGTTGGGTTTAAATTTTGTTTCGATAATAAATAATAATATAAGGAATAACGGAAATAAAATTTATACCGGCTGCAGTATTTAATCTAAAAAAGAATAATAAGCGGATTGTACCTATTTGAAATTTTCACGTATTTGACATATCAGCTGATTAGATTTCTTAAATAACATGTTATTGTTTTCTCTTTAAAATAAGGTAAAACACGAATTAATATCGCATCTTATAACGTGTTTTTTTTATTTTTTTGCTAAATGATCAAGAAAACGTGAAAATGCCTAGGGCTACGTATCGCGTAAAGAAGTATTTATTTTTCGGATCCGGTGACAGCAGTCGTTGATAGGTAAACGGAATATTGCAATATGATCGTTGTACGAAAACAAAAACGAAAACGTATACTCGTATACCAAATATTATGATAGTTGTATAATTTTATGTCAATATTATTATATTTTTTTGAAACTAAGTTTTCGGTATCGAAAATACAACTTGAGTTGTCATATTTATAAAAATCGAACTTTTACTTATTAGGATTTGAAAAATAAATAAATTTTTGGTACAAACAAAACAACAAAATTAAGTCATAAAATGTATGCATATTTAAGTAGGGTATTTAGTGTTTGCAGTGAAAATGTAAAGAATATTGTATTGTATGTTGTATGTATAATATTTTATAATTTATTTTGGTAAATGTAAAAAAAAAAATAGTTTTGTTTATAAGTGGCTTCTCTATACGTTACGGGTTTTCTTAAATAAATTGTGGTTATTGTTAATAAGTAATAACAAATTTTTTTTTATAGAACGTCTTTCAACATAATACTTTTTAAGTTCATATAAAGTATTGCATATTTTGGAATTTCGTATTTTTAAAGTGTATAAATACTAAATGCACGTATATTTAACACATTTTTAGTTCACGAAGTTTACTGTCCTGGTTATTACAACAATAGAGATCATTTGGACCAGTTTCTTCTATAGGTAGACGTAAGCAGAGGTATATATTCTAATTTTAAGCGTCCCGGAAGCGATGACGGCGTGTGCCCGCAACGTATACATAATATTATATAGATTTAATGTACGTGCGTCTGCGTGTACCCTTATATATTATATACATGTGTAATGTGTATATAAACGTATATCTATATTTATGTGTGCGATATTCATGTATGATTTGGGATCGAAAATGTGCGTGTACGTCGGGCGCATTGTGCGCGCGTAATCTCTGACCCGACCGGGTCGTTGCAGCAAAGCGCATTCAATGTGTGACGCTGTATACAATGACGTATTACGGAAAAAAAATGTCGTGTATATATAATTATTATTATGTGGAGGGAAGAAACGAAAACCGTCAAAAGAGATTCGGGCCTACATCGTTGCACAGGCGAAATTCTAAGAAAAGCGTGAAGAAAAAACAGCGGTCTCGATTCCTGAATGGGACGCCGCGCAATATAATAATATAATAAATTATGTATCATTGTGTGCACCACCGCTGCACCGAGAGGATCGCGTACGTATAAACGATGTTGCGTTGTGGGCCAAGTCCCGATGAGGTCGAAAACGTACCTATATGATTGTGCATATATATATATATATATATATATATAATATATATACCTATATGTTTATGTGTATGTGTGTGTATACGGATACTTGGCAGCGGCTCACCAACACAATTACACTATTGTTGCCCGGGAGGGGCGAGGGGAAACGCGTGTACTCGTATATTATATGACAATATATATATATATTATTATTATTGTCGTACGTATACAGGGTGTCTACATCACGGGTGACGTATAGATGTGTATTGAGGGTACCTACCGACTATTGGGTTAAAACGCTTTAAAAATGTCTTTGAGTTATTAACCCTGTATACACCACTATATTATGTGAACCCTCCACCCACCGCTATCATCGTACCACCTGCAGTCCGCGGCCCCTTCGTTCGAGACCCGAGTAATATGAAATGTCTTTTTCGGCGGAGACCCGCGAATACATGATATCGCGTGACCGTCCATCTGCCCGTTTCCAAAGATACCGTGGTTATTGTATAAAAGAGTAGGTTTATACCGAGACTTTATGTCCATGTATAGAATTCGAACTCCTTTGAATTTCTTTTATGCGACCCTGTTACATCTGTAGCGCGTACATTTTATAAATTATACCTATAATATTATAAATAATTAATAACCAATTTTTCCCCTGTACAAACATTAGGAACCGCGGATTCAACATAAAAATTGTGTGTAATTTCATTCACCAAAGACTTGTGAAATGTAGATATTTATGACTTATAAGTAATATTGATTATGAATTCATGATTGTTGCAATTCTGTGCATAGTCTTAAGAGGACATCGTACATTCATACTTGCATGTGTTGTCTCTGTTTTACTAACGTTCAATCATAGAAAATTTGCAATCGGTAGAATTCAATTTACGTATTATCAAACTTGCACTACCTACCTACAATACGCTATTGTGGTATTATTGAAAAGACTACTAAGTTATAGGTAAAGATAAAAATGTCTATATTTTCAATTTATATCAAATTTACTTTTTTTTGTCTCAATTACAATATAACTTTGATTATAACTAGAGAATTGTAAATGAAAAAAATTATATACCTGTGGATTACTTTTATCGAGATAAAATTAAATAAGACGAAAATAAAATTGACATTTTAAAGTTGTACGGTGCATTACCTTGATAGTATAATTAGGTAGTTTTTAAAAATATTTTCGATGATTCCAATGTGCAGCAATTGTGATTAAAATATATATGCAAGCACACATAATAGGAAACCAAACTTTACTTATGAACCACCCGAAAAAAAAACCCGGTACTCTATTAGTGTTTTCCATTTGTGAAGTTGTGAAGTGCTAGAAATTAACTTTAATTTTACTTCTCGATTATGTACAGTTGCGTCGATTGTTCGACGCTGTCGTAGTAATAACACTTTTTCAATCGAATGCTTAGAATTTATATTCCAATTGCGTTTATATTATCTACATGTTATAACATAAACAATGAAAACTTAACATAAAAGAAACATTTTTCAAAATATTTGAACTAGTGATTCGTATCAAATTTCGCTTTTGCTATAAAAATAATGTAAACAGCAATAGTGTAAATAGTAAACACACAAAAGAAAATGTGTACAGTTTACACTGTAATATAACTTGTTGCAATCGAGAGTGTGTTTTTGTTGTTGAAATTTAAAAATTGTTTTTATTGATGTGCATCACGTTGATTGAGTTGTTTAAATTACTTAAATCTCTATTAATTGAGCTGTAGGTCTTGTTTTACATCCAGCACTCGATCCGGAAAATAAAAGAAAGGGATGTTGTACTTTTTTAGATTCGATAAAAATTACGCCTTGAAATGATTGCAATCAACCACTAAACTAATTAAAATAAATTATATTAAAAAAAGAATTATTTATTCATATCATTAAAAAATAAATAAAATCTAATTAATTGTATTAATTTAAATTATAAATGTACTAGATTTCACATACCATACCTGATTAATATAATTGTTTAAATGCGAATTGTGGTTACTGATTGAAAGGTATATTATAAACAGCTAGACTTCTTAACTTGACGTACTATAAGACACTTAGAAATATGCACTTAAAAAGTTGAGGTATGCAATTAAACACGTACCATTGGCAGTATAATAATTATACTATTATAAAATATGCAATGATAAAATTTAAAGAACCAGTTAAATATGATTTTATATATATATATATTTTTTTTAAGTAAAATTGAGTGAAGAAAATGGGTTATAAGTCTCAAGCAATAATTAAAACGAATATTCACGGCTTACTTGATATTAAAAAAACCGTTTCTGTACTATAAGAGCCGTAAAACTAAGATAATTGCATCGACCAGTAAAATCGGAAGTTGAAAATTCTAAATCCGATAGAATATTTTTTTAAGCTCACTGAAATATACTATTAATTTTAATACCAAGCATAAGCTAAAGTATTTATTATTATTAGTCGTTCTTTTAAAAAAGTGATTAAAAAGTAGATGAAATGAAGTGAAACATTTTTTTACAGCACAGAAAATATGTAGCAAACTACGCAAAAATATATTAATATTTTATTAATCGCTTAAATTATATATTATACATTTATAAACAATAACGTACTCGAATTTTTATATTGATGAAAGATCTGATTCGAATAATAATAGAGCCTAAATATAATTATTTATTTAAAAATAAAAATCGTATAAATTATTTACCTTATTTTCTTTTACTTTCTCTTGAGCACCTATATTACCTATACATTTTAAATATAATAAAATATTACGATCGAGTTCTTAAAAAATAAAAAGGTAAGGTTTTTAATTTGTATATGATTACGATTAATGAGATACTCGTTTCGATTCTTTTTTTGTTTTTATTTTGATTCTTCGTTTCTTCATAGTGGTCGTTAAATCTATAATTTATTATAAATTATAAAACAAATAAGAAAATCATTTATAACGAATAATGGAGATTTCAGGCAACTATTGTTATTAATGGTATCGTAAGACTTTATTATTATTGTG
Source organism: Melanaphis sacchari (assembly GCF_002803265.2). NCBI lineage: Eukaryota > Metazoa > Arthropoda > Insecta > Hemiptera > Aphididae > Melanaphis > Melanaphis sacchari. Next base: position 1,165,583 of record NW_020271275.1, on the reverse strand, counting down.
TACGAATATATAGGTATGAACTTCTAAACGGTTTGGAATTTTAAGTTTTAAAACTCTTCCAGCGAGACGTTGTTGAATAGATTATGTCACATAATATTATACTCGTAGATATTATTAGTTTTCTCTTCGAAAATAATTATACAATGTATATATTACTGTATTTATAACGTTTTTTACGATCTTTTATTACATCCGATTGTAGAGATCATTGACTTAAAAAATTAACAAATAGAAGTAAGGGTCTCATTCGTGATAAACTCTTATTAAATTAATACGACAATTTTATCTTTCAACATTTCAAATATAGGTAACATATAAAAAATTCAAACACTACATTACTTACAATCATTTTTCTTCTATAGTAATGAAATGAATATAATTAGAAAAAATACTTAACATATTTTCGAAGTACTTTCCTTACAAACATTTTAAAAACACAATATACTTTAAATTGTTTTTGAGTACATATTTTATGAGGTGGAGAGCGAGTAGTAGAGAAGAAAAATAAGTATACATTATGAACATCCGTCCAAGTGGCAGGGACAGAAAAGAAAAACACGGGGAAAATAAAAACGAATTTCCTGTATGTGATAATATGTATGTGGCTTTTAAACTTCGATAGAAGTATTTATTATATAAATTATATTTATACATAGAATTTTTAATTGGGCTATATAAATATTATTTTCGGTTTCGAAATACACCACTATATTATTTCCAGAAGTATAGGTACGACTGTACGATACAGTTTTTTTAGTTTTTTCTAATTATTTTAAAAATACTGGGAATTTTTGTTTTAACATTTTAAAGAAAAAACTAAATTAAATTTTTTCACTCAAAGATAAAAATTGAAGGTTTTTTATTTCTAAATAAGGTAACGTTGAACGTCGAACACACATACACACACGCGTATTATTGTATAATACTTGTAATACATTCATCGCCACGCTCAGAATCTAAAATATATCTCGAAATAATATTACGTATTTTATATTTGCATATTTTATGTTAAATATTAAACAGTAATGTAGACAGTTTTTAATTTTTTATTACACATTGTCCTAGTTCACTACCCTTTTCTTACTGAAAAATCTCTACGTATGTATAAAGTGTAAATATGTATAGTTTTGTTTCTGAGCGTTTCTCGAGTGATTTGGGAGCACCCATGTTTAGAGTTGTTTAGGATTTTGGAAAGTATAATCGTAGTGATTTTACATAGGTATAATATATTATAAGTGCTGACAAATGTTCATTATCGGGAAAATGGATTAGCTCGGTCTCATGGGGTGTCTCATTGCAATAACACAATACTATTATTACTTTATTTCAGTCAAAGTACCTACAACTAGCTATTAGTTATATAATTAAAATAGTAAAATACTGTAACGTGTAATTATATTATAGTGTTAGTTTCGAAGAGAAGCTTTTCGAAGTAGTTTGACAATGAGTCCGTTGTATGTCGACTGGAAACGTAATAAAAGTAAATGTGATTCGAACGAAAAACGAAATTAATTAAAACCATTTCTCCGTCCTCGTTTCGTCAACAAAGGAGTTTCGCGAGTAGATATATTTACACATATAAACACATATGCAATCATCCGCACAGCAATAATAACTATGACCCCCCTACGTGTAGGTACTAGGTACACCCTCATAAAGTACACTCTTGCAAGTTTTATGCAGCGGAAACGCATCAACAACTGTAGAGAGTTACGGTCGTCAAGTAATGTGAATTTTTTGTTCTTACTGAATGCGTATAAACCGTACAATAACAAAGAATCCAAAATATTTAGATTTAAAATCAAACTGATTTCATAAACGAAATTTGATTTCCTATGGTTGTCACGAATTACGATGCGTCAGTTAAGGATACAACTACTATCGTTTTTTGGCCTATTGAATATTTTATATGACCTTCAGTTATATTAAGTATTTCATTATTTACGACAAAAGTGATTTTTAAAATATTGAATTTTTAAAATACAATTTATTAAAATGTGTACAATATTTGTACTCGTGTATTTTTAACGTTATTAAAAATAAAAAAAAAAAACATATATAAACTGTTTTTGCTCGAATTTAATGTAATTATTATAATAACTGTTTAAATTGATTATTCAACCTCGCTAGATAAAAAAATACAGTTGAATGGATTTAAAACAAAAATAATATTTATTTATTACTACTATATTGGATACGTTGTATCATTTTTATTTTATTTTTTATCATTTTTTATTTTTTTTCTCTGCATAATATTTGGATCATATTTAAAACACTTTTTAGTGTATATAATTTCAATCTTGAAATTAATGGTCTTTTGGGTAAGCTACATTTACATTATTTAACATTATAACGTCATAAACGGTTGTTTTAACGAAACGATGGTGATATTGATTATAATAATAACAAAATAATATTAGATTGGTTAATGTGTAAAAATCGGTCCTGAGTATTTTATTCTAGTCGATTGAAGCCGTATTATTACAATATTGCACATATCAATATCATATACGAGACGGTGGAGCCCATTATATTATGCGTATTCCGGAAACGACTATTGTTATTATAAAAAGGTGATCAATCGGCCAAAGATCCTTTTTTGAAACACCATCTAATATATACGCATACATAGGTGCACCTACAAGATAGAACAGTGCTTACGTTAAATACGTATCGTATGTTTTTAATCTCTAAGACTAAATTTATGACCGACCACGACGAAGACCCTCCAGTCAGCGCGCTTCAATATCCCATAATACACATTATACCTAAATCGATTATTGGTTGGTCTATGGCTCATGGTTTTTTTTCTCTTACGTTATTGGTTATTAGTAATAACTTATTGTAATAACTTATTACAATTATTTTTTTCAAACAGATATTTAAAATTTTATTAAATCTTGTATTTTATTTAGGTAGGTATTATATTATTATATAGGTATACGGACGTGTATCGCATCGTATAATCTCGCTAAGGGTCTACAATGCGTGTTAACGACTATTTTTTTCTAGATTGCTCGCATACTTATAAAATATTTTCGAAATGTTTAAGTATTTATTTTAAAAATATTTTATCCATCAACTGTAGATCCAATGTTACTGTTAAGTTAGGATATTCTTATATGGCCATATTTTGGTAGAAATGTAAAAAGGGAGTGAAAAATTTACCTATCATGCACCCTCCTAAAATATTTAAGAAAATATTAACATGTATTATTATGTAGTATCCAGTATTACATTATTACATTTATTTGATTTATTATACGTCATATTTAATATTATTATTAAATATAATTATAATATTATTTTTTTTCATTTGTATAATAACTGCATATAAGTTGATTACCAGTTACTTATCTGTTTCTCTAAATCGAGACCGGTGAATTAATTTTATTAGAGAAAATAAGAGGTGTAAGTAAGAGTTGATTCCCTTTTTACAAAATAAGTATTTATCAGGAAAATTATGCATAAATATAACCGAAACTGCAATAGAAAATATCAAATTTGAAACGAAGTGTTTCAAATTATTACCTTTTCTTTAATATTCCTCTTGTTAGTACACAAAGTACATAAAAAAAAATATCAAATTATGACGGCGATTAAAAAAAATAGATTTATTTTTAAACAATAATGGTAGTATTATGAATATGACAATTGGACCAAATTTAATAACTAAAAAAAAATGTTGAGAAATTTATCAATTAATCTATTTGCGGTATTTTATGTGTAACACTAATAAGCTGAAATTCAGGAATCAACTATAATATGTGTGATGTAAATCAATTTATACGTTTCATAAATTAACTAGCAAATCAATGTTTTATACATGAATAATGAATAGTAAGTTTCGGAATCAACATTCACAGTAGTGTTCACAATTTTATCTTTTATCCTGTATTACAGATTTTTTGAATCGAAATAATTGTTTTTATTAAGACATTCTGAAACGTTGAGAGAGGGCTTTATATGCATGATAAATTTTATAATGTTTTTGTCTTATACTAATTGATAATAATATAAATTTCAGTATATCAGTGGTTTTTCGATAACTGATAAGTAATACATGTCATACAGATCACTCGAATTGTGGTGTTCGAAAATTGGAAGCTACATTTTTATTTTATTTTATAATCAACCCTCATCCGCACTTTATTTTCATAAGTCTACGCCTTTTTATACTCAGTGGTATTAATGATTTGACATTTTTTGGGGAGTGTAATATTGTCTTAAAATAAATTCGTGTGACAGATAAGTCATGTCTTATTATCATTTCGAAATGTTCCATTAAATTCCACAAGATATATTTTTCGTTTTTAAAGTACGTGTTTGTTTTTTTTTTTTTTTTTTTTTATTAGTAGAAACACTAGAAACATAATATAACAGAATTTATTGACGTAATATATTTTCATTTAATTCTTACAGTTTTTTGTATATATGAAACATTTGTTTGAAAAGTTTTTGAATATAAAAATATACATTATGTATATATTTGTATAGTTATCACTTATCACTGCTATGTGACTATAGTATACTAATTGTTAAAGAATACAAATTTTGATTGCCAGACAATAGATATTTCCTAGGACCTAGATGTTACTAAAAATCCGGTTATACCTGAACAATGGGTAATGTTTTATTTCCAAAATTTTGTTTTATCGTATTACTTATATAATAATAAAAGGGTTTAAACACATTTAGGTGATTATTTTTTATCGGCGATATTACAAGTATATGGTAACAAACTTACAAGGTTAGGTTAAGTACGGTTAGGCGTATTATACTTCACAACATGATATAAATAATATAATTATATGTTATTGAAAATCATTTTTCGTCATAAAATAAAATTTACGACGAGGATGATTACTAAATTAAAATATTAATATTTATCATAAATATAATTTAATATTATACTAGTTGAGTTTAGGAAAAAAAACGCTGTCTCTTTTTTTTGGTTGTTTCCCATCAAGTTAGGTTACAATAAAATATGACGCACAAACATCTTAATTGTCTATTAAAAACTGTATTTACATTTGAGTTATATATCTTATATAACCTTCGACATATTTTGTATAAATTAAACTTTATAAAACCACGAGTATATAAATAATAATCGTTAAAATTGTGATATTACATTGTTATTACAGATGTAGAGTTCACGGCTGAGTAAACAACTGAAACCGATTGAGTGGTGTGTGGTTATTATATAAGTTATAAGGCTTTGCCCGGTGGTGTCTGTAGCTAACATGTCCGGTCACCCATCAGGAAATAAATGCGAGCAGTGCGAGAGGAAACTTTGTCACGTTATTGTATGCGTGAGTATATTATTATGTACACCTTACCTTTATCGTCCCTCGTCTGGCACCAATAATTATTATTCAATCGCTGCAGTTGGCTTGGGTCCAGTTCACCAATTTCACGTACATAATAATATTATAATATTATAATATTATAATATTTACAGGTGGGAATAATTTTTTTAAAATTATTTGTTCAAAACTTGAAAATATATTAAGGTGAAATAACACTTTTACAGCTACTCCAACTATAAAATATAAATTATCTAGTGCTAGTTGATCCCGCACACGGCGTTGCTTGTGACTAACTCCATTAAATGTAAACCGCATAGCCATTCGGATAGTTTTGACCAGATATAAAATATATGTTTATAATAATATTTATTTTTTGTAAGCTAACAAATCCCTGTGTGAGTATCTCTTTAAAATGTAAATTTTGGTGCACCTAGTTTGGTCTTTTCTAAGTGTTCCCCTACTTGGCGGTATGAATATAACATAACAATTATTTGAAGTCTCGAGTTATCAAAGTGTTGGCTGTACGTTGTTATGAATCAGACAGCATTTCTTTTATATTATATATATAATATAAGGATATTAACTAAACGTATATATTTTCGAAAAATATTTACGTATGGTATCCGTTTCAAAACTTCTTAAACATCCCATATTTCAATGTATTATGAAATATTATGATATAAGCTTGAGAGAGTAGATACAACAAAAATATTTACTGTACATATTACTTTATTATACTGTAATGCATAAATAATATATCATATTCGGTATATACGCCATTGTTTGCACATCCGATTATTTTATCGTTTAACGAGTAATTTGAAAGCCGGGTACATATAAAACATTACAACTTTTTATAGTGATTGACTAAACGTACATATGGTATAATTTGTATGTAGATTGTATGTCGAAAGCTAAAGTTTAATTTAGTTGCTATGGCGGATAAAAATAGTATACGTTTTTATTTTTCAACTCCAAGTACTAATTTATTAGATTAAATTTTATGCGAGTAACTACTTTTAATGTTTAAGTTAGAAAGACATTTTTCTGCTCCAAAAATGTGATGATCAACACGAAAAAAATCTTATCATTGTATAGTAGTAGTAGTAGATACACTATAGCTCCGTTTTTAAATCGGTTAAAGTACACATTAATATTGTTTTCTGTGTCACAGATAATATTTAATGGTCTCCTGGTGGTATAAGAACATAAATATTTTAATTTCAATTTCATGACTATCTTGATCATTACTTGTATTCGTATACATATATATGTTTATAGCGTATGGACGATTTAGATGTGACGATATATTGTATACAATATTATTTTATTCATACCCTTGAATAATAATATCACGTGTAAACCGATTATCAAATATTTTTAAATTTACAATTGCATGCCCGCTGTTGTCCAACGAACGTATATTATTATTTTTTTTTTTTATGTAACTTTTATAGTTTTCTCGACCATTAGCATACGATGGTGCTTATTGTTAACTCAATAATTGTATCGTGTTGATGAGTTGGTAATTTTTCTGTACGTTGAAAATGTTTACAAAATCTAAAGATCAGAGTAGGCTGAGGTGGTAGGTTTTATTTAATCATTCATTGTCAATCGAATAGTTATTTTATATCACATCAGTATATACGTCTTATAAATTATAATGTAGAAGTGTATTTTATAGATGGCTAAATATCTTAAGTCTATAATCTATAGTTTATGATCAATAATATAATATTAATAACTGTACTTTAAAGTTTGCATTTATTTTTAAACACTTTTTATTTTTATGTAGATGTATCTATATTATAAAATTAAAATGAATGTAAAGAATAGATAATATGATAATAGGTATATTCATATTTTTTAAAACGTACCAATCTATTTGAATTTAAAACAAACTATACAGTTTTCAGTGTAAAAACACGCAAATCCCAGAATAATAATAAAACAATTAATGTATTACTTAATTTTAATAATATGCGTATTTGGAGCATTTTTAGAACATTAAAGTTCAGCATTCAAACAGTCGAAAATACCAATGAAATCCCGACTTAGTCAAAATTACGATATAATACTATCTTTGCCTGTGACATAACATCGTAATAACCTATACATACGTCATATATATATCTCATTGTGTATTTAATATTTAAGTAATGAACATTCGCTATCGTCACACAAGAGTGAACCGTCTCGCAATGTTATTAATTACCGTCATCGTTATGCGACAGAGTCAACGCGACTTATATGTATGCTTATTATACGTCGCAATAATATTATAATATATAGTCTCGTAGAACATGTCTTCGGTGGTTTGATGAATAGACAGACAATTGATGGGTTCACCGAGTAATATTATAATAATATAAGTATTATTATAATATGTTTGTATTGTACCTATACACACTGTATTATATATTACTATTATTACCTATCGTATAGAGCAGCACGTCGTCGTTCATGCGACCGTATATTATACAGGCTGATTCACCAAACATGTTTATCCTATTTTTAAAGAATATACCAACTTCTATTTTCAAATGAGAACTACTCTTTTTTACTGTAAATTTTTCATTTCCTAAACTTTAGTAGATAATTTTGGCACTTAAAAATTGAGTTATTTAACTTTGTATACTAAGGATAATGAGCTCATGATAATGGATTTAGAAGATGGGGGGGGGGAGAAGCTATAATAATATGAAAATGTTAGTGATTAGCCCGCCAACATTTATTATTTGTAAAAATGTTCCAAGTATAATAAATACTAGATCTTATATTAAATCTATTTTATATTTTTGTAAAATACAAAACTGTTATCCTCGATATCCATTATAAATATATACAGTAAAAAAGGTAGTGTTCATTTGAAAACTGATTTATATCGTCACGGGACCCTCCTCAAGCAACTTTTAAATATGATTTGTATGCATACTAAGAATATCCAAATATATTAAAAATTAAAATTTGAATAAATTTGTTATCAAGAAAACAATTGTTGGGGGTGAGTAGCCTTGGTGAATCACCCTGTACATAGAAGTACACAATAAACCGTCAACCTTGTAGACAACGCTGTGTGTTTTTAACACAATATTAATATTATTGTGAAACGTTATTACGTAAATAATGTACGATACGATGATTTCAAACTACTGGGCGAGCGTAAATGGATCGTACAGAATTTCGAAACGGCGGGTAACGAACGAACGAACGAACGCGGTTAATTCGTCGGGAAACAATGAGCCTCGAAAATGAAACGACCCATGCGACGTATAATATATAATAATATGTGTTATGCAAATGGTCTAATTATCGGGTCATTGTGATGTGCGCTGCGGAAAACAAGAGGGATTTCTGTTTTCCCGCCGAACGGTCCGTCCGTCCGCGTCACTGATGATTCTCCTATTTAACGGTTCATCGTCATCGTCATCGTCGTCGCGTGGTTTACCATATCGTTGTTATATCTAAAACAATATTATTATTGTACGACTTTCGAGTGTTGTATCAACACTGTGCTCGTCCTGTTTATAAGTCGTCATAAATTGTTCCAATAAAAAAAAAATCTTTTCATAGCTAATTAGGTATTAACTTATTTATAATATTTTTAGTACAATTTGTCCATTAGAAACAAGAGGCCAAAATATCCCATGAGGAGAAAATTCTCATTAGTTATTTTTATTTCATTTAAAAAATATTTTATCAAATCAACAATAATCATGACAATTCGCAATTATGTAAATAGCACTTTAATAAAAAAAATGAACTAATTTGTTTTATCGTTTAATATTTTATTATTTTAACAGCACTAATCAAATTATGTCAAGTTAATAATATTTCTTTGCTAATAACTTATGGGACTGAGTCCAATTTTTTTCCTCGTTTCGCCGTCAGATATCGTATCAGCAATTATATTAATATCGCTTATTAAGTTATATATATATTATATTAATCCGAAAGCGTTCAATCGTTTCATTTTAAATTTAATTAGCACTTTGATACAATATTATTATAGTATACTAATAAATTATTAATTATTTATTTATTATTCATTTTTTCAATAAATAAATTTCATCATTTTAATAAAAAATTACAAAGTACCTTTTATGAAACACTTTTTTTCAGTCCATTAAATTATCTATATTTTTTGTATATTGTTTTATATTCAACAGATTGTAAATTAAATTATGAAAAAAAAAAAAATATAATAAAATATAAGAGTTAGTCAAAATTCAAAAATTTCAATTTCAATTTCTATTTATAATGCTTTAAATTTAGTACATTTTTTTGTTATCATACCTATTTTTACTATGTCATATCAAAGGACATTATTTATTATAAAAGATATTTAAAAGTTTACCGTTTTGATTAATTTATTAACAGTATATACTATATAGTGTAGTATTGCCAATAAAAATTTGAATTGTTTATAAACAAAATGCATGTTATACCCTATAGACAATGGGTCACATTGTCTCAACTTATATTATTATGATCGCTACATATAACGGTCTTTGATTGCTTTTCAAAATTAAAATTTTCAATTTTCAAATAGACTTTATCCTACAGATACTATTACCGCTTTGGGTCTTAGTCTATAATTACAGCATTTAATAGGGGTCAATTAAAATTTTCAATTTTCATATAGACTTTGTCCTACAGATACATATTACCGCTTTGGGTCTTAGTCTATAATTACAGCATTTACTAGAGGTTAATTAATAGGTGGACTTAAGTCCGCATCCAGACCGCGAACACAATTTTTACAAACCCTGATGGTCGCGTAATATTATAAAATATATAATATAGTTTTTATATTATATTTTATACTTTTATAATATTATAACGAATTAGAATATTTTCTGTTTTTTTGGTCATTTTATGTATTTTACTATTCAAGTGATTATTATAATGACAATACCTAAGAATTTCAAAGGTGTGGTGTGTGATATATTTAAGTTACGCGTTGGTAGTGTATGTATAGCTTATTTTGAGATTGTTTTTTGGTTTATTAATAAAAATCATTTAATACAAATCAAAAGTTATTAAAAATGTTTTAAACTGCGGGAAGTTTAGTAAACTCAAAACGGATCTTCAAAAAAATTAGTGACTCCTGTTATACATGGTGGTAAATTGTGAGGAGCGAGGATAAAAGTGTGTAATAATCATATTGAAGCTGAGATATTTAATTTTTTTAAATATTTTAGTGTATTCACTCTTCACGTTATTTTATTGTTTTTATTATAATTATAATTTTGATAGTATGTTGTTATTTTAGTTATAAATTAAAACCAGTAAGGCTGCAATGAATTTTATTATATTCGCAAGGGTATTATTTTGTTGGAGTATTGAGTTTGATCAAAATTTATTTTAAATTTTACTACTGGACCGCAATATTGTGTAAATATTAAAATTACAATTTATATTTCGCATAATATATATTTGGTTATAATATTTAATAATGTTAATAGAAAGATTGACAAGATGTTATTTGATTATACACATTGTACTTGTATACTTTTATTATTTTAGTATTTCAATAATTTTATGTTTTAATATTAAATTTGTTGTTATATTATAATTTATAAAGATATTTTACATATTTTTTCAATTTATAATGCACATAAGTGCCTATTAAGTAACGTAATTTATACATATTTAACAGTTTTTTGTGCATTAAATCCATGACTATAATTTATGTATTGTGATAAATGACTATCATTAGTTTCTAAATAATGATCATAATTTATATAATTGTATTATTTCAAAAAGAAATAACTAATAATAAATGTATTAAAATAATCAATGTAGCCGAAAAATGATATTAAGCTACCATATAAACCAAGAAAATATTCGATGCCGGTCGACTAGGTACTGTGTATGATATTTTTTGTAATCATACTCAAAAATTAGAATTCGAGAGAGCTACACTAGACTGAATTTTTGGATAGTTATTAATAATTAATCCACATTTTTGTGAATTGCTGACAATTTTTACCCGGTAAATTCGAACTTTAGTCTTGCGTCATCCTCCGTTTGATTTTAATTATTTGCAATTTTTTACCGTAGTGTATAAAAAAATCGACATATTTATGATGTATAACGGCCAGGTATAGGACAAGGAAGATGAAAGATAGGATTGAAGTATATCATAATGTAAGCAGCCGTAAACCCGGGTTAGAGAATAATGATAAAGTCTAAATATAGTATTCATCAGTATTATGCATAGGTAAATGTTAAGCATCTATAAAATATTTTAACAATAAGTGTACGTTTTGTAGGTATTTAGTTCCTTAAGTATATTCTTGAATGAAAAAACTTTCCAATATAGGAAATTTGGCAACTATATACACATAACTTGTAATATAATTTAGTACGTCACAAAGATGTTATTATTAATATTAATATTATTAGATAATATTTTATATTGGATGCATTATAATTGGCGTAAAGACCTCAGAGGCGATCGCCACTGTACTAAATTATATTTTTCATAAATTTTTTTTGTTATTATGATTACCAATATCGTTTTCATCGTATGCACTATAACAGCTATACGTATACGATTGCATGTGTGTGTAGAGGGGGGTTGATGTTTCAATGTCTCTCCCAGTGACGACAACGATCCGTCTGGAGCCCATCATATCTGTCACCAGTCGAATCTCTGATTTATGTTGATTACATGCAGTTGTTCTTTTTGCGTATGCGATTTCCGTGAGATTCCGTCGCCGTCGACTCCGACGTCACGTACTCGCAAACGATCTAAACATACGTCATCGTCGATTTTGAGAGACGCGAGGCGTTTCCGTTAACATAACATTTTCATCGTCGTGTGGCGATACAGTACTTAACTATTACCTCATATTAACACATTTAGTTTTATTGTCAAAAATACGTAAAAATTAATGTATTTCGTAAGAATTTTTGTAGTTCTCCAAAAATACAATTTGAAATATTATATTAAGTTATAATATGAGTGTAGTTTTATCCGTCAATATACAGTACATACAAGATACAAACTATAAAAAAATAGTGTGATTAATGATTATGTTTGTGTATAACTTTGCTGTAATATCCGATAAGTTAGAAATATCAAAAAATTATTATTGCTATTCGAGTCTTTTTTACTATAAGTACGATACGTAAATAAGCTACCAACAAATGAAATGATCGAATACCTACTTAGATATCAACTTTGGTGCAAATTACTAACATTGTTTTCGACTATATCTGCAGTATGATTTAAATTATATAATATCTTTATTTTTATATTGATTAATGCAAATTCCTGATAATATTCGTGTATTTTATAAATATATACAAAATTTTTAGTTCTCCCTGGGCATGTATCTACTCCTAAAGATGGCCCTACTGGTCTGCAACGATGAATAATTATAACGCAGACTCTTGACTCGAATCTAGCATTAATATTTTATCTTTTTGTTGCAAATGAGTAATTTTAAAACCACACATTAATATGTGCATATACAATATTTACTATATTTATATATAGTAAATTCGAATTAAAGTTTTAGACGTTGTGTTGAAGAAAATATTATAAACGTAGGTCGCGTACGTAATGTTATTTACGTTCTGAATGCTTCGGTGCACATAGCAAGTATCGATCTTCAATAGATTTGTCTGTCCATCGGATTACAATAAGTTAACGTTGCGGTGGCAGGGTGATATTATTAAAATCCGATTTCGATTGGATTACAATGAATACCATCGTAAGCAGCATACCTGAGTATCTGCATTCGTTCAACGTCTGACCGCGTAAAATAAGCATTATTTATTATAAATGGAATTTAAGGAACTTGCATCCAGAGTTTTACGATGGAGGGTCACTGCAGTAGATGTGCAATTGCCCCAAATTATAATATTGTAATAAGTATTATTTTTATTTACATGTATTTAATTATAAAATATATGTATCATTACGAATTTTCAAATCCGAAATTCTTATTAATTGTATCTATTATAATATATAACATAAGTTAATAAATATGTTGTAGTATATCATGTAAAGTAGAAAATACGATTTTTTATTTAAAATGTATGTAAATATTAATTGCAGAATAAAACTGGGCAAATTTTAATTTTTTGCTAAGTTAGGTTGAAATGCATTAATAAGAAAAAGTTAATTTAATTATTGGTTAGCTTATACAACATTTACACAACATTTTTTAACTTTTTATTAAGTTAGAAAAGTTTATTTTGTTTGTATACAATAATACTAGTCTACTTTTTATCAACTTAAAATTCTTTAGTGATTATACAGTATTTTTATAACGTCATTGAATTTTTTAGTCTCAAAAAAATCAAAGACTTGACAGACTCAACATTTAAAACAACGAAAGTAGTTGGTGGAAAATGTCTTGTTATTAATAATTACATCTTATCAATTGCGTCATATTATTTTGTATACAAAGGCTTATAATAGCTATAAAAAGCTGTACATTTTTATCGTATTCATATTTTGTTTTGTTTATTGAAAAAATTATCAAGTATATTTTTGAGCATTTTAATTTTGATAATAATCTGATTCAAAAGACGAATAATTGATTTTCGATTTCACTGTTATCAATATATTAGGTATAGCTTTTTTTATTAAATCAAAATTGCGTTAAAAAAATTATATAATTTTTGCTTAATTAAGATATACTAATATACCTATTAGTCCAAAAAACTTTAAGTGCTATAAATACAGTAATACACAAAACAAAGAGTGTGAAATATTGATATTTGTTTTAAATTATTTTTATCGATCTGTAAAAATTAATCATTTATCAATAATTTACAAACTTTTACAATTTTGACGTTATCGTTATTTTTTTTCACGTATCATTTACAGTTTTTTAGTGCGTTTTTTCAGGCTAATTAATGACATTCTATTATAATCATATTATTATGTAACAATGCGAATTAAATATATCGATGTGTGCTGCATTGCCAGCTGTCATCGACAAGGACTTAATATACTTTAATATAATATGTATTGCATAATTTGTTCGTTACCGCCATTAATTTTATTTTTTTAAATTACATTTTTTTATGCTCTGTATTTAGGCAGCGGCGGCAGCGTAATAGTGATCTTCGCCAAAACTGTAATCCGTTCAAGACTATTACAAATATCTTACACTCGACTGTTGCGCCGCGTTATTCGCTGTAGGAACCCAGCATGGCCCATTACGATAATTGTGTCTGGTGTAATTTAACTTCTCTGACGTCGGGAACCGTTGTTTATTCTGATTAAATCCCACGTTGTTATTGTTATTTTAATAAATTCACTTTTAATTTGAATAAAAGAGTCCTATATTTCATATTATTTAATATATAATACGTTGACAATATAATAATTTTATTAGATATATAATTATAATCCATCTACGTTGTCTTGAACATCTTAAATAGTATAATTAGTATATAGATGAACGTTCGGTACCATTTAACCGGTATTCAGTTAATTTAATAAATATTATCGATGAGCATTTACCAATCATCGATAATCGATTAAACCCCCATTGAGCTTTTTAGTGAAATAATTTTTATTTAGATCTATTCAAATACAATTAATAAAAGAAAACATTTTTTTTTTTTTTTTTTTTTATTTGTAAATTTGGTAATAAAGAGATTTTTAAATTTTCAGTTGTTCTTTATTATCCATTTGACTTGTTTAAATACTAAACATATAGATAATATAAAAGAGAAAAAAAAACTAACGGTTATTATTCAGATTTGCCGTCGAAGTTTTATCCTTGGATGTAAGCGCATGTAAACCGTTTGCTGGAAAAAATTATGATCTCTTAGACTTGCCATATAAACGATTTTTTCGAGACATTTGACTTATAGAATATGTGTATATTACATTTTTTGACTTTTATATATTTTTTAGGTCAACTAAACAACAGGGGTTTTTTGAATTTTGGCAACGGTCCACTGCTGTATGCAGTACCTTATTTTAAATTTTTCAACACAATCATTTCCCGACCAAACTTGCTTCAATATATTGTGTATTTTCTTCTATGAGTAGGGTTGAGAATAGTTATGGGATTTTTACGTGCTGTCTCCTTATATGTCTTCGTTTTGTAAAACGATTGTAGGTTTTGCATATGTTTTTATATATATATATAATTATATATAAAGTCTCATTAGTTATTACTCTTTGATAAACTTTTAACTATTATTAATATATGATTAATCTTCTAAATGTTTCGTTCTTATTATCTGCAAATTTTAAAATATATCATACTATTATAATCTATTATTTAATTTTTTTTAAATTTTAATACATATTTATATATTATTGATTTTTTCCTACCCAAATGGTTAAATTATAATTTATTGAAAACTTAGCAGTGTTCTCGCCGTGACCTGTGCCACAGCACAATAATGATTTAATAATATTATAGTATACAATAATGCAAGCATCGATATTCGACGGAACATTGTTACGTATGATTGCAAAGAATTTATATACCGCTAACTAAGTTCTAAAAATTAAAAAATAAATCTACAGCATATTTAATGTGGCCAGAGTATAGTGGTAGGTTTTAAAAGTGATAGAATTTATTGGTTTAAATTGTGTATAATGAAAAAATATAAATAAAATTATATTATTGTTGTAAATATTGTTCCTTTTCATACGTCCTTGTAGTATATAAATATATATATAAATAAATACTCATCAGACGCAATCGGTTTTCATTGTCAAATTCAATACTGTTATCGTATTAAAGGATGTTTAGTTTATTCACAATATTATTTCCGGTTTACTAAACGATTTGGTAATCGATGAATTAATTTCCGTTTGTGTATATAATTATTACTGTTATTTAACCAAAATTCGATTACGAAAATCGGTAGAAGATACGGATACCATGCTATTATTGCAGGGCAGCCTTAGCGAGGATTAGCGGTAGGTTATGAACATATTATGTGATAGAAACGTCTGATCTAAGCTCGTGGTTTAAAGTTTAAACCACTCTTTGTTGACATTTTTTCAATGAAATTTGACCTATCAGATTCTTATTTAACTGGCTGCTTGTAGGGAAGTTATTAAATAATTTTTGAAATTTTTTTCTACAAAACAAAAAAATAGTAAAAACATTGTAAGTAAGTCAATACCGTTCGGCATATATACATATACAGGATATCATTAAGTATATAAAGAGTAAAGCTTGTGAATTTGATATGTTTATTGTAGATTTTTCATTCAACTATAATTTAATTAAAATTCACACGGTGATAAGAGTATTTTTCTACTATAAAAATAATAGTAAATTAAAAACCGTTCAGTTCCATATGTAAAAAAAAAATTGGATATCATATTTATTTAAAATATTACATATATTATAATTAACAAAAACCCACGCTGAATTTAATATAAACTGTATAGTATTATTATTTTGATATAAAACGCGTATAAGGGGAAATTTGTTAAACAATTTCATTGCCATTATTATATTAATATTATATTTGCACATGTATTATAAGTAACATACAGTAATAATAACTGAGGCTGTGGAATTAATGCACTAAAAACAATGAAATACGTATTCAATTATAAAATAGACAAAATTATGCAAAGCAAACTTAGTGAAAAAATTTACTATTTCTAGTGTTATATTATATTTCTATATGGTTTGAAGAATAGTACAAATAAAAGGTGAAAGCTAATAAATATTAGGTATGTGTTATTTATTATGGCTGTTTAGAATTAAAATTGATGAGCCTTAAAAAAAATATTTTCAAAATAATAATAATAGCTTATTTTAATTTCAGGAATTTATATTATAAATAAAATGTCCGATTAATTGAAAACTTTAAAAATACGATAATGTTTCTGAAAAAAATAAATACTTTTCATGGTAAAATTATTATTTGCAAATATTATATATTATATTAATCCATCGTTTTTACTTCAAATAATATGTAATAAAAACATTTATATGCATTTACGTCTAAAATATGCAAAATACCATTGCTGTAAATGTTTTGACAATCAAATTTGTGTTTCACTTGATTGTTTTTGATCGCATCACTCAAAAAATTGTTAATATTTAAATCATAAAAATGACGTAAGAACATGATATAATAATAATAAAGTGCGAAGACGGTAACGGCGTCAAGAGCGGTTTGGAATTTCGTCTTCCGATTTCCGCCGCGTCTCTTCCGCTCGACCTTGTTGCGTCTACAGACCGAATCGTAAACGAACCTATTGCGAAACAACCGTATTCAAGACACGTCTGGGAAAGTGTATCTCAAACACATGTTTATACATATATTATTATATTATTATAGTTCACTACTCGTATATTATAGCTATAGTTGGTCGTTCGTTGTCATTATCATAACTACAGACTGCTGGCGCACACTGTTTAATTATTAATTTTTTCGTCTCCCCCCACATAATATGTTAACCTATCCTAACCTAATCCTTTCATTCACCCCCACTTCAACCGTTTCGTTATTCTCGTTCGTTCGCGATATACCCATATGGAAATCGCAAGTGACATGCTACGTAAAAATGTATCACTATATAATAGTACTTTATATGCGCATATTACGACTGTGGCTGCAGCTATAGGTATATACAATATTTATTATTTAGTTTCTAGCTAACTGGTTTTTATTCCCGTCACCATACATTTTTTTTCTTGAATGTGTTATGCTCCCAAAATTCGATTTCGAAGTCAAACATTTAGGGTAGTAAAAAAAAAATTACCCACAAAATTTTGCATTGTGACATTTTTTGAAAGTGAAAAAATAATTAATTTTCAATTCAAACTGATAATGAGTCAAACAAAAACACTGAATATATTCATTTAACAATGTTGTACAATGTATGTTTTGATACATTTTATTTTATAAAACTCTCCATTTATGGTGATTAGACAGTAGCAATTTGTAAAGGAAAAAATAATTAACTCTATCACTCTATTTTAGAATATATTATTTTGTATGCATTAACAATCAAAAATTGTGTTAACCATGATATTATAATAAGCAGAACTAAAAACAATACAAATGAATAATTTTCGTCAAGACTTGAATAATATATATCGAATACTATTAGAACATTTTCAAAATCCAAGTATTTTTTTGGAGGTTAAAAATATAATATATCCTTGCTATTTCGAAAAAATATTTAGTGTATTGATGCTTATCTATACATAAGATTCGTTTAACCGATCTCCTCGCTCCATATAATTATTGGGTTTAATGAACCCCTAATACTATCTAATAGGAGATATCACAACCAAGCCTTCATCCTTCTAGTTAAATGCTTGGTTCTTTCAAATAGAACAACTTTTCAAACGTTCAACATCCTTTTTTATGACATCTTCTTAACGCATTCTTGGTATTTTCCTTACAGTATTCTGTTCCATTATTACACGTAGTAACAAAAAACAAAAATTCTGTCTTCTTGCCAGACAGGTTTGCACATATTATGTTTATTAATAAACAGTTTTAAAAAATGACAAATCATAATTTATAATTTACAATAATATATTATACGTACCTATATAGAATATTATAACGTGACTAAATCGCACCAATACGAGTATACTAAGAAAATTTAATTTATGTGTACTTACTACACTTGTATACCTATTCGTATGCTTTGAGTTATGATTGTTATATTAATATGCTGCTATTTTGTTGAAACGGCGCACATTAAACTTGTACTCCGCGTAAAGCATATCAATTTTTGGGCACTTCCTGCTGCTGTTTATTCCGTCGACTTCGTTTGATATTCCGATTTGCGTATACCTACTACCTCCGTGGCCTAGTCAACCCCTACCACCCTCCCCAGTTAAGTGCTCGGACGGTGAGAGAATTGCACACCACCCAATACACGATACGACAGCCAAAGAATAATACTATATTATTGTTTCGTTTTGTCTATATTATACTTCATATGATTGCTCTTTACCAGTGTTTTTAAATTTTATTTTGTTTTTATTTTTTTTTTTTGTTTTTTTATTGAAGTCATTGACAAACAAAACAAAAGTAAAGAAAAAAAACCAGTCGACGTGCATAACTCGTCCGCCACTTTATGTGTATTGTATACCGCACGTTGTCGCGTTAAGGACGACAAATTTATGTATGCACACACATACACATGCACACACGCACACACGTATCTATATATTTACGACAAAAATAATACGTGTATATATTATTTATATACTATGTATTTGCATATTTTAGCGTACATTGTGAGGACAAAATTAAGAAACAATGTATGTACTTACGACAATGTATCACTGCAAGTTATATACATCAATAAATATATATACATATTACATGCAATTTTAATCAAACGATAATATCATAATAAAATATTATTATAAATTGATTTAGACGTCATTTCTAGCTGTGTCAACTGCGGTAATGTAAATAAAGGTACCGGAAGGTTAAAATTGTAATTATTTACGTTTATTGTTAAAATAATATATTATATAAAATTATTGTCTTGTGTATTTTGAGATACACGAGAAAAAGAAGGGTTGACTGATAACATTTATTATTGCCACTATAACACACTTGTATAATTTGAATTACTTAAAAGATGTATGTAGGTCTTGGCCTTTAGAAAAATTTATTACTTAATAAAGATTTTTATAAATAGATTTTGACAGAAATTCGTTTAATTAATTAATTTATAGAAATTGTTTTCAATATAATATCTTTTGTTAAGAATAATATTATATATGAAATAATGATCGAAAATAAAACATAACTGATATATTATATTACCTAGTGACCTAGTGTAGATATTTGATGTATCATCATCTTTCCGATGTGCAAGTAGATGGTTTATCAAATCCCTGTTATAATTTAAAAATGTTGTCTTATATAATATGGATATAATTTTTTTTTTTTAATTTTTTTTTTCGATTCATTGGTTTTTAGTTAACCACAGCGGAGCCAAATAAGAAGGAGAAGAATAGGCAGGTCGTGTACGATTTAAATTGTATTCAATTCGACATAATATAATTATTTAATTTTTGTAAAAAACTGTGGTGACAGTTTTTATACGGTATTTAAGTATTTTGACACATGTCAACTAAACATTTTTTTGTAACAAACGCCTATTATACATATATTTTGTGGTTTGCTCGACAGATATCTCAAACAAGAGAAAACGAGCATAAGGCCAAATAAAATAGCTAAAGATGTAATGCGCCATCAGAAATCCTTCGTAGATAACCAGATGGGCCACCCCGCCCCTTGTATTAAACCATAAATTGTATAGTCTGCATTCTGCAGATGTTGCTTAGAATACCACAAAGATTTAAAATCAGAAATACATAACAAGAGTTATAATTAATAAAAATTAACATTTCTGTTTAATTTTTCATTCTAGTATACTTAGAATACGCTATTATACCGTACATAATAATAATATATTTTCTACATATGTTTCACATTATAACATTATATCTGGTAATAATAATTAAAATTATAAGATAATAAATAGTAAATAATAGTTATTGTTATTATATTCAGTATAGCTAGGTTTTTTATTTTATTTACTAAATTAATTGTTTCAGAAAATGTTTGTTTAAACAATTGCAAGATAATTTTTTTTTTTTTTTGTAGTTGAAATAAAGAATGATAGAGTAAAGTTTAACTGTAAAATTGATTTATATAAATAAGTTTTTTTGGGAATGTATGACACGTGTTTGAGTGAATGTGGTTACGAATTTGTTATGAAAATGGTTACGATTTAAATGTAGCTGGTAATTGTAGAGATAATAGGACATATCTATTAGCTATTGTGGATAGAATTATATAGGTAAGTTGTAGATGCTACTTTACAGTTTTGTAGTATCATACAATGGTGTGTTTATGTACTAAAAATAAGCAGATAATATGTATTAAATAGACTGAAAAACATCTAAACACATGCATGTTTATTAATACACTGCAATATTTTTTTGAAATAATTATATACTTACCTAATCTAAACTTTGAATCAACAAAATCTGATAGAAACCGATAAGAACATTAGTACGGTTTGACACGTATATCATTTCCAAGAACATTTGAATTTCATAGATATTTAAACTAATAGTTGACAATTAAAATAAATTAAAGTAAATCAAAATAGCCATGTTATTAATTTTTTAAATCGGAAAAAGTCCAATCGTTAAAATGAATACATAATCAAACATTTCTATCCTTAACAAAACTAAATACTTTGATAAAATTCTAAACAAGCACTTAATTTAGAAACTTCAAGCCTATTTACATGCTTAAACGTGTTTCTGGAATCGTGAATTACTAATGTAATTAACGTTGGAAAGTGTTATTAAAGACTAATGAGTGATTTTTTTAATCATGATACATATTTTTTTTATATATTATTGTATTCTGACTTCTAGGTAATTCTTTTAATATTGTGATTAATAATTGTACAGCTTAATTTGTGTTATAATAATAATAATGGCAATAATACGATATATTTACTATATTTTGCATATATATGGCGATGCATTTAATTATTATAATATTATTATTGCAAAATTATGTAAATTAATCTTATTGATTATGATTTGGAATGTTTGTTAATCGTAAATTGAAAAGATTCGCCATAACAATGCAAGCATTCAGTATACTATAATATTATGAAGAAACCGATTATTGTAGTGGTGAAAAGTGAAAACCTGACCATAAGTGATTTCTATTTGTAATTTTTACATATGTAAGTATCTATATCATTATATTTATTAAAATAACTTGAAGGTAGTGACGGCGGTAAAGATTAAAACGGTCGGTGCATATTTCGCGGAAGTCGTCTGCCGTGGGGAAACATGTTTTTTATAAAAGGCGCGTCTAATGTTTTAAATACATAATAATATACCTACAATATATTATGGATATGTGGACATGTATACTATAATTGTTGCGATTTATAAGCGAATGAGCGATTAATCGTCTATTATTGATAACCACGACTCTTCTGTCAATCTCTCTTTCTAAAAAAAAAATATTTTCAGCATCATAAATCAGAATTATCAGGACCAATTGATATAGAGAAGTTAGAGAGTGCATAATCACATTCCTATCAATTTATAATTTATTTATATAGTTATATGTGTTAAATATGTTCATCTAAAATATTCGAAAACCCTAAAAATGTCTACGTCACTAGTCCGACGACGACATATCGCGAATAATAATTATGTTGTTACTTATAAGTTATAATATTTATATGTGTCGTATGCGTGTGTGTTCACCTTTGATAATACAGTGAAAACTGTGTAATGCGGACCCTGAATAAGATAGAAAACTATTCGATATGGAATTTTTCTATGGTTCCGACATGTTCTTATAGTTTTATATAGACGTTGAACCTCAATAAAACGGAACGGTTTTGTATGTCCAATGTAAGTAAAAAACTTGCATAAGTCTAAAATATGACACACGTCATGCTACGTTGGTATGAATATGTAGGTACATCGTAAAACGATAATAAAGATAAAACTGTACTACATATATTAGTTAGGTAATTTGTATTTTTTGGTTATCGTATCTGCGATACAAACTTATCCAGTATGTATAATGTATAGCTATGAAACAGTTATGCACCAACGGTCTTACACTGAACAGATTTTTTGTACATACTAAGTGATGTCCATTCAAATATACATATATATAATATTGGAAAAATAACAACAACAGTGAAAAAAAAAAAAATTCTACATGATTTTTGGAAAAGCTAAATGTTTAAATTTAATTCCCAACCTTCATACTTATTCAATATGTATAGATTGTCAATAATTTTGTAAGAAAAAGTCTATAATTAATCTAAAATAAGTTATATAAAATAAAGTAATAAATATTAAGTTTATAATTAGTCTCTAACTCAAAAAATAAAAATTATAAATGTGGTAAACTAATTTTTAATGTGAAAAACTGATATAAATTTATTATCCGGAATTTTTCCGTTTTATTCAATAAAGTAGAAAACTGCTTAAAGCCGAATATTTGATTGGTCTCATTCTATTCCGTATTAAACAGTTTTCACTATAATATAATAATAACAAAAGTTCAGTGATGCGTAAAAACGAAGGGCGTTCCTTGCACAAGAGCACATCGTTGAGAGTGACAGTGTTTGCGCTGTCATATTATGATGATACATAAATAGAAGACGCCAAAACGAGTAACGAAACAATAATCATAATTATTATTACTATTTAACAATATATATATACATACGAAAATAGACGATAATCACTTCTTATATTATATTATATTGATCCCTTCACTTTCTATCCCTTTTCTCTGCTACATCTTAACGCCCACTTAGTCTTATATATTATTGAGTGCAATACCGAATAGTAAATATATATACGATACCTCGTTAAACTTATAAGATGTTCAGATTTGCAAAAGCCGACGTGGAAAATAGTGGTGTGACGGAGGTTTATATTACACTATTACGTTTCAACACGTAATTTCCTTTTTTTTTGTTCTTGATCTTAGAATTTTTGGCCCTTTTTTCAACGGGTGGAAATAGCTTTTATATTACTTTAACCCGACCTCACATCGTTTATTTTATACTAATAAAAATTACAGCACTTAAGTTTTCCCCAGGATTGACGGCCTGATCAAAACCTATATTATGTGGTGATATTATGTGGCTGCAGGTAGTTCTTTCAAAGAGTTAAACGTATTTCCCTCAATCGGTATAAATAAAAAAGTAATCCATGTTATGTATCTTTTTATTTTATGGGCTTGTAACATTCATCGAATTATTATATAATTTATAAAACCAACTCGTAAATAGTTATTATCGCATAATAATTACGCGAATAAACCAAATCCACCGATTTGGACTGGGTTTAATTTCAATATACTTATATTTGTCGTCTTGTTTCACGATTTTATACAGTAAAGACTTGAATTGCTAATAAAATATAGATGACAATAGTTGAAGTTTTAGGACAATTTTTCTTTAAGTATTCCGCAAAACCTGAATTTTAGCACCTTTTCTTGAGTTTTAGAATCATAACCGTTTTTATAGTCAGGAATACAAAAAAATATGTTAATGGTTATTAAAATTGTACGTGCAACTCAAATGGGCTCCACTTAAAGATGGCATAGATTTAAAGGGTAAAACATGATTGTGCACTTTTTATATTTGAGAAAACACAAGACGATTGCATAAGATCTCGTAATATAAATATTATAATACTTATTTTTTATATTCAATATATGCCTGCATGAGTGGGGAGCTTATAAACAATATATTTTAAAATATAGAATATAATACAGAAATAGAATGAAAAAATATATAAGTTGTTTAATTTGAAGTTATTATCTCTAAATCAGGAAAACGCTTATCATAGAAAAGTAAAATTTTATAAATGAGGTTATTTAAAGTAAAATTACGATTACTAAGTGTGGTAAAAAAAGGTTATATTTTTGTCTAGTATTAATTGAGAGGACCTTAAAACTAATTCAAAATCTCAGGATAGTTAATATATCCATTTAAAATAGTATATAAAAAAATAAAAAATTGATATAATTGTGTCTTATACTTAATAAGAATATTCTAGTATGGTTCTCAATATCAGAAATAAGTAGACCAGATATATTTGATATAAAAGCAGTTATTTTTATAAAACAAACCAATTTGTCAATAGTTTTAAGTCAACAAACAAAAGTCTAAAAAAAAAATGCACCGATGAAAAATATAAAACTGTAAAATACGTATAATTTAAATCATAGTTATGTGTAATCTAAGTTTATAAAAAACTTTGCTTGTATATTATTACATACCTCATATTAAATTGTTTATAATATCGTATATATTACTTTACACTACAATATAATTATTCTGTATTATAAAATTATTACAATCTGATCAAAATATATTGTTTAAAATAATTTTATTTTGAAAATTCTGCAAATAACATAAACATTGCAAATTTGTGAACATAAAATTATTTACAGACTTACAGTATTTATTGACTATAGTAGTTGTACATAGATACGTCTCTTATCCAAATCGACTTTATAATATATTTTTTCCATCGTGTTTTTTTATAAGTAAAAGGGTAAAAAGTGCGTAATTTTATTCAATTGCAATGCTTCGAACTATATTAATTTTTTTGGCACGCAATCCGGATCCATCGTTCGAAATGCTGCTCAAACTAAGCCTTCAAAAATTAAATGTCGTTCATACACTGCCCATACGACGAACACAATATAATCAAATAACTAAATTATTATTATATTATTGCTGTTTCTTTTGCATCAACTATTCAATTCGAATCAGTATCATTGCTATTATATTAAGGTGGTTTAGGTTGCACATACGTACTAGTATGATTTATGTAGTACTACGTAGGTGGGCGCGCGCCATGTTTCGTCTTGTTCATGATATTTTGCTGTCGTGGTATAGCCGTTAGAGTGACATTTAAAAATGATTTCCCAAACAAATCATTCAGAGTACACGCGTATTATCATATACATACTACTTATATTGTATTCGGTATAAATCACATTTGGCGTTCAGACGATGAGCAGATGACGACGTGACATGACATGATATTTCAACTGTTATTTAAATAAATGTTATATTCACTATAATTTATATATTATTATCAACATGACAATTATCAATTTTGTACAGACACGCGACCGATGACTGATATATTCGTTCCGACAAGAATCGACTGAGTTTAACGTACGTACATTTTTAAAAAGATTTTATTTTTTATTTTTTTTTTAAATCAGAGGAACTTTGAAGACCTTTATTATTGGTTATGATTATTTGTCTCGTTAATTGGATAATGATTTGATAAACAATTAAAAGAACTCAATCAAAAATTCGAAAACGGGAGTGATGACTCGACGAACCTTTAGTTTTTGTGATAATTTTATTTGTTTCATGGAATATGTAATTTTAATGTTTGGCTGTATACACACATTTTTATAATATATACTGTACACTGTACAGTTTACACGTCAAACTGGTTAAAGAGTTTATATACTAGTATTTCAATACCGGGTTTACGTCCTAAAAAATATTGTACAAAAATCTACGGAATTATTAAACCCGTTTGAAATCGTATATGCTTCTTTACAGTGGGCCGCACGTACTTTATATAGTATTTATAATATAGCATTTATTTAACGTTAAGTCGATGTAATTAATATAATAATTAATAATTATTCAATACTTGTACAAGGGTAAAACTATTTTATATATTATTTTCTATTGTTATAATTTTTTTCAAAAAGTTTTTCACTGTTTTGAAAAACAAAATATATTTTTAATTTCATATTCTGAAGCAGAATACTATTCAAAGTATTTCAACTCATGAAGATAGAACTTCGGAAAAGCAGTTTATTAGTTATGAATATTCAAAGTTTAGATGAGCAGAGTAGTGGTGAATCAAAATTTTTCGAGGTATTCTTGTTCCAACGGTCAATCCAACTTATCTTTGAATACTTTTAAGTTATAATACATAAGCTACTCGTCCAAAATTCAATTTTTATTTATCAGTAAGTACATACTTCAAAAACTATTCTCTTTAGAAATCAGGAATTAAAAAGGCACGATATAATTAAAAAGTAGAAACATAAAATAATGATAATAGTAATCATAAACATTTTTTTTAATTGTTGTTTTTGTATGATTTAAAATGTATTAAAAATTATTTTTAAAGATATTAATAGTTTTTTTTAGATAATTTGGTATAAAATATTTTAAAATTTTATTCATGCAAATCTTATTCAATTTTCCGTCGATTAAACATAATATATAGGTACTTATTTTGTTTCGTTTATATAATTAGCGGTGTAAACAGGATAGTATATATAGGTATATAATATATATATATTATTTATAGTCTGAATCAAATTTTAACGCCAAACGATGTATACAGATATTTATTTCGATATCATGATACCTATATTATATTCAGTAAATCATGGGCAATTTTAATTTTGCTTCGTATGTTATACATACTACAGTGTACCTACCAGCAGGCATTTTTAACGTTTAAATCAAGTATTACGTAATGGTTTTCCCGTGTTTATCCGACCGAATACTTAGACTTTTATTTTTTTTTGAAACGTCCTTAAACGAATTAAATATAATATAAATAGGTAGTCGACTGTATATAAAATCTACCACGGTAGTTCATATATACATATATATTCATACCTACGAATATATGTCGTGTATGTATAGTTTATCGTTTCATCTGTAACTACGTCTAACGTGGTGAACATATATATTATACATAGGTACGAACGTAAAACGTTGATTTATATTTTATTTTTACATAAAAACCGACTTGAGTTTAACCTTTTTGAAATTTATTCGTTTTTATCGGCACGGCGACGGCTAAATACGAAATCGAATCGGGTTTCACCGCTTTTCAGTTTGTAATTAAAGCCAGTTACAAAAAATTCCGAAATATTTTTTGGTCCGGTCTGGTCCAGCGGTGAACCGCGATTGTTCATTATTAATTATAAGAAGGGTTTGACCATTCAGGAATTGTACCACTAAAAAAAAAAAAAAAAAACGTACATAATTGTGCGGCTTCTATCAAATTATAATATTATAAATAATAAACCCTAAAAAAACAGAAATATGCACAGTGATTTTTTTTTATAATAAACAAGTAGCAACGAGTATACCTACACTTTTAAAAATTTTATAAGAACTATTAAATAAATGTATATAATATATTTTTATATTACATAATAATATAATATTTCAAATAAAATTTAGATGCAATTATTGGAGTAGCAATTAATAGAAAATAATTTATTTTACTTGAAAGATGCTTTTTATTGAATATAGTTTAAAAAAGTATGTAAAATAATTGATTTATATCATAAATTCAAAAAACAGTTTTTAAGTATATATTTTTAATCAGGCATTTATAATGTAAACTATTTAACTCATTATGATAATATTATCCTTCACGAATAACTGCAGAGATTAATGGGGGAAAAAAATGTTAAAATCCTTAAAATATATAAAGTTAAAATTTCTTACTTAGATTTTCTATAACTTTAAATATAGGTATGGAAAACTTATTTCTTTAATTTTTCTATGTAGTTTTTTGATGTGAAATAAAATATATCACCATGCACATAATAGCCTTAAGCTTTCTGTTTATAAGGTATACAGAATACACATAATATAATGTATACCGTATATTATATTGTACATAAATGAGCATAAAATATAAATTATATCCATACAGCATTCAGGTATGTACGTATACGGTACAGCAGTTTATTTACGATATTTCAGGGCGGGTAAACGATTTTAATAGGACGTTTGTCCTCGTAATTTTTGTCACGCCAAAAATTTAACAATAACTCATACTGTCGATTTCGTTTTCAATTTTTTTCTCTTACGTCTATTTTTTACATCGGTGGGGCGTATCGCCTACATGCCATTACATGTGTATGATAATAATAACAATAATATACCTATATATTTATACGCGTCGTGTACTCGTTTCATCTTACGCGCGCGCATCAACCGCCCAAAGTCTCCCATTATAGCACGGGCAGGTCGGTTCAACGATATTTTGTTGTAAATCTCAAAGCAGCAGCAGCAGCAGCAGTAGAAGAAGAAGAAGCAGAAGAAGAAGAAGAAAAAGAAGAAATGAAAAAAAAAACCGAAAGAAATTCACAATGAAGACTTGGTGCGCAAGGTGGTCGGGGCCACCTGGCGCTTTGCTCGTTTACACCTGCTCTCTGAACGTAACCCACCTCCAGACCCATCGCATACCCCGCTCGTCCAGTCGTCCTCTCCACACCCCGACGATGTTATATTTTATTATTATCGTCGCTCTCTCGGGCCTCTACTACACGTACCGACATCAGCAGCAGTTATCTCGCGAGCATACTCGTTTCGCCCTTGCCCGGGCACGCGTGTACAAGATGACCATCGTGCACTACACACACGCACACATACACACACACACACACACACACATACATATACGTACTGCAGCAGCTCGTGCCTAGCAAATAATATAGTAATAAAAACGGGGAATTAAATAATGATGAAAAAAACGCACTCTGTGCACACGCGCGAGCTCTCGTGATTATTATAATGATAATGCCTCTGTTGCGTCCGAAAGCGGCGTACAATATATATATATATATATATAATATATGTATACGTACGTATAGTATTATACAGCTGCACCTGTCTCACTTTTCGTAATCGGACTTATGTCGTCATGACGGTGGCGGTGACGCGATTCGTGAGTCTGAGACCGGCGTGCCGATACCTATCACTGTACATTATCATTAGTAGGTATACTATTAAACCCAAGCACCTGGTGAGTTGGCCCCATTTGTTTAACTGTTGTATGGAGAAGCGGTATGCAAGTAAATATTATGATTTATTACGCGTATATATCAACGATCCGCGATCGACGGAACGTCCGCTGCTGCTGACCAGTCCGCGGCGGTTTGATCTTGGAAAATCTTGCCGCCGAACGTTGTCGTTTCAAACTCGTCATTTCCGACAGGTGCAATGCGTGCCTATATACAGTTATCTCCATTGCTTTATCTCGATATAAACACGACTACTTATGTGTGTTATTACGATACATGTTTACTTATAAGTATCATGCGTGGATAATGATATTGTTTATCCGCCAATATCGGGTCAGCTTAGGGCTGACCAAAACTTTCGAATTGGCTGTACCTGAAACAAGCCGCATAACATCAACTCTCTTAGATACCTATCAAATTTTATGGTTTTACACTATCGCAGAATTGCAAGTTCGGCGAGCATCCAGTAGTAGGTACTTACTTTTTCTGTATAATCATATGTGTGATGTCCATTGATGTCTCATAGTTATTATTTTAGTTGTCGCATCACCTTGACTTCAAAAACTATGAACTCGCGTGAATCTCTCGTTTCAATAATCTTATTGTATTTATACGTAATATGTATTCCGGTGCAGGATCGCAACGGCAGCTTTATCAAAAAAATGGATCATTTGCAACACTTGGAAAAATCTAATTTTTTTCTGTATAAATTCGTGATTTGTGATTTACATTTCACGGCGGTTTGATTATTCGATCATTCACTCGACTTTTTATAGCTTTGTCTCGTGTGCTGTGGATTAAATATTTCAAATAACCCAATGCCTTGATGCTCATAGCCATAAATTTACACGTATACTTAACATATATTATACGAAATTCTAATATACATATTTTTTTATATTTTGGCAACATCTATACTAGAAATATTGACAAAAAATAGTATTACCTCAGCTTAATTAACTTGATTTATTTTTATAATACGGGTATAATGTATGATTATATTATATTCAAGGTGTTTTTAAAATAGTTTTAAAATATTGTTTATCGTTCATTATTTTATTAATACTTTAAAATTATATAAAAAAAAAAATTTAAGTTGTTTCTATTTTAAATAATATTTTTTTCCGTATTTTGAGAGTTTTAGATTTTATACAAGCAAAGTAATTAGAAACATTATACTTACAGTAAATGAATTTACAGTCCTGTTAAAATACGTAATTTGGAGAGGTGAGGGCAAACATATCATTTTTCACCCTTGTTTAAATATCAAGTCTATTGTGTATTAAAATAATAAAACAAATATTTTTTTAAAGCATTATACTTAATTTGAATATTATGTTTTTGTTTTTTGTAATTATTATTTAAAACATTAATTTATATTGCATAAATACATTTAAAGCTTATATATCATTATATATAGTAACTAACATTGATGTATTTTCATTAATTTTCTAATTCTACAAATCTTTAATGACTGCAGCTATGATATATGTTTAAATGTATATAAATTATAAATTTATGATTAGTAAATTATTCAAGATGAAGGAGAGATAGTCCAAAAGATATCATATCCTATACTATAGTCTATAGTTTTAGACATAATAGGTAAAAAATACTTATCATATTTGTCCTCTCTTCCCCCTTAAAAATGCACATACAAGTTATGCCAGTCTGAGGTTTCTACCCTAAAGAGCTTCTCAATTCATGTAATTTCATGTTTATGTTTTTAAAGTTTATCAAATTTACCTACTATTCAACAGTTATATAAAAAATAGTCAACACTTATTTATTTATTGTTATTTTATTTTCAAAAGTTACAAAACGGGTCTTGCTAAATGATTAAAATGCAACCAAACCGTTAATATTTCAATAAAAATGAAGAGTAAATATTTAAGGTTTTCCGCGACAATAACTCCCAACGCGTCGATAAACACGACACTATTAGAAAAAAAAAATAACGGCAAAAGTGTTGTTACTCAAGTTATTTAAAAATGAACATTGATTTACACATAAAATAACTATATGAAAAAAAAACGGTCGTTACGATTTTTATACGATTATTATACATGAAATGTACATTTCATTTAGTTTCAATTTAGTTTTTTTTTCTCTCAGCTGGCGCCAAAAAAAACATAAAGCGTATTCTACAGAGTGATTCAAGTAAGCTTACTCCCATTTTTCAATTTGATAATTTATTCAATCAAATTCTGATTTTTAAAAATTTAAGAATGCTTAATAACCATTAGGTACTGTTTATGAGGAGGTACTGAAGCAGTATTATTTTTTTTCAAATAAGAATCTCGATTTCCCTTATAAATTGTTAAACCGATTACGTTTCAATGCAAATAAATTGATATTTCAATGTTTTTAAGATTTTTAAGCTTTGATTACTCACTAAAAATAATAGGTTCATTAGGTTCACTTATAATATAGGAGCTGTGATGATTTTAAAATTTAAGTAATGAATATTAGTCTATTAACATTTATATGATTTATAAAATTAGTCCAAGTAAGATAAACACTAGATCTAATATTACACTAGCTAAAACTAGTATTATGAAATATTATTCCTAGTATGAACATTTTAATAACTTGATATTTTAGTATTCAAACTACATATATTATCCAGATTTTCAAAAAAAAAAAAACAATCATTTGCTTAATAATAATTAGGTAACATTAAAAAAAAAAAAGATAAAATAGTTTTTATAATTATTTAAAAAAAAAAAGAAGTTTATCACAAAATAATATTTACTTATCAAATAGTATAAAATATCATAGTATTTGAAAATATGATCCTTAAAAAATCAGTTTTTGAATAAATCAATTATCAAAAAAAAAAATTAACGAGGGTGAGTGTACTCAGTGAATAACCGTGTTTATATAACGTATCAATCGATTAAAACGGGGTATGTGCCTATACACAGGGTTGAATCCAATAAAAACCACCGAAAGACTGCACTCTGTATAAGGCATATTCGTGTTGATGAACATAATAATCGTTCGTATATTAAATTATAGACGTCATCGCCCCTTATCAAAACATGGTTAAAATCTCGCCGACAGAGAAAATACACCGTACATCTGTTCGAGTGATTTTGTCTGTCTGTTAATTGATTCAGTGTGTAAAACCGTCGTAGTCTCACTTCAACGTTTTCAATGTAGACCATATTATTTATATTTGAATTACCATCCGTAGAAAAAAAAAATGTTTGATGGCGCCAAATTATACGAAACTTCTATAACTGCAACAATATTTAGTTTACTCTGGGTGGTAATTATTATATTAGATATAATACATGATAATTATATATTTATATATATATTTAAATGTATATTGATTTTTGGTGGAGATTTAGTGAAATTTTATAGTAATGGTCTTTTTTCAATACGTATACCTTATAGTATACGTTTAAATTGGTAAACAAATTTGCACAAAGCCGGTTATCTGCTATCTGCTACTTTATTATATACTATCAACGTTATTTATTATTTACAGTTTAGTCAAACTATTTTGAAAGGTACGTCACATCAGTTATATGACTTAAGATTTTTGGAAAAAATATTTAGCCATACTTTTGTACGATATAGGTTTTTGAATTAGTGCAGAAACCACCTTAAAGAGCAATACAAAAAAGCCTAAGAGAGCGAGAGTTCTAATAAATAAATAAATAAATAAATAAATAAATATTAGTATTAATCGGATAACAAAATAATATGTTAAATATATTTTTTACATAGTATAATTATAGTTATACTATACTATTACATATTTAAATAGTAGTATAACGCATTAGTGTAACCCACTGGTGGGTCTTCGGTCAATTTTTGGCGGGTCGCGAACAATTTTTTTAATTATACAGATTCCAAGAAATGTATGTTAAATTAATATTAAATATATTATTATTAATAAAAGTACATTTGTAAAAATGTATTGATTATAAACCTATACAATTATAAAAATAATAATTAAAACCTAATAAACAAATTTTGTTTAAAAAATTAAAATATATTATATTATATTATTTTAAATTAATTTTTTTTTTTATTTAACTACTTTTTGAAAAATAAAACCATGTGGGTCATTAAACATTTTTTGGAGGAAATTTGGGTCATGGTACTAAAAAGATTGAGAACCGCTGCATTAGTGTATTTATTACTATTAACTGGTTATAGTTTTTGGTTTTATTTTGTATAGTTTATCCATTATAACTTTGGTAATCGTTTTCGATAAGCTCACATTTTTTTTTTTTTTTTTGTTATTAGTTCTAAGAAGGATCCAACTTAACCATTATAAAAATCAAAATTTTAAAAATGTTTAGCATCATTGAAACGACCATCAAGTGTTTAAAACCAATTCGTCAGTGGAGTGTAAAATATGACGACAGTGTACATACAAAAGAAATCGTACAACAGCACTAAATCATATTAGAAAGAAATGTCCATATAGGAGTCCTATCAACCAAGTGTCAATATAAGTATCATCACGCGAAGAACACGCTTGGAATACATAATAAGGGCATAATGAAAAATAAGTGCAATAATAAAAAAATGAATAATATTGCATTGTAAACCGTCGCTTAAAATTGATGGTAAAATTTGGTAGATAATCAGACAGGTAACTGATTGAAATGACTGTTTGATCGTTCACAAAACTGCCGTATAACGCGTAATATATTATTAAGCATATTTTCTATATCGATAGACGCGTTCACAAAACAACGCACCCATACCTACGTTTAAGTATTATCATTATATGTTATACATCACACTGCAGTGTTCGAAGCCACTACACCAGAAACAAAATATCATTTATCCATAGCATATTATAACACGATAACGACGGGCAAGTCAAAAAATGTATGAGTATAAACACAGCTTATATTATCATGACGTCTTCGTGCATGTGTGTACAGTATATCATATATTTTACAGGTGTTTTTATCGCTTGCGGCCGCTTCAATCAGTTCTGTCCCCCCTAATCTTTCCCCTTCCACACTCCGCTTCTATCAATAGATACTCTATCGGTTGGCTTCTCGTCGGTCTACTCTACCTCTTACTCACTCTCTCTCTCTCTCTGTCGAAAAAATCCCATTCCGAATACTGTAAATAATTCGTTTTCGGCCGTAATTGGGGTCCATACCACCCGGAGAACCCCTTTGGTTGTCGTGTTGTGCTGGCATGTAATTAATTAAATTATCAAAATGTTTCTTTCCGTGACGCATATACAACCGAAGTTCGCGCGCGGTCCTACGCATACACACGAATGAGTGATGTATACAAAACGTACGTCACACACACACACACACACACACATATGCACGCTCGCGCGCATGCGCACTCGCGCGGTATTTAATTTTATAGTATTATTACAAGTCCCCTACGGAGAGACACGTTCGGCCGTGCGTAGGCGTTTCCGCGCGCGAACAGACTGTGATTATAAATAAGCCTATACGTTTCGGGAAATGCGTTTATAGCAAAGTGAAAATAACGACAGCAACGATGACGACGACTGCAGTTCGGAAATGCCCGTGATTTCCCATTTGCGGCGTGTTCGGAGTTTAGACTAAATATTTCAGCGAAAATACATACACACGGGCTGCGGTTGCAACGATGTACTGATGATGTCTATCAATAATTATATCGCCATCGACGCAATTCATATACAATTAATATAATATCAACCACATCGATTTATAACGATGTAGTTTTACACATTTTACCAACTGCATAATCCGAATTTTCCGCGAAGAAATGAATAAATGCACTTGGCATTATATATCTGTGTATCTCTGTTTTAGTGTACCCCGCAGTTCACGAGAAAATCGGTGTCCCTCGTCAATGCTCGAGGAATATGCGTATATGTGTGCAAAATTTGGAGCTAGTTTGAAATTAATACCTAATGGTTATTAGCTAGTATTAACAAACCCTTTAAATTTTTATAATACTCAAAAACAAGGTATATAGATGCGTATATATTTTTTTGTTTTATTTTTATCGATCTAAAATAAATTTTGGCTGTATAGGCCCACTATAGTTACTTTGGAATAATGAAATGTTTTACTTATTATCTGGGTTGGGTATTTTGGATTCTTCGAGCTCCTCTTTGTACTTGCGACATTCCGTTAGTAAATGTTTAACCGTTAATGTTTCCCCGCATGTTTCGTATGTATTTTGAGCTATCTTTGACATTAGTAAAACATGTGTTATTTGTGTTATTTTAACATGTGTGTCCAATTCTTAGTCTATTTAGTATTATTTTATTTTTTTGTTGTTTATTTTTCATTTAAATTTTGCAAATCTTGAATTGTGTATTTTTTTTTTTGTTTTGATTTCCTGTAGTTTGGATTTATTTCGATACCAGTTAGTGGTTTTCCATTTGATTTTAATAAAGTCTGGAATCTGATTTGTGTTTATACAAATTGTGATCTAAAGGAATGCTGTATATTATATTATCAAAGTTAGTCGACGTGCGGATATAATCAGTACGTTTTGCATCATTTGATGAAATTCAAAGTAACAATAGAGATCAGGGTATGGACAATCAATAATCGTTTTCTAGTTTACGAGACCAATGGCCATTTCAAGGATGAAAACGTATAATAAAAATTATTATTAAGTCCGACGTCGTCGTATGTTATTAAAAACAAACGGATCATAATCCTCGTGAAACTAAGAAGAATGTTTTCTACTAGGCTAGCTTGCAGTGAGTATTATACTATTATGTTATTTTTACTTTTGGATTTTATTGAATTTTCCAACAACAAATACACACTATAAAATTATTAAATTACAATACTACATTAGGTCACCTTCAAGCCTGTAGTGGATTATGTAGGTTTGTCATCGTTTGGTGGTTATTAAAGACGCTACTTACAACCGTTTTATTATTAAATGTTTGCATAATACTAAATGTTGCATTTTAGAGGCGATGGTAGACTTTCCCGATTTTTAAAACTACTAAATTCACACAATAGTAAATTCTTCAAGGTCATCGTTATGTTTATTTCAAGTACCTTAAGTATCTTCAGTAATGTAATCAGTAGTGTTCATAAAATTAAAAGTTCAAGTTTTAGTCGACTGAAACAGTGCTATTTATATAATTGATCTATATTTATACTTAATACATATTATAATCTTCGTGAACTTTATTAGTATAAAAATATGAATTGCTCACAGCTAAAAAATTTATATTATTAATTTTTTATAATTTATGTGACTGACTTTTTTTGAATGTACATATCATTATAAACTTAAGATTATAATGTAAAAATAATCAGGTATCGTCTTAAAATTATGTAAATGAAGTATTTGAAAAAAAAAAAACGTTAGTATTTTCGGAAAAAATGAATGTCTTACGTTGAGTGGAACACTCCGTATAGACATTTATTCCAAGTTTCATATTATTGGCATATCAAGTTGGGAAATTACTCGGCATTGCACCTATACAAACTAAATGGGCGTCGCACACTTGTCAAAAATAAAAATGTGTCTCTCTTCTTTTCACACGGAATGGAACACGCCTCAATCGCGCAAAGGGTTTCACGAGTACGCACAAGTTTTATTCGGTCGGGTGTCTGCAATGCGTGCATGTAAACTGTGTGCTCATACTGCAGGCCGGGTGCGCATTATGCCGGGTTCATATTAATGAGAGTTATGTAGGTAACGTGTGTGTAAAGGATACGCAGGACTGTAGACATCCTGCTAAAGGATCGACGGATTTGAATAGACGCACATTATAATATAATATAATACACGTTACGTATGTATTCATGTATAATGTACTTAATATTATAAATATTCATTGCGTTTCCGATACCTGCTGTTCTAACGTAACATCCTCCTCCAAACGTGTGAATCACGCATTTCACGAAAATTACACCGTCGTTTGTACAGAATATTTGGATTTTTTTATATCGCGAAAAAAATAACTAATGAAAATCTCACGGAAGTCGATTATATTGTATAGAATAACGATTTTGATAAAATTAATTTAATATCTTAGTAATATAAATTTAGACGTATCATTAAGAGTGGAAAGTAATCAGCACTTTTAATATTTAGAGGTCTTAGTATTAAAAAAATGAGGGCGAATTACGTAATAATTAATGTACGTATACATAGATACAACAATTAATATTTTAGACTTATCAATTTTCTTTTGATGTTTGAAGAAATAGCGCATGTACATTATATTACTCATAAACACACACTACGCTATCATTTTTGGCAAGTACCTTCTTATTTATTTTAGCAATAAATACCTACTCATTTATGTTTATTTAG
Organism: Melanaphis sacchari; assembly: GCF_002803265.2. Classification (NCBI taxonomy): domain Eukaryota; kingdom Metazoa; phylum Arthropoda; class Insecta; order Hemiptera; family Aphididae; genus Melanaphis; species Melanaphis sacchari. The sequence goes on along the minus strand of NW_020271275.1, from coordinate 1,127,646 downwards.
TAGATAATTAGTTTTAATTATAAAATTGCGAACTATTAGATGTACTTATTTATTCGGTCCTAATGTTATATACTCATATCAATGACGCCTCGCGTTAGTGAGAAATGGCGTCATTCTTGTATTATACTATTATACATAGGTATTATATAAATATAGAAAAATAAAACTTGTGTAATAATATTCTAATATTAATCATTAAATGCGACATGTATAGCTTTTAACATATGTTGTTATGTAAAATAACATTTGATATAGTATTTTACTGAGTTATGAATTTAATAATGAACTGTCAATAATTAACTGTTTAATACAATTATTCAACTACATATTCATAGTTATATTGGGTGGCTTTAAATTACGTTCTGAGGAAAAAATGTTATTGAATTGCGACCCAAGATTTTTTTGTGGTGCGTGTTAATTAATACCAAGGTTTTTTATGGATACACGCTAATTAAAAATATAGGCTATACAATTATGAGTTATATATTATATTATGTAATATAATATAATTCTTATAGACTTGAGACTATTTGTAGTATCATTTTTATTGGTAAGTTAAAAATATTGTTTTATTTTTGATTTAAATGTATCGTATTTTTTTTTTATATCATAGTATGGTATGCTATGACACTGGTAAAAACTCAATCGTAAATTTTTTTTAAATTTCATTTGTTAATTTGGCTTTCTTAAAATCGAGCCACAGTATTTCTAAAGAATTTTTCTTTGTCTATTATATTTGGTATGTAGTTATTTCCGTGAATATTTCATAGTTTATTATAGTATATCTATTATTGTATATTTTTCAAAACACCGATGAATATGAAAATATTTTGATGTGCATTGCAGAACATGCCGTTGAACTTTATATGAAAAGTCACACAGCTATTATTAATTTATATAGTAGTCGTTATAATTAAACGGAAAACGATTATACTATTATAGATACGATAGACAAACCATTTTAATTAATTAATATATTAATTAGATTACAGCTCGGATATAACTTAGGATTAGACCTTTTTATATTTCCTTTTGGGAGCGCGATTCGTATATGCACTATGCAGTCATTTTATTACACATAGCTATTTATATTTGTTGTAGGTATTAGTTATCTATACAGAATTTATGTTTGTGATCAGTTGATTTTCTAATAAAGATTCTTGATGTTATATCATATATGACTCGACTGACATTTTTTTGGCCCTAAAACGTTTACGTCAAGACTCTAACAGTTAGATCTTCCCCCCCCTTCTAGCATTGTCCATTAAATGCGCCACGCTGTCTAAAAACATGCTTGTGATGCACTACACGACATGATAATAGTATTTAATAAATTATACGGTACGCTCAGAATTACATATCTATATATTCTTATTTTCTCGCGGGCGCCGTGTAGCATGTTGATGTGTTGCAGGTATATTGTTATATCGGCGCAACAAGAGCACGTCATAGGTCTATTCATCTGCGCGGCACAATCGTAGAAACTGTTTCCTTTTATTCATCCACTGAATAGGAAAAAAGGTACGTGGCGCTTAGCTCTGCCGTCGCACAGGTATATCATACAGTAATATACTATGTATAGTCGTATAGGCTTTTGTTCGTTCTGCCCACACACGTCACGCAAACATACCAAATATGCGCGTGTATTGCGCGCCCCAGAATCCGCTCACCCGCGTGAGAGAGAGTACCTTTATATTATATTATATTATGCAGAGAACGATGTACCGTCCTCTCCTTAAAAATAATTATATACGCGTCATTTATAGATGGGGGGTACTATTACACATAGATACCTTGGATAAATATAGGTACTATTACTGAGTCAGAGGTTATATGGGGCTTAGGGCTTAGGGGTTTGACCCTATAACTGAATTATTTTGAAAATGTTTAAATTTAATATGTTATTAGAATTTTTTCATTTAGTTTGAAACTAAATCAAAAAATGACATGTTTTATGTAGTTGCGTGACGTAGGTACCCATTAAGTTGACTGTCTGACCAATTTCATTGGTCTTTCCATGAACGTCTTAAGTATCATTTCTCATGCATTCGATAGTTTTATGAACCCACGCTGTCTGTCTACTGAGTATTATATTATAATATGAGGTAAATACTCTAAATATGATTAAATAAATAATATCGAGAAATATTGAGTATTTTATATGGATACCAATCTTAAGACATCGTGTGTTTTCGTCAAATCGTGTGATCTTTGAAGACCAAAAAATTAACTGTTATCCAGGACTCATGGAATTTTAACCACATCATAATACAAGATAATGTTATTTATTAAATTAATTATATATTAATGTTATACTAGGTACAGAATAATAAATTATTTATTATTCATATTGAAACATAACCAATATTATTTTGCCTATAGGGCAAAAAAAACTTGCTATATGCCATGATCTTTTATATTTCATTAATTTTATTGTAATAAATGATGCATTTTCTTACAAAACTAATATTGTTATAATTAATAGTCTCGATTACGTCCTATAATAGGTAAGACAATAATGTGTAGAATGCGAATCTGCTGCAATGCGTATAATATAATATTATATAGTCGTTTTTATTGGCATCCAGTCCGTTTACTCGTAAAAACGAAATGTATAATGATGGTGATAATAGTAATAATAATAATAAAAAAGGCGAAAATGTTGCCTATAATATACGAGTCGTCCGGAAGTAGACTGCAGATACCTCGGGCAGGCCGTATAATGATGGTCGCGGAACGACTTCCTGCAGCGTGCGGCGTCTTCTGCTGCCGTCTTCCGTTTCGCCATTGCTATATTGCAGCTAGTCGTGTACAGATGGGGCGGACTCAAACGGAATTGGCAAGCCGCTAAAGCTACTACAGAGCATGGAATCGCCAGGGTTGTAGTATAAATATTTTGGACATTAATCGACAACGAATTATTATACTTCATATTCCGACCAACAATTGTGCATATATACGAAGCATTTAGGTTTACTTGTTCGCATTTGTCAATTCACCCCACTCGCAGATATTACTTAGAAGAGTGTGTATCGTCCATGTTACAAGGAATTTGTTGTGTCTCCAAGTGAAAGAAAAATACAAAAAACTATAATATTAATATTGTATGTCATTTATACAATATGATGTTACGTCGTACGTGTGTGTTTCATTTTTTCGCGAATAAAATCGACATTTTCATTTACCACCAGTTGCAGTACAATGTTATATAATATATTTCTTTATTTTTACCACGAACAGATTTTGATAACCTTTTTTTAAAAAAATATGTGGATTTATAATAGGTATTGTAGTGATTTCACGTACTTGCACCAGGCTTAATTATAACTTCTGAGACGCTTGTCGGTTTCACGTTTAGATTTGAAGAGGTTAATTGAAGGTGAACAGAGTAAAAAATAGTTGTTGAATAATATATGGTTATTTATTAATACAAAATATAATATATTGAAATATACTTATGTGGACAAAGTGAAAAAATTTTTCTCGAGAAATTAGTTATTTTAATGCTTGAAACTGGACTTAAATAACAAGTGGTGACGTTAGTACGCAGTCCAACAACTTGATTAAGACCGATAAGCTAGGAGATAAGACTAATTCTCGTCGTACAACGTATAAAGACCTGTATATAAACTGAGTCTTAACTGGACGGATATTCGGTACTACGGTAGAGACTTTAAGTGGTGGATCAAAAGAAACCGAAATGTGTCGATATAGGAAATCCTTCGATTCCAACATTATTTACGGTAAAACTATTAAAAGGTTACAATATGTGATCTTGCTCGCTTTGAATAGTTTCTTAGAATCTATGTGTGGTTTCAGCAATGTTTTATATTTTTAAATATTATCTAGGTAATAAATATTTTAGTAATGTATTTATACAAAAACAATATGAAGACATCTATATTCGGCAACAATACGTTGATGCTAAATCATAGAAAAATATAATAATATATAGTAAAGTAATCAGATTACTATAATATTGTTGATAATTGGCAATTATTTTAAATATAACTTAAAATTTAATTAAAATAATTAAAGATAAGTAATCAGTTATTAATAAAACAATATCAAAAGAACACAAATACTTAAAAATTACAAAAATATTGTAAAATACTATATATCAAAGATTTTCCTTTAATGATTATTAAAATATATTTATATAATATATATATATATATATATATAAATAAACTTTAATAATATATTATATTTGGTGATAAATGAACGATTAATTTTAATTGTTTTCACATAAAACACGCATGTAAATAATTAAAGCTAGATAAAATAATAAAGTATAGTTTTATTAATAAAATCATAACCAAACGTCATCTTTATCATTGTATAATGCATATTACTAACACAATAATTTTTCCTTTCTTTTCTATTAATGAGAAGAGGTACAGATTATATGAAAATATTATGTCCGTGGTAAATCTATAAACTGAAATTAGGGGTAGTGGAAAATTCAAATATAAAACGGAGTAAGGTCAATTTTCGCCGAAATTGCGACACTTATGTTGTACATAATATAAATATTGTCATATAATTTATATCGACTGACATGCACTAAATATACTCTATAGACTGACCTTTTTTTACGTTTTAAGCTGTCTAATCACTCTAATCTATAGCGAATCTTTCCAAAATCAAATGCGACAGCGCCGTTATAGGTTTAATGACGTACAATGTTGCATACGTTTGTTTGTGTTATGTTCGTTTCTTCTATAAAACAGACAGAGAAACTCAAGTTTTTGTATATTTTAGCACTATGGCCAGTTTAAAAGGCAAGAACGATTAAACTATATCACTATAACTTACACAGTTTTTGGACAAAAACACTTTTATTTTTGGTTTAAAACAAACATTAAATAATTCACTTGTTTGTGTTATAATTGCTAAGTCCTGTTGCGTACGGCACACTCTTGCCAAATTCTACGACAATAGTGTAAGTCCACTGTACCGGTGCGTGTGTTAGTGTTTAATAATAAAATTATAAAAATATAGACTCTTCTCAGCTTATTTTGTTTTACTGGGTCAAGACCTTTTTAATTAGGTACTTATTCGGTAAAATATATTAACACAGAAGTCGTTATAAAATAATATTATATAATATATGATATAATTCTTCGGAAAACCAAGCGATGATTAAAAATTGAAATTATTTTCTATACATTTTGCTAATGGTGTTTAAACAGCTCTGAATAGTCTAGATGCCATAATTTTAGGTTTTCCCTTTACTAAAATGTTGCTCTATATATTTTGATTTGGAATATTAAATTAAAATTATATGCTCTCAAACATGGAAAAAAACGCAAAAATATAATAGAAAATAAGAATTTTTTAAAAAATATTATTTTATAATGATTTTAAGTTATGCAAAAAATATATTTCTTAAAACGTTGATAATTTTAGAAAAAAAGATTGTTTTCATTCAAAAGAATTGCCTCCTTAAACAACACACTTATATGTATACATATACGAAAATATACGCAAACAAGCGTCGAAACTTCATACAATTTATTTCCGTCTGGAAAGCGTTTCTCTTCTACTTACACCTCCCACCACAATCACGGACAAGAGTACTTTTGGTGAAGTTCAACAGTTGCCAAAGGATGTGGTATTATAGTATTATAATTTATATATACATATTATAAATAATAATACATTTACAATTTTAATTCACTGTATTACGCAGTGGCAGATGTTTCGAGAGAGATAAAGCGCACATATGACACGCCTACGCATATAATATACATATAACATGTGAAATGAGCGCTATTAATAATTCTACGATTTCGTCGCTTACATGAAACCTTATTTGGGAAAATATAAAATCATTATCGATCGCGGAAGTTCAAATGCTGAATAAGTGTACGCTATTTAGCATAACATTTTTATAAAAATAGGTAAAAATAGACATTTTCCCCGGTTGTCGCGATTATAATATTATGAGCTATACGTTTCCACGTACATCTTTTTATTTAATCAATTCCACCAAATGACTGCGACATTGTTTGGGAATTTTATTCTAAAAACAGTTTTAGAGATAAAAATATGTAATAGAAAATAATTAATTATAATACATTTATTTTAATCTAGTCACTATCGTATATTTTAATCATTAGTTCTCCTCGATATCAAGGAAGAATACATTCATCGCTCCACTCGGAATCTAAAATTGTAATTATCCATCATGGTAAATTTGTTATAGTTTATTTTATTTGTTTACTTTATTGTATTACATTATGTAATTATTTATTTTAATATACAATCATAATTATTTTATTTGTATACATAAAAAACAAACTACTACTATTCATAATTTTCTCAAATGAATCGTTAGTCATTGCTTTTAAGGGGAAATTAAAACCAACTATAATAATCGTATTTATTTATTTTTTATTATTTATCATTTATTTTATTATTTTAACAGATTTATTTTTATTTTTAATGCAACAAAATTTGAAAACTCAAAATAATATTATTTTATTTTACCACAGATACCAGAACAACAATATTTATGCAGAATCGTGTTACGTTCAAGTAAAAAAAAATCTTATATGACAAAAATTTGCGGAATCGTGTAGATACGAGTATAAAGGCACTGTGCAGAGTCGTGTGTTGTACAACTGGATATGGTATTATGGTAACTATGAAATAAAAATATTGGTCCCCACCGATTATTGTAACATATAAGGTACATTTTATATCTCGATAGATGACGGTACTTCTATAGAACTCCGTGTTACACATTATTTACCGTAATTTTCCGACAATATTATTCTGTACCTGTATACCTACATGAAATCGATAAAAATCTTTGCGTGGACAATTTTACAGGTATACTTACTGTATTTTAATTTCTCATTTTTATTTTTATTTTTATCAGACACGTCAAATTATACGATTTATGTAACGTGGACATATATAATATAATATTATTAGGTAGTCTCCGTGTTTTAATCGTTTCGAAATCGAGACGTTTAATATATGTGCCGAGTGCGTAGTGCGAACGTTTCGATTTAATTTAATCCTGCGCCGTCTAGGATTTCGTGAACAATAGAAAATTAGTAGTCAATTTTGATACGAAATAGAATGATATTGGGACAAGCGATTATACAACGGAATTTTGAAACCTCTTTGACTAATGTCAAGGCCATGTAACCCAAGTCTACAAAGTAAAAAAAAATGTATTTTAAATGCAAATGAAATGACGAAACGTGTAATGATCGCTTTGGAATTCGTTTTAATCCGAGGCCATTTCGGAACGGCTGTCAAAGGCGAACATAAAGTTAATTCTGATAACTCATTGATACAATTTAATTATCATCATATAATGTACAAAATGCTGGGAAATAGTTAAGGTACGATATTTGTACATATTTAATATATATTAAATATGTAATAATATATATATTATATATATTAATATACATTTATTTTAGTATCCTTCAAAAAGAGATAGTTAAAATTGTTGCTTTTTATTTTAATTTTTATAATTCCATGACTTATTTCTTGAATATCACTGTTCTAAATCGCAATCTGTAGTTAATAAATGCGATTTGTCTAAAAAGTTTTGAAAAATCATAGGCCTCGTTGTGTAGTACAGTAGCATAGTTTGTACAATCTGATTGTTTCCCATTAAATATGCATTTTGGAAAATTATAAATGTTTATTTTACCAATATTTTTAAATGGTTAACTAAAAAATTGTTAAAAATATAACACATATGTGTCATGGAGTGCAGTCGTGTTGGGTTTTTTTCATGTAAAAAATTAAAATGGGCGCAATCGTGTTATATCCAGCATAATAAGCGTTTTTTTTATTTAAGGGGATTGTTAATTGTAAATTTAAATATATATATTGTTTTATACTTGATACCTATTTACCTAATACTACTTATATACTAGACTTGATTATATAAGTCAGCAGTCTACCAGTTTTGAAGTGTAACCACTAGATAAACCATTCACTACAGAAGACAATATGATAGTTTTCCTATCATCTTTCATGATTTTGATTTTATAATTTTAAGTTATGATGTAATATAATATCTTATGCATTTATAGATACTTATAATTAATGTAATATTCATGAGATCCACAACACCCGGACACCTCTCTCGAATATGCCACGTTGTCATAGTGTACCTAAATTTTTATCGATCTATAGGAAGTTATTAAGTTACAACGTCCCTATATATACCGACGCCGACAATAGGTAAATATTAAAAAAATGTTAATGTGTAATAATTGTGTAATACTTAATATGTCCTAGTGAAGTTAGTGATTATTTCTGTAGTTCACCATCGTGTAAGAAAATAATCAATCGATATTATAAAATATATAATATTATGTCAACAGTTGTCAGTTATAAAAGATATAATCAAAAATAGAAAATATCTATTAATTTTTCCAATTCTCGTTTTGTTTTTCCAATACATATGTATAATTAATATATTTTATTTATGGTATTCATTATCAGAACGTAAAATAAAGTATGTACATTAGGAATTAACGATATATACTTTGAACACAACGCGGACATAAATATTATCATGGTATTTTTAACCGAAAGAAAGACGTTACTAGTCAAGTTAAATAAATAGAATAATTTTTAAGTCTTGGTGATATATTACACGCTGTATGAGTGTGTTTGAATCCGACGAATACGTGCAACAGATGTGCGTGCGTGTGTGTTAGAGTTGTAATAAGTGCAGCGTGTGACGTATGTGTGATGTAAATTTATGAAAATCCCACGGTTTCAGTAGTTTCAGCAGGCCGCAAAAGGTAGGCAATAATAACAATAATAATACGGCAACGTCGACGACAATGACGATGATAATGTTGATGATAATAATATCGAGTATTGTTATATTATTTATACATTATAATATTTTACCTACGTATACCCGCGCGGTCGCGTTCCGAAATTAACACATCTGAAAGACATATAGGTGCCTATTACGATTTTCGATAAAAATACCCGTAATATGATGTACATTTTTAACATATGGTGTGAGTACGGTGCAAAACACCTTTACGCGGATTATTCACCCGACTACCTGTAACTATAGAGTGTAAGCCGAATATCGGATGGGTTACATTTATATACACATATACACACATCAAACAGGGTTGCAAAATGGTCATCGTTCGTCGACGGCGATATTTCGCGGACGCAGGTGCAACATAATAATGCAGATAATAATAATGTTGAGTGCAATATATTTTTATGTGATGCCTCTGCAATCAACGTCCTTTGGTCGATGGACCTTTTTCGTTTACGCGGAATTATATAACGATATTATCTACTATATACGTTACAGGAGTACACCTTTTAGAGGCGCTTGTGTAGGTGGTAATTCAATAAACGAAGATTCTGCAGGTACCTTTACCTGCCTATATACTATTACAGGTAATAATGATTTCGACGAGCCTAAAATATTTTTTCGTTTAGGCACAGGTACATAATGTATAATATATAAACACTATATAATATTATATGAGTATTATATAGCGTGTGAATGGACCGTCACAGAAATCTACTCCCACCACCCTCCAGTTTTCCTGGGTCTAAACAACCACCACTGCAGCGTCACACCCCGACCCTCTTTTCGTGTCTTTTGTGTTGAGTTTCGACGGAGGAAAAAACAAACAAATCGCGTATATAATATTATATGAACAGGTTTCTACAGGACTCTATTTCGAATTCGTTTCTAATTTATCATTGTTGTACAAGGAGGAGCCAGAGATCCTTATTTATTCTGAAAATGAATCCTCTCATCCGCCGTGGCATTTACTCCTATAGTTATTTTATTTACAACCTTTTATTAATAAACTGTCAAATGAGTACTATTGAAAAAAATTAACAAAAATTTCTATCCTCTGTCTATTTATATATACATTTACTTATTAACTATATCCGATATTGAAACTTTTGAAAGTCCTAGAACTTTATGTTGATAAATATAATATAAATTCACTGTATACACTTAATAGACTGTCTTGAATTAACCGTGTTTGATTTCTATTAACGCATACGCCAAACAAGATATCTTAATTTATTATTGCATATATCTAATAACTACGCTCTCAAAATCTCAAACTTTACTAATAATACTCTAAAACTGTGAAGTAAATTAAAATATGAAAATCGTTAAATATTTCATGTTCAACATTTCACAATGACCTAAATAAACAAATACTCCACTCGAGCAAATTTGAATGTTTCATATTTTTTATAAATTATTATGGAAATCACGGGAAAAAAAAACTCTAATGAAAAAAATACTTACAAAAAAAAAATCTCCAGAATAAAAGCTAATCAATTTATTACATAGTACTTACTTTATAATAATTAAGGGCTGGATCTTAATTTTCAAAGGCTTTTAAAAAATTACCAAAAATGCCAATTTATCTCAATAGTAGCCATAAAAAACGTCCCTCATTTTTGTAATAGATACGCAAGTAAGATTAAAATTATGGTTTGAGGTTAGTCATTCTTCATCTTCAACTAAACTAACAACAATAATATAAAAACAAAATATTAATCAGTTATGCACAATATTGAAATAAATTTAATGTGTCCGTCGCATGATTTATTTTATTTTTATATTAGAAATTTTTTTTAAATTACCCTATTATGATAACAGTAGTTTGATAAATAAATAGTATTATTGATTATTAACTATATTATTAATGTGTGTATTGTAGCCTGCAAACATTAGACAAACACAATATATTGTTCACTAAAGAATAAAGATTAGGTAACTTTGTAATATAATGAACACGTTTTTAACGATACCTATTTATTTTTGAGTTGAATTGTTTCTCCATCGTAAAACGCGGAATTAATACCGAACAAACACTTCTGTATAGAGTATTAGAGCGGTTCAAAATAAAATATTTAAAATACATACAACACATTACATTGCTACAGTGTTATAAATTATAACTGTCCGTACATACGATGTATTCATTTTTAAATGGTACATAACACGAAGATCAGTAAGTTGTGGCCATAAACCTCCAATTAGGCAGTAAAAAACGATTTACATACATATTGTAATATACGTCGGCGGTTTTTGTTGAGAGCTAGGTATTTACATTTGAAATTCCACGTTCAGTACAACAGGTGCCGTTGATTCATTAGGCGCATGAATCGTGTACAATATAATAATATTAATACAAAGGTTCACAATACCAAAAGTTATCCAATTATTATAAAATAAAAAATAATTAATTTTTTATATCTACGCCAGTGTAATACGACTATATCTATATACTAATAACACCTGTATACCTATATCCAATAATAATTTATTGATTTAATCATAATATTTTATAGGAATCAATTATATGCATCAATGCATCATATTATCTAAATATATATATATATATGTATACTATAAATATATTGTAATATGCATATTATACAGCGTGTTGGGCTGTTTCAGTTAATGACAATGTGAAAACTGCAAATTACGTTGTGTCACTCTGTATAAATTATATTATTAGTAATGATAATGACATAATTATTATTGACTACCTAGTTTTCGTCTCTTTAACGGTAAGATTTTTAACATGTAGATTTAAGTTATAAATAATGATAATAATAATAATGAATAATGATGTATGTTGTATTGTATACGCAGTTAGACACATAAATTATTGAACCGGATTTAGCCTTAAGTCTGTGTTCAAAAAAGTACGTTTTCCATAGTATTATACATCATTGTATTGAATTTAGCGAGAAATCTGCGAAACATTTATTGTTTATCCGTTTAGTACTATAACAGCGTAGTATATAATTCATGCTGCAGTAGTTTTGCGCGTTTCTCTGCCGCAGGAAGTGTACACCAAATGTTTTTCTTATAATTCCAAGGATCGAAAAAGGTCACTGTAATAATAATAATAATAATAATAATAATAATAATAATAATAATAATAATAATAAAAATAATAATGTGTTCTAAGAAAACGGACACTACATCATAAGGGTCGAATGGTTCACTAGTGTAGCAGGCCACCCATTTAGTTTATTCATCACCACATAATGCGCATTCAGCTATTATCAAGTTTAATCCAGCGTATCCTACTAAAGTCGTGTAACAAACACGATAACAGTAGGTTACAGGCCACGACTCGCAGCTGAAATGTCTCACAAAATCGAAGATTTATCATAATATTTATCACGATACTGGCGGATATTTGATAAAATTATAATGATTACTAACTAATCATGTACGGTATTGCAGTGAATTTAATAATTCTTAAATTCTGTTAAATATAATCTGTACACATTTAAATAACACAATTCCTTTAGTAGTTTCGACCAAATATAAAATACAGGTATAAAACTATATTCAATTAAAATTTATAATTACTATTTTATTTTTTTATAACTACTAGTAATAGGAGGAAACCCTGTACAATTAAAAAAGTATTCGTTTTTCGCGAGTCAACAAATCTTTACGTGAAACCCTCTTTAAAATACAAAGTTTAGAAAATATTCTTCGAAGTGCACATCTTCAAGTATAAGATTACCTAAGTACCAAATTTCAGAGACGTGAGTGCGTTGTGTTTGTCTGTGGATCACTTACACACACAAAAACATAGCCTTTTATTTATGTAGATAAATAATCAATATGATCAGATATTAAATTGTTAGCGTTCTCTTTTCAACGTTAATTTAAATTGTAAAAAAAAAATATCTCCAACATTCGCTGTATGCAAGACTTGTTTAAGTAATAATACATTAGCTGAACATTAGTTAAAGTGAATGAAATATTGAAAATTGATGAAAAAAAAAAATAACCTAAGTTCACTATTTTCAATTAACGTTATAATTATAATATCGTTAAGTTATAAATTATAACAGTAAATGTTGGTGATATATTTTTTTTTTTTATAATTTATAATAATATTGAAAAGAGAACGTTAACAATTTAACTTACAAGTTATAACATATAAGTAATTAATTAAATAACTTAATAGTTAACATGATACAATATATTTAACTCTAGAAGTGTAAATTTGATAACTATAAAATTTTAAATTCATTTAAAAGTAAGTTATTATTTTTAAAATTGCCACTTGGGTCACATTAAATATGAATGTTGAACTTTCAAATTTTATAAATAAAAAATAAATATTTTGTCTATAATGCATATAACTTTTTTCCTTATTATACAATGCGCACTAAACTGTAGAGGTTTAGGAAATGATGTGTTTAGAGTAATTAAATTATTAAATCAAGGAATATGTTACATTTGCTTATTTTAATTTTAAATCATTGTATACATTTTATTATTAAACAAAAAATATGCAACTACTTGTTTCTAAGTTTTATTTTTTAAATATTATTTTTAAAATTAATTAGGAAAAGATCAATTTGTTAAAATGAATATTTTACCTAGTAAATTAAAAAAAAAAAAAATAAATAAATAAATAAATAAATAATATTTTAATTTAGCCTTGATTTCTCAATTTACCTTTGTATATTTGTAAATTATTCATTGCCTAAAATTCAACAGTACGTGATTCAGTGTTGTTTTCATCAGTTAAGCATATGTGCATTAATTCCATGTGAAATGTGTAAAAGAATATGTCGAAACGTCTTATAACTTATAATATATAAATGCGAGACACAAACGGACATTTTTCGGATTTTTCGCCGTTCTGACGTCCACATGTGCTGAAATTTCGAACGGTAAATAAAATACCATTACGTTATAATAAAATATATTTACTCATGTAATGCACGAGAGAGATTTCCACGTCGTTCGACATTGGATTTATGATGTATCAAAAGCCATGTCTAAAAAAGTGTTAAATTGTCGTACTTGCGGGCCCGAAATAGACGCCGTGCATAACTTGGAATTTTTTTTTTTCTTCGGACATTCCTGCGTTTGTATAGGAACAATATGGTGTTTTATCCCGTATCTTTTACTTATTTGCTCATGGGAAAACGCACACCAATTTTATTAAATAAATAAAGATTATAATAATGATTAACGACCAAGTACCTATATGTATAGATATCATCATATCTCGACAGTGGCAAAACGAAATATTCAAAACAAAAATGTTGTTCGTAATCTAAGTAATTTACGTATACTTTTATTCATTATGATTATTTTTTATCGTATACGATTCCCGCAGCCAAATTAAAGAATTTTTGTTAAACGACATTAAATAGGTGTCTCGCGCATTCTGTTTATTGATTTAAACAGTTGTTCCGGTCGATATGTTTTTTTCACTATTTTTTAATTTCATCGAAATACGATTTTAGACTTAAGTCAATATTATAACTGTACGGTCTGCATGTCTACATATTATAATAATGTGTTTACCATACCAAGACCCAACTTTATTTATATATTTTTTTAAGTTTACTCTTACTCGAAATATAAATAATTTAATTTCAGTTGTTTTGTAGCGCTGTGTGTACACACAGTAATAATTGTGTACGTTTTTTAAGTTCAGGTAAGATGAGTATACTTAATATATATATATATATATATATATATGTATATTTGTGAGATACTACCCTATGAGTAGATGGTCTTTTACATAATATAATTTGTGAAATTTTTCTATTGCATAAAATTGTTTTCAATCTGTTTTCGGCATTCATTCACGGTCGACGGATGTAAAAATAATAGTGTCTGCGGCCCATCCATAATATAAATGTGTGCAATTTTACACACGCACACTACACACACACTTGCTGCATACAGATATAACATATATTATATATTTATAAATGTATTTATCGTTAAATTTACATTCCTCGGGCTGCAGTAGACGGGTGAGAGGATGTGTGAAGTCGAAAGGAGGAAGTGAAGAAGGGGGAACAAAAAAATAAGGATGTCAAACAATTACATTTTTGCGACCGATACCCGTTCGGTGTCGTTTCCTGTGCCCGTTCTCACGACCCTCCTCGCGTCCGTCCTCACGAACACATACATACACTTATAATGTATAATGTATATTATTATGATAATATTATTATTAATATTACGATCGTTTTCAATCGGATCGTTGGCGGTCTGAGTGCTTTTACGAACGCCTACATTGAACACACACACGAGATGTTTCCTGTTTCGGCTGGGCGTATTGTTTTCATTTACTACAAATGATTTACTGATATTATGATAAGGTTTGAAATAGTAACGTTTCGATTTTCCAAAAAGTGTTTGACACTATCGTCATTCTTAGTATTTTAATTGTGAAAAAATTAGTAGGAGGGTGCAAAATTGTAAAGAAAAATAATGTGCGTACCTGAATATTTAAATGTATTATATCGATCAAGATATAGTTATTAGGCTACATTTAATTATTTTATGAAGAGAAGAAAGACTCCGTTTTTCTGCACTGTCACTCATCAATTTTGATTAAACTATATACCAACGATTTCCAAAAGCAATAAATGTTCAGTAATAAACTTTAATAGTACTATACAAAAGTAAACGTTGATATCGAATACGGTTAATTGTAATATATGATGTGACGTCTAATTACTATCGTTTTATAAAACAATCGCCAAATTCTGTTACGGTTGCCGGAGTCGCATATTTATTTAACGGAAAAAAATGTTGGCCATTGGCAATTTCTAGTTACGAATAGTTTCTAGTTAGCGCGGTGGCCATACAATAATCGTACGGTGAAAATTAAACCATTTCAACGGACAAAAAAATGATTAAACACACGAAAGTATATCATGTTTCGTAGAATAGTCAGATATTGATTATTATTTTTATTTTATTTCAAAGAGGGGAGGTTTATTCAAATATTTTTGAATCAAATTAAAAAAAAAATAAAAATAATTTGTGATACATTGACATTTATTTCATCATCCGAAAACAAAGTTTTTTAGAATTGAAAATAATGCGATATCTATAAATTCTTTATCTTTCAGATTAAAAAAAAAATGATTAAAATCTAACTATTTCACGAGGCGTGAATGTTTTCCCTTTAACGAAAGTGTTTGTACTAAATCGCTTTGACACTCTTCATATATCTTTTTTATTGTTGTTATTAAGCTATATACTTATTCAACTATATATTGATATATAATATGCAGACATCAGCAAGTTAACGAAAAAAAAATAATATTAGTTTAATTAAATTCACGGTATAAGCACGTTAAGTTAATAGTTAACAAATAATATTTTTACTTAAATCTCAAAGTTTAAAGTTATGTGGAAGAAAAATAATTCAATTTTATTCATTCCCCCCCCTCCCTGTATCACGCATGTAATAATAAAAATGCGTCCTATATTATGCCTTTTATATTGTACACTAGTTGCTGTAATGGTTCAGAGCAATTAAACGCTTGTGTCAAGTAAATTATTGAATTAAGGAATATATTTTATTTGTTCATCTATGTTTATAATTATTGATTATTAATTACTTAGTATTAGTTATAATAATTGTTGATATGTATAGACATGATTTTAACCTGATGTATTATTTTTCAAATTAAGTAAAAAAGGTTAATAGATGCTTTTACTATTTTAAATATTTACTTGGTTAGAAAATGAATTAAAAATAACTTTTTAAGTTCTAACTACATCTATATATTTCATTGCAACTTTTAATAATAACTAATACGTGACATATAGTGAAGATGATACATGCACTCGTTATATATCTACGTACATTGCGTGCACTAATTAGAAAGACGATATAATATTTTCCATACTTTTTTATTGTTACGGGTTTTTCGATATTCTAATTTCGAAGGAAACTACGAGTGATACAATGTATTATAAAAAATTCAAAATACAACTTAATTTAAAATCGAAATCTCAATAAAATAATAATAGGAACCAAACACAGAGCACGGGTATAACGTTATTGTATTTTGTTTGTTTAACAGATAGTTTTAGTACGATTTCTAAAACAACTAAACTGTGAAGGGGAAACGTTGAATGAATCAATTATGTAATAGGTAGTATATTGTTGTAATGTGTGCAGAAATAACGGCTGAGACATCGAACGACGAACATGCGTGTGGCATCCTATCGATAAAGCATAATAATGTAATATTTCGGTCGTTTTTCTGCGATCTTGTATTACGAATGTTATTATTTATTATTGTTATTATATAGGTATACGTTTAAATGTCGTTTTACTTGAAGGAATATTATTAGTATTATCTATTTGCGCGGTATGTTCATATTCAACTCGTCTGCTGCTGCCCACTTATCTGGCAACGCGTCAAAAAATATATGTACCTACGTAGGAATTGGCGGGAGAGATGAACTGAAACGGTTATTTTGTTTACGAAATGTACTATATTCTAATTTCTAATCATATCGCTTTAAATTATTATTACTATGATTAGGCATGAGCAATATTCTAGTATTTTCGTGTAGACTGTTTTTGAATTAGTCAACGGGGTAAAATAAAAATCTAAAATCATATTTCGTATAATTTTGCAAATTTCAAAGATTTTTATTATAAGAGAATATTTATGCACCATAACCATAATATTTTAGTGGTTTATTTATTTATTTATTTTTTTTAATATTTTGCAAAAAAAAAGTAATTTAAAAATCAAAATGTTTATATTTTACCTGCATTATGAGGTTCATTTTTATTTAACAATCGTATACGACATCATAGAGACATGGAATACCGAATTTGATATGATTGTAAATACAATAAGAGAAAAATCAACAACAAGTACAAATAAGTTTTAAATAAAAATTTGAAATATTTAGTCAACAGTTATTTTTATTTGTTTAAGTGCATGTTTGGTATTTTTTTAATGTGTATTTTCTCAGTTACTGGTGAATTATCCACATTCAAATTTAAGCGCTTTTAAAAGCTATTAGTTCTAGTTCCTCAGTCTAATGAAAGTGTTTAATATCATGATCGATGATAATATTATACGACAACAACGACTTAATGATGGTTTAACAATTTCAAATAATTACCTGTGCCACCCTCCCCTAACCGATATGATACGAATTTCGATTCTTCGTATGCAGTTGAACGAATAATTTCACTCGTCCATGACAACTAATGTGATCGAATTAATCGCAAATTTCAAAATTTATCAGTCGACGTGTAAATTGAAATAGTTTTCTGGGCAAGTTGAAACTGTAAATCTTTTCCTTGTGGTCAAAATGTTATTTTCAAGCCCAACCGTTTTTTATTTTGTAGTGTCAAAACAAAAACTAATACGTCCGTTTGAATTTTCCGTACGCTTCACCGTATTAATTTAAAAGTAAATGCACATTATAATATAATTTACGTCATTATACGGTGGTAACGCGTTGCCTCGCGTGCCCCACGAACACGCGTTCTGTATATTCGAAAACGTAGTAATATCGTCCATCAGTGCGGAAAAACACACAATGCCGCTTAGTGATTACTATAATACGTTATTTTAAATTCAATTTTTCACACATTCTTCTCTTGAAACCTACTATAAAAGCACGTGTGCGTTGTAATAACAATATATTATTATATACTAAACGTTTAATTCGCGTAATAGGAGTACGACAATAGGCACTGCAGAAGAAGAGGACGATAAGAACGTTTTTGTGACGGGTTATTGTCTTTGACAAATTACTATTTGGAGAAGGTCTTCATAATAAAATCATTATAGTTTAGATTGAGTGAAACAATGAATGCATTAGTTTTACAATGATATGTGTTTTCTATTTAAATTTGGTTTTGTATCTTTCTTCTCCTTTTGTAGTGATAAAAATGTTTTGATCAACTTACAGGTAAAGTGTTTGGGGTGTAGTTTGAACTTGGGAGAAGGAAAATGGTTAATAGTGAATATTTCTTAACCCTTTTCAAAATAAATTGGAAAACAAAAAAAAAGGACTATTTATATCAGAATAATTGATATACTTAATCGATTTTGTTATTTTATTGCTATTCAAAAACCAATAATATTTAACACCTATACTTGGTTAAAATTTTCATCAAATATTTATTTTTTTATATTTTTTATAATATTTAAAAATATTTATTTATTTTTGGTTTTTAAGAGCTAATTATAGGTGTTTAAAATTTTATAAGTTGATTTTAAAACAATTTAAAAATTATAAAAATTTGTGTGTGAAATTTGTTATCAATTTATAAACATTTAATATTCAAATCTAATGAAATGTATATTAAAACGAAAAATAACGATTTCAGTTTTTATTTGTAATTCTAAAAATATTAATCGCCAGGACTTGAAACATTTTCAAATATTTAAACTCATCTTAAGCTATTCATTATGTGAATCTTTATAATATTCACATATACGATATACAGTAAGTCGATATTGACTTTAAGGTAAATTAATTGAGTCATTAATCATATTATATGACTCTCTATTAAAATAATTAATAATATTGTATTATATCAAAATATTAGGTTTTATTACATGAAGTCAACAACCTATCAACTATCAATAGATGTTTAAGTAAACTGTAAAATAACTGTGTTTTATGCTTTGAAAGGTAAATGTTGGACGGTTTCTAGAGCTGAAGGAAAGAACTGACAAGGCAAGTATAGATTCAAGTATTGATTATCATCAATCGAGCCATGAATAAGATTAAAACGACAACACTATATATAATAGTCGTAGTCATTTATTTCTATTGCTGGCGACAATTTATAATTTAAGTAGCGTAAAAATGTGTCATGTATTCGCTCGTAACAATATTATTCTGATTTTTACGAGCTATCTGAAATATTAGCGTCTCTATATAATTATGATTTTATACATAGGTACATGATTGAATTCTGTAGATAAAAATATCCGTGCTTGTGTATATTATATTTATTTTGTTACGCCTCATCTGACGGCCAAATTTGGAATTCGTTGATTAAAATTAAACAATAAAACTTGGACGTATATATTCAACACGTGATTAAATTAATTACACTATAATTTTATAAAGGTTTGTTCATATAGAGTAGAGGGTGACAAGAGGAAATAAATCATAAAGAGATCGACAAACGTTTTGAAGAATGTCTTTATCAATAAAAAAAATTATAACCTGCAGGAGTCGGGAGTCGGGACAATGACTCATCGGAAGCATATATTATTCAATATAAATTTATTTAATCATACCAGTACATATTATGTAGTATGTACTTAAATACTTAATACACGTAGTAGACAGTAGCGTATTTAGAAATTTTTCTAAATTATTGTTGTTTTTGAAATAAAAAATATAAACTTAATGTGAGAACTAAGTAAATTGGCACACAATTTTAAATTTTAACTTCAATAGTGTAAGAGGTACAATATTTTACTAGATAATTTTTATATGCTATTGTAAAAAATAGATGATTTAAGCTTTTAGATATCACCAGAATAATTAATTAGCAATGGAAAACTAGTTGATTATAATAAGAATAAATAAAAAAATGATATTATGACCTAAACCCAGTAGTATGCGTGAAAAATTATATATGTATTATTGTTATTTTACATTTTATTATATGTACAATTTCGATAAATTTACATTAATTGAATTTACAAACATCTATTTGTATCTTGAATAATTTCGTATATAATAGGTCATGATTAAAAATATAGTATGTTATTAATAAAAATTAAGCTAAACAAAAGTAATCATTCTTTATTTTTCGATTTCAAATTATAATTGTATTATTTTGAAATAATTATCGGTTAATTATAAAGATTATTTTTACTGTCATTCAACAGACTTCAACAAACCATATAATCTATTATATTATTAATATAGATATTTTATAATATAAGCAACGGAGACCAATACATAGAACATGGGATATTTATGTATGTTTCTATACCTCGATAGTTCGACACGTAAATAATTAGCCACTTTCGTCGGACGTTTCGTGTCAATAAGTTGGGTAAGTCAACCTACACGCGTAGGTGCATCATTGTGTTTGATTGTATTTTGGTTCACAATGTGTGGAACAAAACGTGTGTCATATTTTGTATTCATGTATTATGGGTATACACTCGTAAAATATTAATATGATACATTCAACGATTGATTGTCATGGTTATTATTTTTATTTATTAAAACAAGTACCCACCTACCTATTTCTGTTGTATAGTACTCGATCTATATACGATCATTATACGCCGGTAGGGTATTGATTAATTATATACAGTGAAACCTCTCTTAACGGACACCTCTCAATAACGGACAAAATTTCCGGTTCCGGCATAGTCCCGTTACATACATATTATTTTATAAATTTTTCCCAATAGCAGACACCTCTCAATAGCGGACAATTTGGTCGGTCCCGTGAGTGTCCGCTGTTCAGAGGTTTTACTGTAATTGTTTCGGTTCGAAATATGCACTAGCTGCAACCAGTGCTGGGTTAAGGGAAGAGCAAAGGGGTAGATAGCTGCTCAGCGTAGTAATTTTTCAGGGGGGGAGGGCAAAACTTTTTGACGGCGAAAACAAAAGTTTTGAAGTTTTCTAATGTCTTATAATTTTCAGGAAAAAATATTAATAACTATTGAAAGATTTGAACAACAAAATAATAATAGTTATGTAATATAATATTATACCGCCTACCGCAGAGTAAACACTACGCCAATGATTGTTCAGCGTATAATTGGAAGGACCATAATAATATTATGGTAGTACTCTGACCAATACATTTCTATTTTCCAGTAAAAGTTGTATATGATGTGTTCATAACAGTATACACACTGATACATCATAACTGTGTTTCTTGTATTCTCTTGTATTTGAAAAAAAATAATTTGTTATACGTTATTTACGATTAAAACGTTATTCGACTTTTGCGTCTATCGTTATTCGGAATAAAAACGTTATATAAATGTTGCGTTTATCGTTGTTCAGAATTAAAACGTTATTCGACTTTTGCGTCTATCGTTATTCGGAACTATAATATTTATTATATTTTATAATTAATTAATTAAATAATTGAAATTAATTTTTTTTTTTTTTTTCATAAAATATTATAACGTTTTGTGTTACGTTTTGTTGGACGATATATCACAATATTATATTTTGTTAATCGTTATGTTTTATTTTGTGCTATTTAATTATTTATGTTTATCGTTTTCCGTTATAATTACGTTTACAAATTTCAATCGTTTTTTGTCAAATACAACGTTATGATCATGTCGTTATTATGACGTTTGCAAGCCCCGATTCTCTACACCTATAGCTATATTATAATCATTGGATTATTACATTTATATTAATAATTTCAAATGATTTATTTGTACACTGCCAAATAGTTGTTTTTATTACACTGTAATTTTTGGTAGTCGTAATATTGTCAAGTCCAATACTATAGCTACACTACTACACTAAATATTGTGAATAATAATAATATAACATAATTAATATGTGTTTCATCTTGTTCGTTCGAGTATCAAACAAAATACATTTGTAAACATAGTACTTTTGGTTTTGATTAGATAACGAACATTCAAATGCAACGGTTGTCAATTACTACAGAGTCTATTCATCTCGAGAACAAAGTCCCTGGATCAATCAAAGTTTTCTACGTTCAGCCTTATCTATCATTCGCTGTTCAGCTTTAAAATTCTTCACAAATTTTGAATAGAGGAGTATTTTAATCGTAGTGGAAAATTGAAGAAACACATCCATCGTCTGCAGACACCTATAAGTCGTGCGTAAAGCAACCAATCAACAACGTTGACACGGAAAAGGTAAGATTTTCAATATTAAATGGTATTACCAAAACGGTTGGTTAATAGCCTATTTATAATGTAAGCTATAAAATTAATTAGATTTTTTTTTTTTTTTTTAAACTATATAAATTCAGATTTTACAGGCGCGTAGGCATTTTAGAATCAATTTTTAATAAGATTCTCTTTAGTGTCACCATTAAACAAATAATTGTTTCGTATGTATACAGTTATTTAAAATCAATCTGGTAAGGACACACATTTATTTTTCGTAAATCAAACAAAATAAACTGAACATTTCATAAATCATATTAGCCGTCTACCTGCACTTGTTACTTGTTAGTTATTAGTAATCGCTGAACTTTAGGGAAAAAAAATAAACCTCAAATGAACGAAACATAATAGCAGGTTCGTTGACCCGAATTTTGTGCTCGTAGATTTTGTTTATTCGGCAAATAATATAGCGTTCTGTGTCATTATTATTGGGTGGGTGGGGGGGAACATCGGGGCACCAATATAATATTATGCTATTCTTTCATTATCGTTGAGCCATGTTTAAAATGACATCGTTAGTTTGTATTGTGCCTATACAGGGTGATTCACCGAGAACGCTCACCCCAATTTTTTCAACTACGTGACCGAGCTTGATCTATTATTCTTATATCGACACGTCATCAAGTGCTCGCGGATTCGACACCACCTATTTTATTAAGTACTCGATGATGATTTGGATTCTCCCTCATTTCGTTGACATTTTATTTGGGATCTTTTATTTTTTTTTTTTTAAATTTTAAGCGTTTGATGATGCGTGTTTTTTTGTGACATGTATTATTTAGTATTTATTACGATCGTGTAGAAATACATTACTCTTCATTGCTGTTAAATGAAACAAAAATTACGCTCATTGTTATTATATCGTCATTCTTGGTATATAATATGATACATAATAATATATTGTACATAGTATCAGGTTCGGAAACGATTCGTTTTGGCCAGTGTTATGGGGGGAGGGTCTATAGAGTTTGCAGAGTTTCAGTAATTTGATTCCGACGTAATGTTTCCGTTGAAAGATGGAGGGAGAAAACAGAAAAAAATACGCACCGTCGTGTATTCGTTTGATCGTTTAGCCCAGAGATGAGAAATATATATATAACATCGGCCTGTCCATAAAATGTCGCTCAAGTGATGGTTTGGTTTTTAAGCTAAACGTGGTCATTTATATGAGCGAAGTTGAGGGTGATGACGATTGAGTCGAAAATTAGTGGTAGATAGATGACCAAACTGAAATTCGTTGGTAGATGACGCGATTTTTGACCGATTATAAAAAATTACTAATATATAAGCCGTGTATACATGTTGATAAATTCAATATGATATAAACGAAAATATTTGAAAACTCAGCAAAATATTTGAAGGTTCATCACGAAATATAATGTATAGTAAAAATCGTTTATATTGACGCCGGTGTAGTGATACGCCGAGTTAATGACCTAAAAGACCTAAAACTAAAGCTTCCGGCCAAACTCATAAAGTTTATATGCTAATTTTTATTGATTTTTATCGATTATCGTATAGTGAATACGAGTTTAATGATGTTTATTTTTGGTGAATTTAGATAAATATAGTATAGGTGTAGGTTATGGTTATCTATAATAACTACGCAATAAATTATGGTCCATATTATCAACTTTTTATGACAATAATAAATTTCGAGATAAAAAAAAAAAAACATTAAACAACCAGTGTTGAATTGTATGACTATACGTAATGATATGAAATCAAATCAAACTTTGAAGAAAATAAACGAAAATAATACACAATTTTTCAATACGTAATAACACACTGTATTTACACTAATAATATTAAAATGATTAGAATGATTTATTTTTGCGAAACAAATATAATAAAAATATAATGTATTTATTTTGGGCGTTTTGTAATAGTTTTTTTGTCAATTTCGGTTTATATCACACTCTTAGTCATCATTACATATTTTTCCTAGCCCATAAACGGAATTATTAACGTAATGATAGCTCTCGACTTAAGTTTATTGCAGGAGTCGTGTGCGATTAAATGAAATTTTGCGCGCACAATAACGCTTGCGCATTCCGTTTGTTTTACATATTATTTTGTTTTATGCATATTAATATTATGCTCTATTGTAACCAGAACTATGAATTCCGGCGATCTTTCAATCAGTGAATAAGTGTAGTGTCCGATCTTCACCGCCAATAGCTACCGATCGACGTGTTCCTTATTATGGCAAAGTTGTTTCTATATTATGTTAATGGTAGAGATCATGGTTACCTTGTTTAAGTAATAAGGACATACGAGTAGGTACATAGATATGTCATACTATATTGATAAAATATAAGACAGACAATGTATACAATAATAACGTACATGAAAAATAAACGAGGGTTATCGGTCTGGGTAAGGCGTGCAAACGTGCTGCCGCGAGCGTGGATGTTCGCCGACCGTCGCGGAGTCTTCTCCACTGTCGTTTTCTATTTGTGTCGCACACTCCCGCCAAGCACGCGTCGGTCATTATTATATATCACGACACGAGCCGGAAAACCTAAAGTCAGCAGTCGGCCCCGTTCGCTATTCCTCGCACACTCAGCACATTAGCCGTGTCCTACTCGAGGAGCACAAGTACAACGTCGGTAGACGGCAACCGTTACGCTACGAGTATTCGTGTTCGTATTATTACCATTTGAAATAAGAAATTTAATTTGTACACGTTTTTTTAGAAATTTCAGACTGTAAATCATCTCGTTGTGAACAATAAAGTTCACGACTTTTTTCTTTTTTTTTTTTTAAATGTTTTTATTGCACACTATGTAATGATGGCCAAACCTTGTCACATAAATTATTTAATCTATTACACGTTACAATGATTAAAGTGAATGTTATAGATTTTGCGTTTTATACGCTGTTATAATATGAATTACTGCTATAATAGATGGGATATTTAATGGAAAAAGTTTATTTTTAATGAATTCTTTCAAAAAATAATGATAAAGTCTATCCATTCATAATACAATTGATAATATTTATTGCTTGTTTTTCACATTTTTCGAATAATATTTATCAGTATATCTATAATTACTGCGGGTGCTTTCGATTTGGATGATTTCGCATATTTTTCGGAGTTGTTTGAGCAATTTCTCAGTATTTTGTGCGCGTATTTCCTGTTTTTAAGTGCGTTAATTCGCAGCCTTGACTATACGATATTATCCGACATTCTACATCGGTTTATAATAATCAACTGCAGCTCATACACTTTAATAATACCGTGTATACTATTATGTTAACGTATATGTGACGAGAAACGTGTACGTTAAAGCATGTGTAGGTACGAAATCTTCTTGAAACCGCCGCCGACCGTTTTCAGTCGAAACGAGACGATTATCAGGATTAAAAGCTTTTCGTTTTTAATTCTTTGTTTGATGTACCTACATTACAATGTGATATTATTTTCCGCGTTTTCGAACGTTTATCTATTTCGAGCGCCGTCGATACATAGGCCATAATCCGTTGTTTGTGTGTTTACTTTTGTTCTTTGCCCTCTTAAGCCAATACGAATGTAATTTAATGATACATAATATGCATGCGTTTTATAACCATTGTATCACCGAATCGTTAAGTGCGGCTTTTTCGTCGACGAACACGCACGGTTTGAATCGTTTAGTCGTGTGCTTGATGTTTTTTTACGCAACACTTGGCGCCTTCTCGTTTTAGGTGTTATGGAAAGTTCTGGATTGGTTTTGTCAATCTTTTCGATTTTAGTATTATTTATTGGTGAATTTTATTGTGTAATCATTTAAGTGGTCGGTATTTTTCCTTCAACCATGTACGTTTGATATAAAAATATTACTGTCGTATCGTATTACGTCATTTTCTGACATGCTATAAATATTGATCCAGATCAGGCCCGTGCTTTTAGGACGAGAAAAGCAAGCGATAAATTGTAGATAATATTTGTAGCTATAGTTCTAACCCAAAAATAAATTTATTTATAATATTTCTAAAACACACGTGCCTAGTCGATTTACGTATACCGCGTTTATTTGTTAGTATTCACTAATTTCTAGAACTACTTATCCAATTGATACCGAATTTCGTACACATACTCGTTGAGACTCTTTGTAATCTTTATACATTCGTTTTTAAACTTGTACAAGTTGGTATAGTACTACGTACAATGATTTAGTTTTGGATCACGAAGATAGATTTTTTTTTTGTTTATACATAGAATTTGTGTTGATTACAAAAATTAAAGATACTTTTATGTAATATACAATATGCATACAAAATATATAAAAATAATGTATAATTGTAGCGTATAAATTTAAAAAATCGTCATCGATTTAAACGAAAATGTTTTGAAATTATTTTTAGAATTATTAAAAATGATTATAAGTATAGTTTATACTATGATAAAAATTATCCCAAGTTCTATATTCTCCAATCTGATTAAGGTGGATTGTTCATCTCTTTTGAATTAGTTCATAAAATTTGGAATACCAACGCTGATACATTAAAACTGAGATAATACACCTATAATATAGCGCCGTATTTTATGTTTTTTCATTTTTCTCGGCCGGAGTCGAGTTGTATAGCTAATATAAGAATTAAAATATTCTTAGAAATTACAAATTAATTTTTAATATCGCTTGTGATATCACCAAATATTTTTCATAGTCTATTATAGTTATCTTAGTAAGTTCACAAAGCATGCGCATAGTAGATGTTATGCGATGGTATATTTATAACTGATAACAATTTATACGAGTGTATAACTTTCATAAAAAAGTACCTATATATTTAAAATATTACTTATATATTTATTATAGATTTAAATTCCCAAACGTGTTTTAGCCACCGTAGGAATTAACAATAGTGTATATTATAGCGTGTATTTAGTTACTGGTCATGTTTTATGTTTACGGTGTATTGTATGCCGACTTTTGCAAAACGTTTGGCTCGTACAATTTTATCGAAATGATTATATGTTACTTGCAATATATTAGGTCAGTGTTGGTGAGTGAGTTATAATAACTATGAACGCTCTCGGGCAAGTTTATTGTTATTCGTAACGAGCAACGCGTCGCAGACAAATAATTTTCGAATGATTGTTGTTCGTTTACCTTAACCATTCAAACAATTCCAAAAGATTACGAAAATATTCGGACGTGGCGTCGGAAATATTACTCTATCATCATGGCAGATTACCCTTGGCTCAAGAAGCACTTTATAAATTATAAATTATTAATAATTATGTATAGATAATCATAATATAATCAATTATCAGATTTTTTCCCAGAATCAATTTAAATACGTTTAATTTTCTTACTCGGATATTCCGCAAAGGAGGTTTTCGTTGTCTTTGACGGTATGTTGAAAACAGAGACAAGGTCCCTAGGGGGAAATGTTATTCACGGGAAAGTGGACCGCGAATAAAATGGTCAACAATGGTTCGAGTCCTGCAGCGGTTGTGTTTGTATATTAAGTATATATAAGTATACTTAGTATCAGCGTGAAATGCCGTTTGAACGGGAGAACAGTTTTGGTAATCCAAAAAGTTGTATATCCTTTTACGCTTTAGCCGGTTACACGTCCTTCAGACATTAGTGTTCAAAGACGGTAAGTTTTTTTTGTATTGTATTCTTCGGCAATTCGGTTTACGGCGTTAAAAAAAAAAAATAATAAGAAGACCGGCAATTGATATTCAGCACGTTAGACACGAGTAATTAACAGTAGTATATATAAATACACAAGCTCTTTTGAGTATTATATTAACTGTTGTAATTGGCCACTTACCTGTATAGTGTCGCCGCAGTTTCTTTATAAGATGTATGATTTAGTGCGTATTTTATATTATATTTACTTATGTTCTGTGTATAATCTATACACAGTTTATAGCCATACAGGATGATTCACCTTGTATGCTCACCTATTTTTTCTTAAATAACGCATTTACTGAAAATCATGTTTTTTGAATTTTCAAATTTATCATAAAGTTATATTTCGAATTCTTGAGATTGTGTGTAATACTTAAGGACTGTCATTTGTAAACGTAGTTTTACTAGATTTTGATTTGGAAAATATAAGTTTATATTATTACAAAACAATTATTTAGTTCTCAAAATAATATGGTTTTAAAGTACATTTAAAAATTCAAAAATTAATTGTTAAAGGAAAAATGTGTTGATGAGCGTGTGTATAAAGTGTGTTATCAAATTTATTTGCGATCACGTATATGGTTATAGATCAATTTACCATGACTAAAGAGTATGGTTTTGTTTATTTATTTATTCATCACACATAGTTTATCTAATGATCATATTATATTCAATAGACATACGTGATATTAAAAGCTCATTAAAAAATATTAATTAGTTTTGGACAATCTTAGTGTAAAAACTCAACATAATTATATGCTTTTAATAATTGATAAAATATAATTACAATAATGATGAATAAACAAGAATAAGATAAAACTGCATAAATTGCAAATATTAAACGATAATATTACATTTTTTAAACGCAATAGTTTTTGTAAGATAGGAGAAATAAATCTATAGAAGAAACTAATTTAATTCGCGATTTTAGTAAGGTATAATAGCTTTTATCACGCGTTTCATCGATCGGGCTAGTTTGTTATAAAACTTTTAAAAAGCTGGTATTTAAAATCTAAATACTCAATCGTATAAAAATCAATATGTGCGTATATTGTATAATACGTTAGTATGCCTCTTATTTATTTAAAAATTATCTGAGAATAGATCATTAAAAAAAAAATTCAATCGATGTTTTTGCAATACAATTTCAGGCTTGATTGGCGTTTTATCGATTCCGACAAAAATGTCGATACGTTGTAATTACTATGGTAAACCGTTTTTGTTGTAAACATTATTATTGTTATTATTATTACTGCTATTTTGTCGCCATCAAGTCGATTGTCGTAGTCGTTGTCGTTGGAACGTTGTTCACTTGTTATGGCCTCTCTCGTTCAACATAAATCATTATTCATTATTCACTACCCTACGACTACACATTAATGCGATTCACGCAATATCTGCCCATTTAATCTATACCCGAATTAATCCATATACACACGTTAAAGGGTGTTGTAATTATTTTACATATGTCTATAGTTCAGGGTGAATTTACGGAGAACCAGATACATATTTCGATTTTCGAAAAAGATCGAAATGAATAATAATAATTACACTATTATTATTGTCTAGTCCAGGGGTCGGCAATTAAATTATATAGAGGTCCAAAAAATCAAAAAAAAAAAAAAGAAAAGAATTTCGAGGGCCAGTAAAAACTAAAAACTCAGATATTACTATATTAGTTGTTAATAATTGTTGTGTTATCGCAGCTATTATTGTAAATAGCAATAAACGATAAACACCATCGTAATCTCTAAATACATCATAAAATAGATAAAATATATATTATATGAGGAAAACCAGCATTATTAAAAAAAAATATTTTTTCTGGTTCAATTATTTTTCCTTTACGGTCCGGAATTGGCCCGCGGGCCGCTTATTGCCGACTACTGTTCTAGTCCATAATAATAGTGTCTCACTCGGTCGTAGTTTTTTTTCGCATAGTTTAATACTTCGATCAAAATCTTGAGAGTAAACGGTAAACCGATCTCTGAATCTCATCTCTAGTTTTGAATTAATTGATTTTATTAAATTTTAATCTCTGAACGAGCAAAACCAAAAATGGATTTTGCTTAACGAACGAGTTGTAATGTCGTGCGTTTGCGAGGCGCTAACACCTATTAATATACACGGCGGTCCCTTCTAACGTATAAGCATTTTATTTTACACACACACATACACAAACGACACGATTGTGTACTGAATTTATTACGTTTAAATAAGTCAGGTACATAACATATACGTGTGTAAGAATATCTAATAATTTTATATTATAGTCTCGTTTTGTAAATATGTTTATGGGTTGGGTGGGAGCTGATACAAATACCGCATCGGTACGAAGCGTCTCCTTAAAGTTGTACGAGTTGCTCTTTACGTGATTATTTATTACATACGCTTACGTTTCGGAGTAATACTCGCAACTTTATTAACTTTCGTCTCATTATTATTACTAGAAATCGTCGACGTCCCGCGAAACACAAATAATTCGCGTTAAACGGATATACGCGCGCACGCACTCAGGAATATTAAAACAATTTTGACGGGTCGCATTAAAACACGATTGCGTTGAATTTTGAAATGTCTCTCGTGCCAGCGTATACATTCGATTAACTTGTATTTATCATACAAGCATTTGGCCCTCACGATTCTACCGATTGCAAGGGATGCGCTGTAGTGTAAAATAGTTGAACTCCGGAGATCGAGACGCGTGCGAGCAAACGTTTGTTCATTATTAGTTCTAGTAGTTTTTAAACTCGGATTACAGTCTCGGCGATTGCATTCCAAAATCGAAAGCGGTGTCATCGTCGACATTCGTCGGGTGTAGCTTTCCCCGTCACGGGCGACCATACTTCTCTCTTAATTTGTCTCTGTTCGTATCGCTCTCATTTTTTCTCTTTCTCTCTCGTTTATTAGTTTTCATCGTGTATTTTATTACTCGGGCGCTGCACGCTATGTACGTGTCAATACATTTTACGTATATACTTTAATATGCTCTCGTGTTTGTGTTTGTGCGTGCTTGTGCGTGCGTGTGTGTGTGTGTGTGAGTATGTACGTCTCTGTTATCTACGCCAAACGCGTTGTATACACTTCAGACCAAATTCCAACCCGCTCGCTCAATACACGTAGCGGGGAGACCCTCTCGATGGTCGCGTTTATCGGTCGGTCGTGTTTATCTACCCAAAATGGTTCGTTGACCTAAACCGCCGTCGCCACTATATAATAATATGATACGTCCACTAAAATTGTCCACCTTTCAACGACCCTTTCACCATTCTTCGAAAATTTCATCCGGTGGTTGAATAATAATTATTGTAATAATATACATGATATATTATATGACTCGTAATCAGCTGTTGTGAGTGGGTCAGATGCCCGAAATCGCTTTCTTTCGTCGAGTGACGTTATCATATTTTGGCGCCGTGCTATACCAAGGACACGCCGGACGTCACACCAAGGACGATCTTGCGGCCCCCGAAGGGATCATCCTATTGCCGGTTATCGTAGTAAACGTCCTTGCGATACTGCGCTCAAAATATGTCATGGTAATGCGTCGTTTTTACACCTATATTATGTGCCTGTAATCAGTAATATTGTAGTATAATAATCAGAGATTGATGTGTAAATAAAATTAAAATTAAAAATATATTCATTATTGAACGCGGGTATTATTAAAAAATCATAAATGGAATCGAGTTCCGTAATAATATCGTCGTGATGACGTCGATTTTTGATAGTTATATAATAATATGTGTATTCCGTGCTTACCATATCATAATTTATATAATTTCGTGACAGCCGTTTTTATTTGTGTCACGCCCTTTAAAATATAACATAAAAACCGCTATAGTACGCAGACAGCGGTATTAAATAATTTAAATAATTACGCGTGCCATTGTGATATGAGTAAAATATATTATTCATAATGAGAGAACTATGCGTTATAGGGCTGTTATGTTTATTGTTTTTGATTCGTTTTGAACGACTTTTCAAATGAAATATTCGACATCTTAAATGTTAAGGCCATATTTCTTAATTAAAGATAGTGGAAAATTAACCCTCGTATTTCGTAATTTTAAATCGCACTTTAAAACATACTATTATTATTAATATTATTTCATGCTTTTTTTTCAAGATACACACGTTTGGTATCATAATTTAAATAATTTTCATTAGTAATACCATGTGGATCAAAAACTTTGAGATTTGATATTTTATATATGTACGAGATTGATCACCGTATTCATGACCAACATCATATTTCATGCTACGGGTTCATTGTAGCTAGAAACTGCAGAAGAGTAGATAATTATGTTAATATTTTAAGCAACTTTAAATATATATCTGAATTTTAAACAAACTTAAAATATGCCATAGCAATAATTTCAAATCCTAGAATAAAACAATAATAATACCATACTTAAGCGCATATTTTTGCTTTTTGATTTGTACAAAGCGCATAACAACATCAATGCCATAAATAATATAATATTACTTCACACTAACACTCGGTCAACCGCACGTGCTGTGTACAACACTTTATAATTCAAATTTATACGATATAAATTGCACAATGACTGTAAAATATGGTTTACAAATTATTGTGCACAAGTACCCCAATCTATGGCGGTGAATGTGTTGTGTGTCATTATTAAAGTGCCGAAATAGTCGAAAACCGATAATGTAGAGTTTGAAACGTTTCACCTATCAATAATATTACTTATATGCGTTTTTATTTTAAATGTTACGTTTGTTCGATTTTTTTTAGTATTCACTCGTTATCACTACTTATAAAGATAATGAAAGTCAACTTATCCAAAAAACGATCATTCGTAGGAATTTTTTAGGTTTAACGAAAAAAAATAAATTAAGTCATCAAATTAATTGACATACTGATAATAAAATACAAACGATATTTTTATTCGACACGCGGTAATAAAAAGTTCGCTATCTCCGACTACTTTTATTAAATAGCAATATTGTTTCTATTAACGCTTCACGTAATACTATAATAGGTATATATCCACGAAATTGGTATTCTCGACTTTGACGTATTACGTACCGGTACCATTCCATTATCCGTTTAAACTTAGCAATAGTTCAGATCGTAATAATACTTACGAAATATGTAGTTGTGATAACATTGAAATAGACAATAATTATTATTTGTATTACAGTTACCTCCTATATTATAATATATTAGATAAAAATGATTATTTCTTTCTCCGTCTTCTAATAAAGACTCAAAAACTACTAGATCGTTTTCAATAAAAATTATATCAACAGATTTTTTGAAAATGGGGGACAGGTTTCGAACAAATCACGGGTACATTTTGTTTCGGTTCGAGATAATCTAGTATTTTTTGTTTATATCTATTATAAGATAGCCATTGATTATAGATTATAAAATTATGATTGCATATAATTTTTATATTGTATCATAATATTTTATTAGTTCTAATAATAATAATTTGTTTGACTGATTTTGATAAAAGACATTTCAGAATATTTCAACTGAAGCAATGAATAGATAATATATAGATTATAATAGTTAGTATTAATGCAGATAATATTATTAGTTGAGTTACATTTAATAAATGAAGCATATGCTAATCCACATTTTTTTACCGATTGACACCGAATTTTTCACACTTAAAATGTTAAGCTTAAATGCTTCATCCGTCTCTGTTTTGATTTAATTACATTCATCGTGCAAAAATAATTTTTCACAGCTGTATGCACATAGACGCAAATATTGAAAATATGGAATGAGCAATTTTTTTTCAGCACAAAACATGTTTGAAGAGCAAGTTGCAACTGTTGCAAGCTATCAACATTTTATAAATAGTGACTGCAGTTGCTATCAACATTTTATAAAAAATGGTAACTGCAGTATTGTTACCAGCACTCAATAACGTAGAATTGTGTTCTCAACATTATTGTTTATTAAATGTTGCAACATTTATCACAAGAAAAAAATGTCCATGTGCCATATGTATTCGTACCGATCGCAAAAAAACCTTGCCTGGTGTGAGTCTTAGTTATTTTTTTATATTCAAAATATACGCTCAAAAACTAATATAGGACGGGTTGAATGGGTTGATCATAAACAACCTTAAGATAGTTTTTAGTTGAAACGTTCGGGCGGCGGCGTCTGCACGCTATATGCGCTTTGTACGCCTGTACCTACTCATTATATTCTGTCAAGTCGCCGCGACGGACCTTAAATATATTATTATTTTAATACAACATATTAAGTATGCATACTCGTATTAGGTAAGTTAAATTCGTTATGTTTTACGAAGACGAGAATCGTGCCCTCTCATAGTACCGTGTCTAGACATCACGCGACCCAATGACCACGGCCCGTCACCGTCTTTTATTTCTTTATTCTTGTATATGAACGTTATATATATATATTTATATACAAGAAAATTCATCAAACATGCTTACTACGTATTTTTCCTTAAATAATGCATTTATTCAAATTTTGATATTTGGGATTTTCGAGTATTCTTAAAGGTCATATTTTTAAATACTTAAATATTTTTTTACCATAATTCAGAAGTGTTCATCTAGTAATAAAAACTTCTGTTTTTCATTTAATAAAAATCATTAATCTTTAAAGTAAATTGTGAAGTTGATATTTTTTGTGTCTAAATAAAAATTTGAACGAGCAGTTTCTGAGTTATTAAAATGTTTTTACTAAGATTAAAGTTCTTAAGAATAGATTTAATAAAACATAAAATAAATGTGATATTAATCTTGTGTTTACTATAATATTTAGACATTTCTTACAAATTATAAAAAGTTAATATTATATAAATATTAATTATTAAAATATTGTCATATTATAACTAATGCTTATAATAATATAATATGTTGAATCACATTATCACAGGTTATTATCTTTAGTACGCAATGTTTAATAGTTTGGATGAAAATACTTATTAGTATTTTAATTTATAAATTCATAAAAATTTCTAAAAAATTATTTTCTGAAAAAAATTTTACGGTAAAAGAGTTTTCATCTTAAAAATAAAAGTATTTTAACCACACAATATTCTTTAATAGATAAAAAATCTAAATAATCAAAATTCAAAAATATAGTATTTTAGTAGGTATATATAATTATCAAGAATTTGAATAAATGCATTATTAAAATTAAAT
Organism: Melanaphis sacchari; assembly: GCF_002803265.2. Taxonomy (NCBI): domain Eukaryota; kingdom Metazoa; phylum Arthropoda; class Insecta; order Hemiptera; family Aphididae; genus Melanaphis; species Melanaphis sacchari. The sequence continues at coordinate 1,092,139 of NW_020271275.1, read as the reverse complement.
AAATAGTGAATATGCTTGGTAAATAACTCTGTATAATATTATATGATTATTTCCATTGGCATTGGCTGGCGATCTGAACGAACGAAAATAATTTTACTAAAATAATTAAGGTATTGTGACGAATTAGACGTCCGGATTATAATACATGGATAGTATGCTATTTAATGAAATACCTATTTATATTGGTCTATATAGTTCAGTATGTACACAGTATATATATTATATAACTTACAAAATATATAATATATACAAACATTATAAACATATTGTAGCCTACAGGTAATCACAAACACGATCGTGTCGTGCCCACACGCAAGTCTGAGAGCTATAAAGATGTACTGAGCGTACCTTATGGATTACGTTCAGGCCAATGATGATATTGTGAGTACGACAGCTGATATCATTATGTAACAATTGACTGGTAATGGCAATAATATGTTTACAATTTTATATACAGAAGCGAGTTTACTGTTAAAAATCTTAACTTTTGTCGGCAGTTATTTTTTTCTAAAACACTTTTATCTATCGCGGTGGAGACTGATTAAAAAGTGACGGGCTCATTATTGATATCGTGCACTTTGCGATTTATAAGTGAGGATTTTGAATTATTTTTTAGTACGTGATTTTTCGATCGCACGTGCGGTGTTTTAGATCCCGCGATTGTGATCGCCACATAAATGTTTGTGATTTTTTCAGTATAAGCTTGTGAACTTTCACAAACAAAACTACAACATAAATCGTATTTTACTAGGTAAATTAGGTATATTATAACAACATAGCTGAAATTAGTTATTAAATTATAAAATTGTTCAATTTTCGTACATTTTAGAGATACACTATAAATTATTAAAGTAATATAAAATTAAGCAACTAGTTACTGTTATTGGTTATAAATATTAATTACTTGTTCACTTCTTATATACAAATGGTAAAAGCAGACGTACATTTAACTGGATTCTTTGTTACTTTTAATTGTTTTTCACAAGAAATGTCTTTTGTTGTAGGTCTTTACTGGTGTTGAGCAAATTACTTTCAAACTATAATTTGTTAAATATAGCATGTGGTATATATTAATTATATGTAATTATTACCTAGTTAAAAAATCAAAATATGTATTACCTACAATGACATATGAGTATACAAATGAAACAATCTTTTTAGATTTTAAATCTATTATTATTTATTATCGTTCATTTATATTGTTTAAACTAAATTCATATTTAAAATATTTTAGAATTATGATGTTTAAAATGTTTTTAACTCATTGCGTCATGCGTTACTATAATCAAAACACTATCTGTCATTTTTCGCGATATTGTATCTCCGTTCCAAAGTTAGAAATTTTATAATACTGCAAAAACGTTATGCTCGTGTTATTTGATTTACGTACGTATTATAGTAAGTAAAAAATTATTGTAATAATTATTTTTAGTAAGAATGACATAATCGAATATCGATTTTGTACAATCGTAATCAGGGCCTAAAATTTTCTATTTTTCGTACTACACACATACTTTAATTAAACGTCTATAACAAGTGATGTAAAATAAATAGTAATAATATAGAAAAAAACATTATTACTTGCTACACATTTTTGAATTCTATAGTACACATTTCATTTTTTGTGCTACACAAAATGTGTCGAAGTACATACAATTTTAGGGTCTAATTGTAATTTGTTTTATGTCTTTTTTTCTTATGTCAAGACTAAAATAATATGTTATTAATTATTATATTATTTTTAACGAATTTTGTCGATTTTATTGAAATTCATAATAATAAATATACCAGCGTCGCGTGCACATAACTACAGTTGTGTAGGACTAGTAAGGTAACCATATTTGTATGTACGAGTATAAAAAAAGTGTAATAAATGAGTATGGCGCAACCTCCAAAAACGTTATAATCTTTATATTTTAATGATATTTTGGAGATAATATTTTCATATTAAGCGCGGTAAAGGGTTCTTCCTTGTCGTGTGGGTTCATAATATTACAGTGTGCAATACCAATACGCCAATATAGACCATAATATCTCATGATTTTTGCTTACCACTATTCATCATCATTCGATGCTAATTTATACAAAAATTATTGTTTATAATAATAAAAATAATAATAATAATAATAATTATTATTTATTATTAACTTTTTTTTCCAATAATGACTCAATACAAAACAGTAAATATATTTTTTATACTTTTTTGTGTACAGGTATTTATTTTACATATATACCTATAATAGTATACGCCAAGATAACAAGATAAAAAATGGACTAAAAGCGTCCCATTTAAAGTTTGTCAAGACAAGGTATAAAATTCTAAAAATAGAGATAATTCTATTTTAGTCGGGTTGTATGGTCATTCTAGGGTATAAGCAATCATAGTTATTGGGTATGAATCAATTTATTTTCTTAATATAAAATTTGTATTTTAAGATCAATGTACCACTTATTCTGCTTCTATATTTTACGGGACAAGTAAACCAATCAAGTTTACCTTTTAGTTCTACCTTCAGACATGAAAAATATATTTTCTGTTCAATAAAATTCATTTAATATTGAATTTCCTTGTGTTATACATAAACTATGAATATAAAAATAATTGAATATTTGTTTTGTATACATAATTCTATAACAATATTGGGCTTTCTATGAAACGCCATCAAACCTCAATATACATAAGTATGAGTTTTAGTAATACCTATAGAAGAAATCAATAGTTTTCATTATCGCTCGTTATTATTATATATATCATACAAATAAAATATTTATTGGCCTAATCGGGTTGTTGTACTGCATACTACTATTTGGAATAAAATGAGGTAACACTATTAAATATTTATAAAATATCTATGTACGATTATCATGCATTTTTTATTATAAGTGTTTATTATTGTTGGTTTTTATTTTATTTGTGAGAAGTCACTCAAAACGTACTGAATATAATAAATATTATTTTTACATATTTTCAATTTAAATAATAAATAACTATCAAATGACCGAGGGCAATAATTGGTATTTACAAAAGTAATTTTAAACTCTCTTAGTTTTATAATATGGTCAATTATTTTATTGGGAGTTAACCAATTACGCCTAAAATGACGTTTTTATATACCAATTGCGCTCAAAACATTTTAGGTTAAAAGCTCAATTGCGCTTTTTTTTAAATTAGATTAGTTAGGCTTAATAGCAGCCATTGGTAATTTAAATAACTATTATAAATAGAAAACTTATTAGTTAGTTGTATAGTTTTTTTTATTCTTAATCAATTTTGTTTTTCGTCAATTATTTATAAGTAATAGTATATCATTCAGAATTAACCCCGGTTTACTATTTTCATCTAGAGCTTGTTTAAAATTATTCATATTGTAACGTAGGGATCACAATTCAAACCAATATTACACAACTAACATAATAACATATCAGCTTTCATCTATGTGTTATCCCACAAACAATATAATTATAAACGACGAAAGAATAAGGCTGATAAATATTTAACTGATTGTGAATACTTGTTTTCGTCTATTTTTCAAATTCATACTTATGTGCGTAAATATGCTTAATAATAATAATAACTTTTTATAAAATTCCTAATACTATTGTAAAATATAACATAATATTACATAACCATTAACCAGTAATCAATTATCAATAAATAAATTTTTAATTTTCAAAAATTTTAGCATACAGATCGTTAATGTAAAATATAATGATTAATGACTATTCAATTAGATAAAACAATATTTTCATGCCTAAAAGTAAAACAGTTTTAATTTACGTACAATTGATATGTTGGCTGTAAAAATAAGGAACACGATTGGTATATTGAGCTTAAACTAACATTTTGTCTTGGTCTATACCCATTACCCATTTTATTCAGCTTTCGATTTCATATATTTATAATTTGTGGCTTATTATTGTATTATGTCTTACGCATTATTATGATCTATTATATTTTTATGTAGGTATACTGTGCATTTCTATTGAATGGATCGAATTCCGCGTTACTTATTATCCACTGCGATTGTCTACCCGTATACGCGTGTTGGAATTTTCGATAAATTCGATCCACAGATTTTAGCCGGATAGTGTGTTATCTGATGCACAAACTAATCTCGCTGTTTTTACTATTTTAGTTGTTTTGACCACAAGGCACACAATTATTACAGTATCGCGATTTTGTAAAACGCGATAAATTATTGTTATTCGATTTCGTTATGAATTTATAATCTCTTAACAATGACGGCTATGCCACTATTTGGAATTTTTACCATTTATGTTGTAAACAAAAATCAAATCCAAACGTTTACAAAAAAAGAAGTAAAACAAATATTATTAAACATGAATAAAACTGTCTTTATGACATTTACTATTAACAGAGATAACGTTATTATACATTTTTATGAAAATATTAATTATTGAAAATTCATATCAAGCGTAGGTAGTAAATACCTTGTACATGGGTAGGTATATTGCGTTCGAAGAAAATCTTAAAGGTGGAATTCACACATAGATAATATAATTATAATCATTATGCGTCTAAGACTTCAAGAATAGCAGTACTTATAAAATTTGTTAATTTGAAGAAATTTTTCCTATTGAAATTGTTTAAAATATATATTTATCATTACATCAGACTTTTCCCGATATGGCATTTAAAAATTATTCGAGAAGTTATTAAACCTTAGTACCTTACCAAGTAGCCACTTTAACCAAATAAAATAATTATAATATGTCTTAACTAACACAGTTTGTATACTATACATAAATCTAATCTAAAATTATTTTAATTTTTAAGGTTTTTCAATAGATCGAATAGGTTTTAATAACATTTAGTATGCATAAAATGTATGAAATTATGTGGGTGATACAAAATATAGAAAACTGATAGCGGTGTATGTTGTATATCCGATATATTAATTAATTGTATCCACTCGCATATATTAAGCTAACTATGTTATGTTTTAATAATCCTGTTACCTACTTTAAGTTATAAGGATAAGATAGTCTATTGTAGTTAAATCCCTATCTTCAACATAAGCTCTTAGAATAAAATTCTTAGATAGATCAATTGCATAGAAATACCATATTATAAATATTAGTAATTTTTATTTCTTTGATTTAATTAATTTAATAAAAATAATAAAATTATCAAATTTTAACTATCATATTATAAACGGCCAACTGTGGCTTTTGAAATCTAATAAAATCGGTATGACGTAGTTACACTACTAGGGTTGTGTTTATACTATTTAAATTATGGGTGAAATTCTCAGAAATGAAAATAATACCACCTATGAATTAGCAATTTGCGTCATAATATCGATGTTATTAATCGATGCAAATCACGTGCACCGAATAAATTCAATAAATTTCATTTCTTATTTTATTATGGGTCAAGACGGTCAAGTATTTTTGTGCATAGAAAGATCTCGATAATGATGTATTATAAAATAATACAGTCTTTATAAATATAACGGTGGCCGTGTTATTAGCGCGTAACGCTGTCGGTACTTATACTTGTATTTTGCGACGTACTTAATATAAAATAATAGTTATTGCAATGAAATTGAAATAAAAAAAAAAAGTTCAATTTTTTATCGCTCGCTGATATCTATTGGTTACATACATCGTAATTTGTATAACAATTTAAACTGTGCGTAATTATGGTTTTATCACATTTTTATTCGCTAAATAATAATAACGAAGTCAACGCTCTAAACCGTAAATTCGTACAAATTATTTTTATTTTCCTGCGAACGCTATAATAATATTATAATTAGGTACGTCGTCATCGCGGGAATAACAATCGCAATAACATTTTATGCATTGATGTACTTATAAACAAAATACTCACCATGGAACACTACCACCATTTGAAGGACAAATCGTTAACGAACAACAATAAAAAAAAATTACCTATTAAAAATATGATCGCAAGCGGGTTTAAACGTGTAATATTACATATACGTAGGTAACTTATAAGTAGTTGTAACATTAGCAATATAATAATATCATGTAAGGAGGATTTTTATTTTACACAAACATCACGTTCTTAAACGTAGTAGGTAGTGTAGTTTTTAGATCACACGTGTAGTTATAGATATGTTATTATGGCTTTTACTTTTAGTTAACTTAGGTGTGAGAACTAAACAGGTGGTGTTCGTGTTATACACATTAATGTTGACGATTGAGCCTGATATTTTCTAATTTTTATTTCTTTTATTTTTTGTTCACCTGTAATAAAAATGCAGTTGTTATAGAACTTCGAGAAGGTATTATAATAATTTTGTTTACTCATATTATACTCATGCGATATAAATTATATTAATTGACACACACGTAATTTTTACCAAACATTACCTACATCGTTCATATGTTTAAGATGTTTAAGTTAATTTTAACTTATAATATGTAAACATATAATATATAAATTATATCAATAAATGTATAAATATAGATTATATTAAAAGAAAGCATGGGAGCCTATAGGTACACGTTTTTGCAGAAAATCTTAACTCGAAGGAAAAACTCTTGTAATATAGTCTAAATTTGTTTAAATTTTATTCAAACCGAAAACTTACTTTGTGTTCTATGCAGGTGAAATTAGACTCCTATTTTAATCCTATTTCTGTTTTTAGAAGTTGTAACGAACAATTATATTTCATACATTTTTTAATTTATTAAAATATATTTGTTTACCATTGTTTTAAAAAAAAAAAAAAAATAAGAAACAATTGAATTTGATCTGAATAATATTTTCTTTTTTTGTATAAATTATTAAAAATTGACAATTCTACGAGTCGAGATCGTTTTTATTACAAGTAATAATTTTTATCTTTGAAATGATTTTAGTTTTTTTTTTCTGTAAGGCTTATTGTGTGGCCTTCGCGCAGCGTAACTATAAATTACCTGAATTGTGGTATCTTAATAAATAGCTGGCTCCGACAGCTTCAATGATGGTTAGATTAAGTTAAGGGTTGTATTTTTGTATAATATATAAGGAGCAGAGAAGTCTAGGGGGTGTATTATAATTTGCAGTAGGTCACATCATTGATAATATAATAGAGTGTTATACGATCAATAGTCACAACTACTTGTAATCATAAACCTTTGTGATTGCCGTTGCTCGAGAAAAATCAATGTAATATAATTTATACAATATTTTTTTACTAAATTTCGATAACATAATAAAATCGATTCTAAGAGTATTATTAGACTTGCCGCGTACCTCACATTTATAACGCTGTCGTGTTTTTAGTGTACATTCTCGATTCAAAACGGTTCTGTTATTTGTGTATAATAGATCATCACTGTTCATAATTCAGCAGTCCATTACAAAATTGCGAGAGAAATCTGACGGAGTGTAATTTAAATATATTGTATAAGTAAGTACCTGCCAATTTGCTGGACGATTACAATAGGTACGAGTATGTAACATGATGTACTATGCATGATATTTCATTGTGACATAATAATATATTTTGTGAATACAGTGTGATTATAACATAACTCATAAGTACTTCTACTTAAAAAAACAAACTAAATACGAGAAAAAAATTTTCAGTTTTTGAATAGTACCTGTAACATAATTGATACGGTTATAATTTACGTTTAAGAACGCGTAGGTGGTCCAAAACCAAATGGCGTGTAGTTTTGTAATGTATTTTTTGTACTCTCATATAATTAGCCACTTTTCGTTACACGTATATAGTTATATTTTGTGTGCAAATGGGCGAATACAGCGATAGAGAGAGGCGTACTCACGGCAACATTTATCATATTATAAATCTTCGCATGCACACGCTGTGGTTACACAATTGTTATAATGTAGATAGGTCAGTTATAGTATTGTAACATCAATTTTTATGACTTATTAAATATTTTATTATACTTTAAAGATTTATCTGCTTCGTATCAATCGCTTACGTTTTCAAGGAGAGTAACCTACATGCGGAAAATTTAAAATCCTTATGGTGAAATAATGCGTTAAAATTTGAATTTGAACAACCAAAAATAAACAAAGATATTAAAATTTATATTATAATAATAATCAATTTCTATTTTGATTTTTAACATAATAATGATATTTTTTTCAAATAATAATCAATTATATAATTTGTATTCAAATCATAGTCAATGATATTCATTTTTTTTTTAAATAGTTATCAATAATATACATTTTTTCAAATTATAATTAATCACAAACATATATTTTTTTTTTAAATAAATAAATAAAGATTCTTTTACAGAAAACATCTTAACTTTTATTATAATTAAACGCAACTATTTGTACATATTCATTACGCGTTCATTTTTTGTTTTCATGATTATCAATTAATTTTAAAGTTTTTTTTAACCTCGTTTTTACCTGTGAATTTTAGGAATATTTTTAAGACTACTTTATTGTCTATTGATTTTAATATAAATATCTATTTGAACTATTTTGATTAAAATTTCTAAAAATGTAAAACTATTAGAATGTGATTTATAAAATTGTTCATTGAAATGAATGTGAAAAGATTCACAGTTATTGGTTGTTCTAGTTTTATCAGCTGCAAATTTCGTCCAAATGTTTGGACAAATAATCATGTTATCAACAGCCGTGTCGTTATTTAATATTTTGGTGCTTGCATGTTGCAGTTAAATTTTGTCATACAATAGTTTTACACGATTCGCGACAATGTAAGTCTATAAAATTAAAATTAAAATCGTTTATAATTTCAATGAATTTCATAATTATTATGAGTACTGTACGAAAATAAAATTAAAAATTAAAATTGAATATTGCGAAAACAGTTAATTTGTTTTGTATATTAGGTAGGTAGGTATATAATTTTATATTTACATATTTTATAAAAGAAAAGTAAATGTTTGCAACATACTATGCCTTTTAATATGTTTCTATCTTGAATAAATATCTTTGCTGAGCATATTTTATTTGAACAACATCACTAGCTGTTCAACATTTTTAGAAGAAGTAAACACCAATATATAATTATGGTAATTTGCTATAACTTTTTTTTCTGTTTTGGGGTTGTTATGAACTCTATTGCAATAATTTATAGTTAAATTAAAAAAAAATTACTGAAGAAAATATTGTTAATTTTTGTTTAATATGTAACGTAACGAATGTCCGACAAAATCACACTGTGATCGTTCTTCAGCGGTGATTTGACGAATAGCGATATGCGACAACGAAGTAACTACATCACATATACTATAATATTAAACACTGATATAAATTTGGTTTCAATCTGTCTACGCAATAATAAACAAAACTTTAACATTTATAGACTTATAAAAATAACTTTATTGTAACGTAAGTCATAACTTTAAATATGAATTACACTAAGTCATTATTGTAAGATGTTCACGCAGGTAAATTTTGCAAAAATGGACTGTTTGAAAAACATAGCTTTTTTATATTAGCGCTAATAAGTAAATTCCCTTTTCTTGATATTTCCTTTTGAAATTTACGAAATTAATATTATGCAAATGTATTAAAGTAATATTATTTGCAAAAAGTAATGAGAATTTTAAAATAATTCTTCTAAAGATTAAAAAAAAATATTTTCTCGAAAAGTTTTTTATTGAGATTTTTTTTTTAATTTTAAGATGTCTGTCAGCACTATTAAGTTATTGAACATCGAAATTTTTGGGGGGGGAAAAAATGATATTTTTACCATCATAGATTTTAAATTCTTACTTTTTTGAATAACAGAATATATACATCAGAGCTATTTGAGAATTTCCTTAAATACAAATCAAATTTCAAACTAATATTTAGATAATCAGCTATACGCATTTAAAGTTGTATTGAATGGAGTGGGAAGTGGAATGGTATACAAGGGTATCATTTAAAATGTTTGTACCCCACTCTGCTCACCAGAATTTTAATACTTATCTTCTATTGTAATGTATAATTTTATCTAATTGTTTTAAATTGGAGTTTTATTTATTAAGACTCTCATAAAAATATTCTACTTTTTTGTTATGGTTTTAAAATTATCCAACACAAAAACAATTCTAAAAACGTTAATAAGCTTTCGAAAAACGAGAAAACTAGTTTAACTTTAAAATAATCACATTGTACATATAAGTAAATTGGGAACTATATTTTAGCTTAAACTTCAGCTTAGTTAGGTAGGTCGTTGTTTTTTTAATAAATAAATTAAAAACGCGATAGTTCGTCGTGTTCTGTTCGTGGTGATCATTTACAGTGTATTTAGTCGAAAATACATTAATATTTATATCAATACACTATATGGAACGTTACATGTCACATGTAAACGAGTGTAGTATAAAACTCATTTCAGTGTAGGTTAGGCACACTTAACTGGCAGTGAATTATTATGTGTAAGGTACAAGCACGTTTGATGTATGTTTGTCCTCGCTATTGATACGTAGTTTTTTTTTCTTTTTAATGAACGTTATTATATTTTTTTTTGTAATCCGGAAAACGGTTTATTCGGTGCGCTACATAATAATAACTTATAACACAATGACTCTATAGTTTATACATATATACCAATGTATAGGCTGTTACGTCTTTTCTTTTCTTCGGCGCCGCCGTCGATAACGATTAAAAATTACTGTAGGACGTATAAATTTAAAAAAAATCGTTGTAATGTACTATAAAAGTACTTATATGCATATAAAGCGTAAAAGATAACCCTTTCGGTCATCAATTAAACGTGTCGATCAATTTTTTTGACATCGTCTATCACCAATTATTTTTAATTATCGCAGGATAATACTGAGATCATCTTCGTTTAATAATGTTGTACCATTAAAGTATGACATAACAGTACGGCGGACGTTTCGTTTTAAGTATTTTGATATGTGAATTGAATTTAAGAAAGCAGTGGGAAAAGAAATGTGATTTGAGTTTAAATTCATTCTTTACTAATTAATTTATTAATATCATTACGGATCGTGTTTTTTTTTAACTCATTATTTCCAGAACACCGTGTTATAGAGATAATATTATTGTGATATTATTCATGATACGCGGTGTAGGTATTGGGTACTACACCTATATTAAATAGTAACCATGTCGCCGTCACAATATTGAACGTAACGGTATTATTATTATTATTATTGGCGAGAAAACAAAACGGTTGGTCAGTGTCCGGCCGTTCGTTGTTTCGAAAGACGAAAACCGAAAGAAAAAAAAAAAAAAGACAACGCGAAAGAAAGAACGATCGGAGAAAGAGCGAGAATAATAAAATATCAATCTCACATCAGGCGCGGCGATAACCGAAAATCACAATAGGTCCAATAATATATTTCCAAGGATACGACTATACGTCCTGCGTTATAATGTGTACAGTATTATATGCGCGCGTATAATATTATCGTCGCATTATAGGTACGAAATCATATATTACGAAACGAGGTTAACCTTGTTTCATCGGTGGAGGCCGGTTTTTTTTTTTATTATTTTTTTTTTTTTTTTTTTTTTGGCCATTGTTTTCTAAATAAGATTGCGGTTTCTTTATGTGCCGCTGAAACACACACGCGCACACACACTCTCTCTCGCGGATACCCCTCCGACAACCACCCTTTTCCACGTCGTAATGTGTATGTGTGTGTTCATATTTCGGAAATGTCGTGAACTTAGGTCGGTTTGGCTCGCGATTTTGTCCACGCGTAATAATATTCACGGCGTACAAACGAATGTGTAAGTAGGTACCTACCTACTTTATGTCCCATGCGTATGTTATAATAATATGATATTCACTGTGTAACGGGTACGCATACATACCATTATGAGATATGATATCGTAACAATGCGCGTTACATTAAACACTAGAAAATACCGTTAGAGTACAATATAATATATTACGTTGAGGGTAATCTCGCTGTACGCGTTTATTCTCCAGATGATTTTCTCCCGATATCAACTCGTATTTAAATATTTGAAAGCTCGTTATAAAGACGCGTATCGCACCAATGACGAACCGATAAAAAAAAATGTGTGTGCATCTTCTATATTGCGATAAACGTGAATTTTCTCTCGTGGATTTTGTTAGAACCCATTGGTGTTATTAATTGTGTTCAGTCTGTCGTTCAGCTAATAAACCTACATCGAAATAAATACAAATAAAGTTTTGTTAATATAAGTTATCTTTATGTTCATTTAATAAATTGATTGACTTATTAAAGTAAGATCCAGAGATGGCTCACAAATATTTTGCGTACTTATATTTTGTACGAATCATATTATTTATTTAAGTGAAACACAACAAGTTGGATCGTGCGCTATTGGCTGTGATTTGTTCAATTTCAAAATCGATTTTTATTATTTTATTAATGTATTCATATTAAAATTAGATTCAAAAAATAATTTTACCATATAAATTACAAGTCATGGATGGAGAGTGTCATGTCGTAGTGGGAAACATTTTAAGCATAATTTTATTTTCGACTTAAGCTCAATCGCATTCTTTTCCAGCACACTAACAACTAGTTATACATTTAACTAAATTAAATCAATATTGTATGATCTATTGAAAGGCGAGTGTGTTACGTATTCAGCAAATGTATGACAAACTGTTGTGTATCAAGTGTGTACAGATGCACACATCATAGGAACAATTAGACCAAAATTTTAGTGGGTGATTAAGTTGTTAATGTTCAACTATAATACGTGAAATCAATATATTCAATTGTTTTTATCACGCACGAGCTTGACTCGAATTGAGTCATTCAGCTCATCATCGTAGAATTATTTGACAGACGTACACATATTAAACTCTCCACTCGAGTACCTTTCCTAACTAATAGGTCAAGAATAATATCAATCAGACATTTTAAATCCAAATTTTTAATATTTTTTTCGAGTTGATTACGATATAAAACTGAAATGACCTATAACATAATAATATATGATAATAATATGTAAGTGATAAAAATCACGTTTAAACGTATAATATTTTTTAGTGTGTAAGATAATAAATATTAAACACAGTCGTGAAAAGAAAAAGAAAATTGTAAATAGGTAAGTATAGTACTTGCTGTATACTAAATGCCAATAAGGACATAATATAATATATAGAACGCATTCGTTTATTAAATAAAATGTCAATATCTTTATGATATTGTTATCGTTATAGATTTTATAATATGATATTTATATAGTATAGAGTATATAAATATAGCTATCGTTTGCTTTCATGGCCAAATCTTTGATGAGCAAGCCTATAAGTGAAGAAGATTACATAATGATGGACTTAAAACCTTAGTTCCAACTACTATAGTTTCAAGAGACGGTTAAAAGAAAATTGCGTTTTGGACAAACAAGAAATCAAGCTAAATATTTATTGAAACAAGTGATTGAGGAAGAACCTATTGGAAATAGGTATTTTAGTAGGTTTAGATAGATTAGATAGATGGTAGGTTAAAAATATATTAAGTCAGTGTATAGCAAAATATCCAATGAAGATTATGCAGATATGCAGATTATTGGAAAGGTTGCAAGTTATCTACTTTTCAGTTTTCGGTATTGTCTAGAAACATGAAATAAAAGAAAATATAAGAATGCTGAACTAAGCAATGATTACGTTGACGGTAGTTTTTAGAAGATATTTCTTAATTTTTTATTTTAACCTGATAAATTATTACAGGTTTAAAATGTCGTAATAATTTGTAATTTCGGTTTCATTTATTCGTTGTTGGAATCAAACTTACCGCTGTTGGTCATATGTTTGACAATAACAGACTATCAACGCTTTTAATTCCCTCAAGACTAAATAACATACATTTAATAAAAAAAAACATATGTTGATAATGATAATTACTATAGTGATAAAATTTGTCGGTCATAAGTATTATCTGCATACTATAATATTATATAAGGTTTTGAATATGATATAGTCACCATAGTTATGAATGGACCATAAAAAATATTAAATTAATATGTTTAAAATATCCCGGTAGCCTCCACTCTACTGCTTTTATATTATAAGTTACGATTATGATTTATAATTATTTTTTTTTCATTCAATATTGTTTCAATAATGTTTTTCAAAAATGTGGATATTATAAATAGATTGTTTATCGCTCCACAGTAATAATGTAAAAGATACTTTTTAAAAATATTCGAGTATACATACAGATACTTATTTTAATACAAATAATAATAATAATAATAATAATAATAATAATAATAATAATAAAACAATACTCATTAAAAAATTGTATTTGAGTAAAAATATAAAAAAAGTATCTATAGATTTTTTTTAAATGTTTCATAACAACACGTTCACTTCACAAATAACGTTGAGTAAAAATCATATAAAAATAAAATCACTATATATACGACTATTATAAATTCAGATATTCTCTACATTTATATTAGTTTTAGGCGATTGAATTTGAAAATAAAAATAATTAAACTAAAAAGAAAAAGTATTTGGTTGAGAATGTGTTTAAAACACTTTTTTCTAGTTATACCATTCAAAAATTTGTCGTATTACGTATACATTTACTGTAAAAGTAGAATAAAATAAAACGAAAAATTACCCACTAAATTACTTAAAAAGTGTTTGAATAAATTTATTCAAATACTCGTCAAGTCTGCAAGTCCGCAGTGCATTAAATTTACAATCGTGCGAAATATATGTAATTATATGGTCCAATATTGTTGTCCGCCGAACCCGTCTTACGCGTTATGTCCTATAACGCAGTATAGAGACGCACATCGTCGTAAATCATAATAATATACAATTATGTTACATTATATTATAATATCACATTATTGCTCATTTGTTTTTATTTAGTGCTATTATCACAATAAATTATTGCCGTTCGACGTGGCGCACGCATAATAGCATAACCTATCCATACCTATATTCAATAGGTAGTATGGTACCACGTAATAATAATATATCATGTAATAAACAGTAATTATCGTTTCGGCAATACAATGTAAGACGGCGGAGACACCAGACAAGATTTCAAAGTTGACGTACATCGCGAGGTGCGTATTATGTGTACAGATGCGGTGTCGTCTGGGCCATACAGAGAAATTGTATCGGAACAATATAATGACTGACGCGCATTACGGTTTTACACGTATTATGTTATTACTATGTACACACACATTAATTATGCACTCTATAATATATTATCGTATTACTACAATGTAAGATATTATATCAACACGGACTCCGACAGGTTTCCGTCGCCGTCCTTCTGGAATAACATATTATTATTATCATTATTATCATTATTGTCGTAACGCTGCAGTGTTTGGTTAGCACGAGCGCGCGCGCGCACCACATGTGCCCCTGGACAACGATGACGATAATGATGACGACTACGGCGACGATGATAATAATGGATTGGACGTGTTTATTGTACGGTTGTCAAAAAAGTCGACGGGCGTGCGATCCACCGTGAACGATTCCACGCTCCGCTGCCGCCGACCGCGACACCAATATGGCATCGGGCGACGGCGGTTAACCCTTTCGACGGTGCGATTTGTTTGTGGAAATTGTCGGTTTACTCGAAACGGTGGTCGTGCGACCGATTGTCGAGGTTTTGTGTTCCGGTACACGCGCGGCCGAAAACAAACGAAAATACGTGAGGTGACTTTATCAGGCTGCAGCTGTACACTATATATAGTGATATGTACGTCCCCCTCCCCCCGCCCCACTCTTACGATAGGCGTAAACGCTTTACCGCCAGAAATAATAATTGTGTTTCCTACTTTTGAAATTTAGTTATTAATTTTATTCGTATTAATAGTTGTCTATTCGCGCGGGAGTAAAAACGCGGAACGCAGATTTTACTTACCATAAAATCATAATTTTTCAATAAAATCACGATATCCAATAAGATATTTTAATTTTATAAGACTATGAATTATGTCGTGTTTGTTTGTCGTGTTAAAAGTTAACAGTGATTGAAAAAGTTACGACATTTTTGAACTGAAATTCGCCACTAACTCAAGAAGTATGCGTTTGAAAGTTATGATGACTTTGTGCAGTGTTATATCGTGGACTTGGTTTTATAAAATCGTGTATGCAATTAAAAAATAATTTTGTACGATATTATGAATGGGTAAGGATAAGTCAGGTTCTCTTTTAAAAATAATTTTCCTTATGTAGGAATTGGAACGTTTTACCATTAAAATTATTAAAATATTCTTTATCCACGGAGTAGTACAACATATTGAATATAACGTAAATACTATATCATATTAAATTTTAAGGGTGAAAATCATATCATACAATTTTACATTATTCGAGTACATTTCTCTCACTATACACCAATATACTACACACATATTATGAAAAATATGACGGTGGAAACGAGTATATAAGTCATTATCTCATTTAGTGTCGGAAGAGAGCAAGGGGACATTTTTGGATGGAAACAGATAGTGTACCGTCATATCGTATAAATGTATGTATATAGAATTTATCGTCCTGGCAGTCCTGCACGTATCTAAGTATTAAACACATCGTGTGGCTACAACGATGATGTATAATAGTAAATATGTGTATCATATATGTGCAATGCGTGTCGGATACTCTGCAGGCAGCGTAGGACTTCCTCGATGATTAGTGACGTGGGTAGTGGTGGTATGGGGTTAGGGTCGACGACACACGTGTGCCTGCTCGCTCATCAAGAATGCGTTTGGTTTGATATTTTTTTTTAGTGGCTTTATACGGACAACGACAGGGCAGAACAGTATCGTTCAGTGTAGGAGTGACAGCGGCGGTGGGAAAAGTGTCACTAATAAACGTGCACATCACACACCGCGATGTTGTGTTACTGAATATAATGAGTGAAGCTTGGAATGAAATTAATGTCAACGCTCTAGAAATAACTTATGACGACGGAAAATGCTATCTACAGTATAGCGGGTTATTCTCCAAATATGTTCATTGCTCACCTATCTTTTTTCTTTCAATAACGAATTATGCAGGTATTGGAAATCTAATTTTTAGAAATTTTAAATATAGGTATTTACAATGTTTTCTAATTCTTAAGATTTTTTGTTCTTCTTCAAGAGATAAAAAAAAAAACTTATTTTTTAAAATGAGTACCACAAACAGGACATTTTGAGAACGAACACCGCTGATAGTCATAGACAAAAATTAAAAACCACATATTGTTCTTAAACGTGTAGGTAAATACAAAAAAAAAAAAAAATGTAAATTTTTTTTTATTTCTTGATGTATCGAGGCTCAAGATAACATATTAACCCTGTATAACTGTGCAATTATTACGGTAACAAGTAGTAAAAATCTCGACTTGCAGGACTTTTATACAATGTTGCGTTCTAGTTTTTACCACTATACCATATACATTATATATACACTGTACTCGTATATACGATATTACGTAACTACATATGTCTTTTATGCCCATTTGCGTTTCATGTACTCACATAATAATATATTACTGTAATTATAACATATGTGGATGAGATATATTTGTGTTTTTACCGCTAAAAATCACTGCGAAATCGGAACAACCGTAAAACATTATTATTGGGGTCCCATTATTTGTTGCGAAACTGAGTGTCTTTATTTTTAGATTAGGTATTAGATTTATTGTTAAATTTTACGACAATACAAATGGAATAGCAAATAATTTCGTCTAATTTTTTTTTTTTAATTTCGTAAGTAATGAATTTAATGAGTGTTATTAGTACCTAATAAAACTAGTAGACTATGTAAAATAGACTGAATTCATCCGATTTTCTTTTATTTGCAAGACAAATACTTTATGGAGTTTGAACTAGACTATTTAAATGCTCTGTTTTAAGGAGTTATTATACGAGTTTATATGCTATATTACAAATTGTTAAGTATTTTTTAATATATATTTCTAGAGTTATTTTTAGTTAATTCCAAAATCAGAGTTTGAACAGTGTTTACTTATTTCTAGTTTATGGTTATGTCACCACGTAACTAGAAATTGTCTAAATTTATGCCTCTTAACAAATATATTAACAAAATATTTACCAATTTTATATAATATGTCGAATTTAAAATTTGTCGTAATTTTTAGAACTTATTATTTTTAATACTATTTAAAATTTCGTCTTTTTGAAGAACAAAATTTAACTCCGCATTTTAGATTTCTTTATCCACGTCTAGTTATTTCGTTGGTTGCAGTAGGTATTCATCACAGGGTTCGATTGACCGCGTTTTGTGTGATGCGATCTCCCGTCACTCAGCTTTCATAACAGCATATTATAAAAAGTAAAGATTTCGAAAACGCGATAAATACAAAATAATGTGCTTGTATCACTTACTTAATATTATGCTAGCGCTTAAGAGTAAGGACCACGTCCGTGGCGTGTGTATAATTTATAATATAATATTTAGGTACTACTTGTATTGTGTTTAATGTATACTATACAGAATTATAACCGGTACATTAATGTGTATCCACATAGTTAATAGGTACACACAGACTCGCGGAGTCAAGGCCTGTTGCACGAGTGTTATTCAATTATTATTACATACAGTAGAAGAAGGATAATATTATATAGAACACAAATATCTAATTGAATATAATGGGTATCATAGGTACCGCCTGCACGCAGCGACTCGTCGTGGTGCGTATATTAGGTGTATTATACTATTATTGTACTTGAAATAATAATTCATTTGTAGTGTACGTTTATCTGTCGAGAAGTTAAACAAACAAAAAAAAAAGAATCCATCGTAACATGTACACAAGCATTTTTACACAACCAGGGCCAGGGGTCAAACACGGGCTATCTGTAACGCTGGTACTTACACACACATACATATTAAGTGTATAATATAATATATGCTGCATGCGTAAAACGTATACCTATAAATACATACTATATACAGGTTGATTAACCAAGTGTACCTACTCACCTCCATTTTTTTCCTTTAATAATAAATTTATTTAAATTCGTATTTTTGGAGTTTTATTATTTACATTTTTATTATTAAATGATGTATTAATTTTTAAGCTCTTGAGACTTCTTATACTGCTTAAGTAGTGTTCTATGACTAAATAAGATTTTATTTTTTTTTAAATGAGAATCCTTTTTTAATGTAAATTATTAAGTGGTTAATTTTTTTGAAAACGTTTAGGTTTGTTCCTAATTCAGAGTTCAAACGGGTAGTTCATCAGTACCTAATTAAAATGTTTATAGGAAGAATAATAATTGTTTTTACAAAAATATAAAATATATATATATATAATATTTATTACACTCGATCCATTTTTATAGATTATGAATATTGATAGATTAATATAAATTACTAATACGTATTTTTAAAATAACATAGTTCACACGTCTCTCAATTTCATTGCCGTAGACTTATTATAATTTGTATTTAATACTTAATGATTCATAAACTACTTTTTCGAATTTTGATTTCGGTATGTCAAAATATTCAATAGACTTATCCACCTAATAAATTTGAGCAAAAAAATTAGTATTTGAAAAACAGAAGTTTGTATCTCCATAGTACCTTAAGTTGTATAAACAATTTTAAAAACTTGATAACGTGGCCTTAGTAGTTAGCACTAATAATATATTAAAAATTTAAAAAATCTGATATTGAGTTACTGCATTATTGAAGAACAAAAAGAGGGGTGAGCATGTTTGGCGAATCATCCTGTATATGCTTTAGTGGGTATAGGAATAGGTGCGCGGAATAATAATTACGACGTGTCGAAATCTCATTGATAAAACTACGCGATGCGCGAGTTGCGAGTTTGACTTATTTGAACTTTTAAAAGATATTCGGTAATTATTGTGCTCGATGAATTAATTACACTTAATATCGTATTATACATGCATTACGTTATATATACATATATTTGTGTATATACGCCGCGTGTAATGTGCGTACAATAAGTTTTTTTTAACACTCGTTTTTTCGCTGGTTACATAATTGCAGTGATGTATACATCGTCCCATAGGTAATAATAACCTACATATTATTTCGTATAATATATTAATATTATGTGTATATAGTACTATAAACCTATATACGTGTACAGAGTGCTCAGATTGAGATGCGATTTGCAGATGTTTCCCGTGGAAATAATTTATTATAATTTTATACTATATTGAAAGATTTTCAGTTTTTAGTTTTTGTTGTTGCTCGTTCTCCTATCAGGAATATTTTTTTTTTTTTTTTTTTTAATAATCTCAATCATAACTTTAGTTAATAAAATGGTCATTAATTAGATATATTTTTAATAGTTTTTTTTTTTTTTAATTTTTTCAAATAGATTAATTTGTTGATAATTAATAAATTAATAATTAATTTTCTTGATAAAAATTAACATTTTAATGTTGCCCTCTGTACCAAGTCCGAGAAAACATTTAAATGATGTATTGTGTTAAGAAAGAAACAATGAGTATTATTGAATTAGTATTTAGTTAAAATGTGGCATATAGTTAGGCCAACACCACAGGATTTACACATTTGGAAACTTATTCACTTTGTTATATGTTATTTGCGGATAAACCCAGTAGTAGTCAATTTAATACAATTTCTTCTTTTCTTTATAAATTCGAGTTTTTTCAACCACCCTGTGATAATTGTTTTAATTTTACAGGTAGTTTTACCTTATTGTACCATGCACTCTCTGTCTCTATCTATCTATATTAACTTTAAATAATCATTTTTTTTTTTAATAACACTATTAGGTACTTTAATATGATATTATAAGTCATACTACCTATATTTATATTTATCGCATTTAATAATTAGTATTAAATTAATAAATAGTTTTAAAATATAAAATTCGATTTATGACACACAATCTATCAAAAATTTACTAGAATTATGAATTATTGAACATTTGATCGTAACAATATTGTGTACTTATGGATTTAGGCTCCAGTAATATAGGTTATTTTTTCAGTATTATGCTACGTAATTGTTGTCAACCTTAAGAGGGATAAATTTATTCTTACAAAAAGAAAAAGAATATAATATATGTATAATGCATTAATAGATATTACGTGTATATTACGTTATCATTGTGATTCGGTAAGAATAAGTAAAACGAACAAATACTATAATCATACTTGCATTAGATACCTACATTTTTGTCCTACATTATACTTAAATAGTTTTAATAATATTAAAACAATTTAAGTAGTCTAAGTATACAATTACATTAATTATAGTTTGTAGCTTGTACGCATACTACGAATGTTTTACGTAATTCTGTTTATTTGATTTTAACTCTAGCGACCTATTTTCTTACAACCATCAAGTATTGAAGGTCAATGTCTGTCATCATAAAATATGATATTACTCAGAGTTGTATTCACCAAACATACTCAACTCTATGTTCCTCTAAAATAGAATTTATTCAAATTTTGACTTTCGGAATTCATAAGTATTTTAATTAATTTATTTTCAATTTAGATTGTATATGTATGTAATGTTATGGGATGATATACACTCATTTAAAATAAAAACCATTTTTTTTCACGGTGAAACGTTTAAGCGTACAATTTTTAAAAATGCCGATTCACTTTAATCTAAATTCAAACAAATAGTCTGCTATGTATTAACCTATATGTAGCTATATGGACTAATATTCGTTTATACAAATATTACATAGAATATGAAATATATGTTAATATATGTTAATATATACTTAAGTCTAGTTTACCTACCTACTACATATTATAATCTAATAATTTTCAGAAATTATAAAATACAATAATTGAATACGCATTTTTAAATATAGTAATTATTTTGATTTTCAAATTATTATAGACATTATCATTTTATAATCAGTAATAATTTTAATATTTAGTTAAAGGAAAAATAGAAAATATGATTGTTGAATCACTCTGTATAGATTATCAAACATAATATAACATGACATTATGACCGCGAATATTATGAGGATTGTTGAGAAAAAAAGTGTATAATGAAATTGTGTATGTGTGCTATCATATGACAAGTAATTCTTCATAATATGACGTTTTTTTTTAAATTTATTTTCTAATAACGAAAAGTATAACAGTACTGTTATAATAAATGTACAGTATAATAAATGCTATAAATATTATGTTTTACTTGTATTCGAAATTATCTAGTTTTTTTAAAGAGCCTCTTTTTTATTGGATTCTGTGTAAATATATTGGGTATAATATAGTAATTTATTGTTATTTTTAATTATAAAATTACAAATATTGCAAACTTTTAAAAATATTTAAAAAAGTTAAAATATGTGACAACAGAATATAGTAATTTTCGATCAATATGATTAAACGTCTATGGGAAATTGTAAAACGTTAACGATATATAACAATCGTTTCATGAGGTGAATTGGAGAAAGATGGATAAGAAGATGTAAGTAAATTATTATGCAAATATAATAATTAAAAAGAGAATTGAGTACAATTGTAATTTTTATCTCATGATTTACAATTTTATATTATTCCATCACACTGCACATTGTTGAAAGAGCGTATTCATTATTGAACTTAGTGACGATCGCGATCTACTGTTATTTCTACTCCACAATAATCAATGTCAATAATACTATGTTCGTGTCAATCGACAACATATTGAATTCTAAATATCACCAGACTTTTTAACGATGTGTTTTTTTTTTTTTTTTTTTGTTCGTGTGACACTATCACGAATCAAGTAAGTAAATCATCATACAAACATATAAATATAAATACTCCTGATAAAAATAATAATAATAATAAAAAAATTATTTTCTTTTGATGATGGGAGAAGGAGGACTAAATCTTAACCAAGGGAGCTAAGCCTTAGAAGCCGCACCACTAGATCCGTATGTATTCTTTCGATGTACTTTATCCATTTTTTTTTTTTTTAACTGTAATTTCACGTGTATGTGCAGGTAATCATTTTTTAAAGGAAATCTGTAACATAATACGATACGATAGGCCCGACGTTAACCCTTAGCTGCACATCCGGGCTCAAATCAAAGTCACTTTTGAATACAAAACAGTAAATTCCACAAAATCGCAACTGCATTTTTTTTTAGGACGTATCGACGGTTTATGTGTGTATAGTGTATAAGCTTCGTATAATATTAAATGTTGTAGACGCTGTGCAGGGAGGACGAGCCGTCTGGCGGTCGCTGCAACCGTGCCGATAATTATAAAAAAAAACGTCGGTGGTTTTTTTTTCCGCCGTCGCGCATCTGCAGTATAATAATATTAATACGCTATGGTTGTGCTTATGCCTATACGTCTCATGGCGGTGTTCAGCAACGGCAAACCATTCGCGCGCGAGCGGGCTTCGCGTTATATTTTTTCTTCGTATTTAATTTTCCCCCGACGAACTTGACAATGAAAGCCGGAGCTCTACGCACACGATTGCGCACGCACATCTCAGCCATAAGGACAAATCGAGAGGCGGTCGCGTTAGAGGTTCACGGTCGGCCGAAATCTAAAAGACCTTCACTTTACACGCACTTGCGCACACACGCACATATACACATACACACACACACACACACTTATATTTTTTTATTTATTTATTATTCATTATTATTATCTATTTTTTATTTTATTTTTTTTTTTTATTGTAATATATGTATAATATGAATATATATTTGTGTCACGGGTACGCGCGCGCGCGTGTGTGTACGCACACGAATTGGATTTCCTCACGCACCGTACCTGTTACCTGTATGTAGGTAGGTGCTTACGCGTACAATTATAATAATAATATATTATAGGCGTTGTTGTCGTTGTACGTAATCGTTTGTCGTTTTGTCTGCCACATATCGGCTAAAGGCTCATATGCGGTACAGTATTTGTACGCGTATGTATTATTAGGCCTATTACGTCATAATATGTTCGAAAACGCGTGTAACGAACAACATTTATTTGATATTATATTATATTCATGTGTTAAAAAGAATAAATGAAGTAATAATTCCCAGAGTCAGAAAAGGACACATGCATTTAACTCACTTTATCACTGGCTCAAATATGTGATAAACGCAAGGAAAACGTCACGATTTATCACATTGTGGCAAAATTCACAAAACACACCGAAGTATAAAAAATCATCATTATTATCCTACTTCACTCCAACACGCTTAAGCGTGTTTAACAAATACGGTGGAAACAATATATTTATTTTACTCAAGTAAAAAATTGTAAGTAATGTCCCTTTTGTTTTACTTATAAGTTATAACCTGTATGGTCGTGTCTAATTTAAATGTAGACTAATAACTATAATCGTTAAAGTCTCGAAAGATAATTAAATATATGTATTATATTGTAGGTATATTTACGCCATCGGTATTGGACATATAGTACAAGCCGGATCGATTTTTAAGAAAAGTATTCAAAAATCATTCCACGTGTGCACCTAGACTTGAGGTTTTCGAGTTAGTCCTACGTCCGTAAAAGTTGACACTATCGATCGCCGATGTTAATTAGTTTTTTGTGTATATAATTATACGATGACGTGATGTACATGTATATAAATCGATATGACCATATATATAATACTCAGTGTGTACAAATTTCATGTCAAATTATTTCTAAGATAATGTATTGTAATAAGAGTAAGTCATAACAGTAAGCTTTGACAATTCGTTTGCAGAAGGTATAAAACGCTATACTAAGCTTTAGTATGAGCTCACGTGATTTTGAATTGTAAAATTTGTATTAAGTAATGACGGGTGATAACATTTTACATATAAAGAGGACTGTATGTTTGCGGCACATGGTTTGGAGACCCCTGGTATTGGAAGAGCTCAAAAGTCCTGCACGCAAGTTGTTTCGGTTGAATAACATCACTTATCAGTGTCAAAAATATGGGGGCTTTAGATCCTACCCCATGACACTCTAGCCCCATAAATCAATACTGTTAAAGCTATGCGTATACAACCTACAGTATGAAAGTTGTGAATATTATTTCGAGTCAGGCGTCATAATTGTGTGTGATACAATTTAAAAAAAAAATTCACGTTCTAGAAATTTTTTTGTGTTGACAAACTTTTTTTGTCTGGCTGATCGGAGAATTTCAAATAATTAGGTATGAGATATGTTATTATCTCCATTTTAAATACCAATATAACTAAACTTCCCTATGTATTTCATTATATTTTTTATACGATTTTCAAACTATTTTGTATTGGATAATTTTTAAATATCACACGTGCATTTTGTAAGTTTTAATGAAGTACAAATCAGTAGTTTCATCGGCTTAGTTTTGATCTGATCGTATTCGTCGTGGAAATTAAAATAAATTTACAACCGTATGTTGAGAATACATGGCATGAATCATTTTTCTTTTACAAAGTACAAAATATATGTTTAGAAATGAGTTACAAAGTCTCAAAATATCACAATAACAGTAAATTTATAAATAATAAGAAGTTTTATTTTTTAATTTCGTTCAAAGTTAAACTATGAATCAAAAATATTTTTGCGCGCCATTAAAACTCGGCAAACGCGACATAGGTTTACCAACTATGCTATATACATTTTTTCAGACTTTCTACTCTACTACAAAGTTGTATTATATTTATAAAAAATACTTATCCGGAACCATCTTCGAAAATTTCGTCTATTTGCTCCATGGTACATTTTACCGTGTTGACGTATGTCAACCTCGTAAAAGCAGACAACGTTTTTCTGCAACCGATTAGACATCGGATTTAATTGCTCATTCGTTCATTAAAGCTCATAGAACGTTGTTGCTCGTGCGTATTATGTAGTAAAATATTAAACCGCGACTTATGAGATCGCGGACAGGAGCGGCAAAGACGACTCAGGAGTCGCCCAAAGCGACAACAAAATCGATTATCGACCGGCCAACTGGATCGGATTAGATGTTTTTGATTTATATCTAAACGGTTACATCGTAGTAATATTTCAAACGTGTTTTTAATTCGTGCGATCTAATAATTATATATGTTTATATTGGACACCTGCATATTATTATACATAGTATATAATGGTACGTCAAAACTGGTCAGTTAATCGGCTACCACAGTGACCCTCGGTCATCGATATCGGGACACACATCATGGAGTTGAAGTTGTGGTAGTCTTCGATATGGTTATCACGTTATTGCTTCGAATATATAAAAAGGCGGACACAATATTACTGTCCCGAACGAGATGAACACTGCCGTGATCGCGCAGCGTATAATATGATATAATTGAATGAACGGGATTCTAATATTTCCTTTTTTTATTCGACAAAATCATTTCTCTTTCTTTATATAACCACGGTCCATGGATCCGATTTAAAAATATCGCAGCCAAGTACGCAACCCAACTTTGTGCCTTATACATCCAAATTTTAGGACACTTATGTATGTCCAATATAATATACCAAAACTATTCCCCGTCTTATTTTCTTGAATGTAAACTAATGTAAATAAAATTATTTATAAATAAATCTCATCTACGCTCAGTTGATGTACACGAATTGCGTACGAGTATCTCGAATTGCATCCTATTCTTATCTTAAAATAAATATTACACGAATTACGTCGCTAGTTTAATTTATGAACATTTTTGTTTTAGTGGTTCGTTGTGGTTTCCAAACTGATTTGAATGATTAAAAATATACAATTACTTTTTTTGAAAATATTTAATATTACCACATTAAGCTAACAATATTATATTCAATATTACATATAAAATTATTATATGAAACTATTTTTTAGTGGTTTTTATGTTTAATAAAAATATTATTGATTATACGTCCTTATCTGTAAGTAAATATAGTACATAGGTGAGGAATCTATATAAGACAAAATCGTGTATAATATCATTATATTTTAGTGGAAACATATATTTGCAAAGATTCAATATTTCCTCTGGATTTATAAGTAAAAATAGTTTAAGCTCATAAAGAAGACATCAACGCTAACAAATCTTTTCATTCGGAATTTAACAGTCTTTTGATTATTCTTACCCAAATATATAAACATTTTTAGCAGTTTTAAAAATATGAGAACAATAGTGTAATATTAAAAATAAGTTATCTAGAAAAAATGTATGTATCTACCAAAGAAACCAATAAGAGAAAGAATATTATTTACGAGTATAGGAAGTAAAATAAGTTAATTAAATAATAATGAAATAACATTTAAAGGTTATTTAAATATGAGATTATGATTTATATATACTATAGGTTTTGTATTTACTAACGAATACATGTTTTTTATAAACATTAAATAAAATATTATCTGTATGTATATATGTGCATGATTTCTATAATATTACGTTGTATTATTATTGTTTGTTTAATTTTAAAATTACATGAAATTCTAAATTATTAGTCAAATATAAATTTTAAAATTTTATTTGATTATATTACTTTAGAAATTGCTTATTAAATAAATAAATTTATTTAAATTATTTCTAATTTAATAAATAAATAAATGTATTTATTTAATATAATAATTTATTGAAAAATGTTAATATTATGACAACTTTATTTGCGATTGAACTGCATTGGTTTTGAACATCAATACAACTTATTAAAGAAAATGTACAAGTATGTTGAAAAATCAGAAAAAATTTTAATATTTAAAAAAAACTGTATTTTATATGTTCGCAATTAATAGTTTTAAAATGAAATATATAATATATAAAACATAGGCTCCTGAATTTGTAAAGGCCTGCAATTGCACATGCACTTATTGTATTTACGTAAATCAGAAGTCTTTATACAGAGTGAGTTTATGTATTGTATTATTACGGACTATAAAACCGTCGTCTAAGTTTTTAACGATGAAGTGGCATCAAAACATTGATGACACATTCAGAAGCTGTAGACTTATAAAATACAGTGAGCAGCTACAATTTATTTACTTATGAGTTGTAAAGAGTAATTTTTGTTCTATAATTAGTTCTGCAGTTCAAATAATGTGTATTTATTTTTATAGTTTATTGTACAATATTTTTTTTTTTTTTGAATATCTTTGAATAGAAAATAGAAAATTTTTTGACACAAGTAATGAAATCTACAAATTTTTCAGGTAAAAAAAAATTATGAATGCGTAAACGAATCATATGGTATGGATATGAAGTGTTCATATAGAAGGTTACAGCTTTGGGTCCGATAAATGAAACAAAAAAAAAAAAGTAAGATAGACAAGACACGGATATGCATAATAGTAGACTATTATAATAGGTCATCGGTTTTGGTGGAAATATATGAAAAAAAAAACCCATAAAAAAAGTAATCAAATTTTTTTTGTAAAACGTTTGGTGGGCAATTTACGAATCGGTCGCAAGAGGCATTGATATGCGCCAACCACTGCTGTTATGGAACATAAAATATTTACATAATATTATGTTTTCGTTACCTATATATAATATGCCGTCTATATTGACGATGACGACGACAACAAAGAAAAATGGTGAACAAGAGGTAATAATATATAAATTTGTTTCTCATATTCTTTGTGACGGTCTCGATGACAATATATAATATGTACCTATGGTAAAATTATATACCTCTTTATATATTATTACAGTCGTACAACAATCGTCATTTTCAAAATGTTTCGTTCGCTTTTCATCTGTGCGGAAACGCTTGATTATTGTTATTTTTAAACAAACGGAATCAAATCGATGTGATAAAGTATCTGTTGTACCGTGTTAATACGTATATAATACACAGAATATTCTATAATAATGGTCGGGGTGTGTATGTGTGTAAGTACATAAATAGTTGTGGGACATTCGAGTCGACGATTTTTCGGTCCATTAAGTCTTTGGCTGCAAGACGCGAATAAAATCGTTGTCCGTCGCTTTAAAATTTGTACTGTATGTAAATAAAAAGATGTATAATGAAGATATGGGTGGCACGACGTGTATAATAACTATAGGTAGGTTGTAGGTAACTATTCGAATGAGCGTTGTATTTTATACGACCCGAATAATTCGCTTTCGTTGCCATCTGCGCAGTAACCGTCGTTTATTGCGCGTTAGTCATCGTACGAGGGAAAAAAAAATATGTAAAATGTTAAATAACGAATGCAAAACGACCGCGACTAAGTCGGAATTTTTTTCTCATTTTTTTACAACCAATATTTGTCGATGATAATAATAATAACAATAATATTCCTATAACGTTGTTATAAATTATTATAATAATGACAAGACTATACACCACTTCGAGCGCTTCGACGCAACATAATAGATAATAATAATGAATGAATAAATAAAATAAATGTATAATAATGTTTTATAAAATATTTCCGATGTACAACCTTTGATGTTTTCGCGAATCTTATTGAAACGAATAATTGGTTTTATCATTTACATCGGTTTAATATATTATTAGAAGGAAGCGCGTGTAGGTATATCTTTTGTGTCGTTTATCATTATTATAGACTGCTGTTAAGTTTCGTTTTTGCTATTTTTTTTAAATCAATTTATATTTTACGACGAATATTACACGTTTACCTTTTGAATAAACTGTTTCGTTTATTCAATTTTTTTTTTTTTTTAATTCGACCGAAGAATACCTATTATTTCTCATATCTATGTGTTTTTCACATGTAATATATTAATGCGTTTACGAATGGATATAATTTTTTAATAAATTGGCCGTGTGTGCGAATCAAACATTCATCTATAACCAAATGCAATACGAACCAACTAATCAACAAAACGCAAAAGCTTATTAATACTATTGTTGTTCAATATTATGTTACTTAATATTCATATTTTTTTTTATAGATACTACATTATAAAAATGTCAATTTGTTGCTATTACGAATTATGTGATCTATGTATTTTAATTCAATGTAATGTTACGTCCATTAGTTACATACGTATACCATGGACAGATTTTTAATAAAAAATAAATAAAAACACTTGCATAATACTCGTATTATAAAATGCATCATTAATATCTCTCACTAATGTTTGAATAATAAATATAATAAAATAGTTGGTAGCCTAATAATTGATAATATACATAATCAATTTTTATATGATTATATATATAAAAAAACATACGTTATGTGCTATTTTCATTTTTCATTATTGAAATTAGTTATTGATTGGTATTCAATAGTTTCTTTAGCGAAGTTGGTCGATCAATATCACTTTTTAAAATTGCTCTTTTAAAGTTTAAATCCAGAAATAACGTTAATTTTTCTTTTAATTAATTTAGAAAAACTTCATCCCCTAAATATTAAAATTAGATATTTTGTTAAAATTATGATAGGAAGTGTATAATCGCTTCAATTGAAGATTAACTATAATTTTCATTGATTTATGATATAAATATGCAATTTTGTTCAAATATGATTTATTTAAATATGCGTAAAATTGTAAAAAATTGTATTAAATATACAGAATCATGTAAATTTTTTTTAATATATTTTAATTAGTATGATTTGTGAAGTTTATTCCGTCCATCACAGATACCTCATCTATATAATAATAACTAATGTTATGTTTCATATGGCTTGGATATTCATGACTTTGAACTTGAAAAACATATCATATAACACGCTGAAAAAGTAAATTTATATTTGGCTTGTTTCCAAACTGGATGACTGCAAAAATATAATAATACTATATAATATCGACATTATAATTATGGCGTGCCTAAATATTTAGGTACCTACTTAAAATAAACATTTTTATAAGCTGTTGTACATTTATTACACATTATTACTTAATGTGTAACTTTGCTATATTATAATTTGTAGTACACAACGTTATTAAATTTATATTTACATACATTAATTCACCGAATAAGTTTTTCTAAAATATCCGTTTTGAAACTGTGTTTAATGCCTTAAAAAAGCGTATTAATACTATAAAATTTCGTTTAATGGTAAAACTTACACGAGTAGATATGCGTATTTTGTTCGAACTTTGCATGGACCGGATGACCGGAAATACGTTTCATACTATTAGTCATCAATCATCATAGACACATATGCTTTATAAATATAATATAAACATTTTTGTTCTATCTTGTTATATTATTTGTGGTTTGATTATGAAACTGCGTTGTATGATAAATGTGAATTGTGTTCCCATCATAAGTATAAATTATACTACTATAGTGTTGCGAACAACAAATTTAAAGGTAAAATAATTAATAATTTACAAGGCTAGGTTATTGCAATTTTATATTATTATAACATATTACATTATAAAATATTGATTTTTCTTAAACGATAGTTATAATAATAATAAATAATAATAATAATAAGTTGGATGAGAGTTCAAATTTGATTTCAGATTATTTTTAAAATCATCGCAGATTAGCCTTGATTTTTGCAAGATTATTATTTATCATCGAAACATATATATTGGTAAATAATTCGATATTTATTTTTATTAAAATATATTAAAATGCTTAGATTATGTGACAGGTGAAATAAACCATAACTATTTTTACTGCGATGTCCGAATATAGACACAAATCGCAATCGACTATAAATGCGACTTGTATACCTGTCTATATAATAATATTATTAAATAAACTGACAAAAAGAATGGTAAAATCTATCGACCAAATTAAATTAAATCAAAAGGTCAATTATCCTGTGTCTATCTTCTAAAGACTTCAGCGGAAGATAAGAGATAATTATAAATCGACTCCGAATAAGACACACATCTATAATATGATACATCACGGTTATTTGATGTTAAGGGAGTAACCTTTTTCATGCAACACTTGTAGCATACAACTCTTAATTAAATATCTACTAACTGAATACTATCATATCCAATTAAAAAGGGAAGAATTATTATCCTTCACCCACTTACGCCAAATTCATAGTCCTAATTCATTTTATTCAATCAAGTTAAAATACCTACCTAATTCTAATAAATCTGTATCATATCATAAAGTTGAAAAAATTATCATATTTAATGTGTTATGTACAGTATTGCTTCAATCATACATTTTTATAAAATTATGCATTTACAAATGATTATATTGTAAAACTCTCTTTTATTTAGGTAACCAATATGACAACCCTATAACATATATAAAAAAAAAAAAAAAAATAAGAGCTAAAAAAATGCTTGCGTGAGCCTCTTTACGTATAGCTAATTTTATTGGTTGGCAAAAGAAGCTATAAACACTCACTTAGTCTCAAGAAATATGTGTGCAAATCAACATTTGGAGTCAATTGGTTCAGTGGCTCATAAACACAAACGCAGAATCATTTTATTTATTATATTTAGGAATTTTAGTGGGCGTCTGAGTACCTACAAACATAATAATATAAATAATAAAAAATATTACGTGTAAGTCGTGAATACGGGGGCCGTGAACGCCACGCCACAACCGTCATGTTTTTATACGAGAAAATGCGCGCCAGTTTTTATTTTTTACGTTTTATGTTTCACGCCGTTCTTAATTTTCAATTTCTGACGGCGACGTACGTCATTCATTTTATGCGATGGAATATGCTCAGAACATTATGAATACTATTCAGGAAAAGGTTTCTAAAAAGTTCTACGCGGATCATTGTAAGTAAAACTGTAAATAGTATAATAATTATTCGTTATTATATTATGTATTTGTGCTAGATTCTACACGGTTTTAAAAATTAGACATTAGTTCTACATGACCAAATATAATCTATTTTGATCGGTTTAATTGTTATTATCTTAAAATATATTTTAACATTTGCAGCAATGACAATATTAAACTCACAAAACTTAAAACGATTTTTCACAATACCGAATATAATCTTAATGGTAGCGCAGTAGGTCCTAAGTCAATATGAAGTGGGCAGGAATAATATTCGTCTAAAATTTAGCTAATTTATACGAAGTTATTTTGTGTAGGAATCAATGTTTTACAACTTAAAACAGCGTAGGACCTTAAAATACATTATACAATCGTTATACTCGAATAGGAATGTTTTACACATCTCTACCTATGGTCTTGTCTACCATGTCGAGTGTAGGAACTTACATATGCCCAAATTAATATTTCTATATATTCTCTAGTTTAATCGCATATATCTCTGCAGAAACGACTAGGAATTAATTTCTGAAGAGTAAACAAAATTCATTGATAAACTATACGTAATACTATGATTTTATTTGATTATTTTTATTAAAATGTGTACAATATATTATAGTCGTGTCATAATATTACATACAAACTTAATGCACTAAAAGGAATAACAATAAAGGCGGTAATATTTTAAAATACTTATTCCCGGAAATTATTAGTTTGACTTTAAGGATCCTTAAATGTTACTTGAACGTTTTGCACGAACGTACATCGGTATCAAAGTTAAGTATATATTATGATGACACGTATTCATTTAAAATAATTATATTGATATATTGACTATCGTTACCGATATAAAACTTTGTTATTTATGTTTAAAATAACAAGTAATTGTCGTTTTAATTTTTGATTAACACAATATATTATTTAATTATTTCGGTATCGCTATGGTTTCCGATTATTATTGTTTTTATCAGTATTAAATTATTACGTGCAAAAAGTGGTACAAAGTTCATTATAAAATTATTATAATAACGTTGTTTGAATGGATAATAAAATTCACAGTATGGTCTACATACATTTTTGAGACGATTATAATATTCTATAAATATAGGTACACGCCCGCATATGATGCAAAGGTCATACCATAATAATAGCACATATAAAAAAAAGCAGAGGATAGACGCTGTTTATTTATTTATGTGTCGTGTATTTCGCGAATGACGTGTATTTTTTTATAGGAAACTACGTGATACGTATCGTGTAAAATACTAATTTAATAAAACCGAAACATAGACCTGGTAAATAACCACACGATCTATAATATAGGTAGTGTTATTTTTATGCATATATTATATATTATAAATAAAGAATGATTCATAAAGCATGCTATCATCCTCTTTTTCTTAGACAATTAATCTGATTTTTGACTTTTAAATATACTTGAAGATAATATTAATTTTAAACTTTTGAGTTTTTCTATACTACCTAGTACCTACCTAATTATAAGGAGTGTTATGTGAAAAGACACAAACTTTTGTAATCAAAATCTAAACAAATAATTTTTAAGTAATTTAATCCTGTGAAAAATGTAAAGTTTAGAAGATATGGGTTATGATTATTTGACAATTATATTAATTAATTAAAATTTTTATTTTT
The DNA here is from genome assembly GCF_002803265.2 of Melanaphis sacchari. Taxonomy (NCBI): domain Eukaryota; kingdom Metazoa; phylum Arthropoda; class Insecta; order Hemiptera; family Aphididae; genus Melanaphis; species Melanaphis sacchari. The sequence goes on along the minus strand of NW_020271275.1, from coordinate 1,058,022 downwards.
AAAAATGTTCCAAGTATAATAAATACTAGATCCGATATTACATGTATTTAATAAATGTATAAAACCATTTTTAGAACTAATAACTAAAATAAAAATATTTTTATAACTGAAAACCTACTCATTGAAATTTTGAATCAGTTACTTACATTTTATTAAAAAAAAATAAAAATATCAGCTAAATAATTTAAGTACGATAAAAAAATGGTAGGTACTAATTTCAAAAGTAAATTTTTTTATCGATGGTCTTTAAATATTTTTAAAAATTCAAAAATCAGAATTTGAATAAATTAATTCTTAAAGGGAAAGGGAGTATTATTCTTGGTGAACTATCCTGTATATGACTGTAGTTTGTGACTATAAGTAGTTTGCTCTACGTTTACTAGTTTAAATAAATGGTGAGATATTATATCTGTGGCTTGTTTTTACATTTGGCAGTCCCGCATCCTGCTCAGTGGTTGAATTCGGTATTTATATTAAAGTGACCAGAAATGAGTGAGGGGATATTAAAATGCCGTAAATTATACTCACGTTTCGTCCGTTCAAAATAATATAATATATTAGTATAAATTAGAGGTGCATTTATTTATTTCGTGCTTACTATATGCAATCACTGCATTCAAATTTGAATACACATCTACTAACACAACTTATTTTATATGGACAGGTATTGAAAGTCGTAAATCGTGTCAAATAGATTTCAAAGTATTATTAACATATCAAAAATAACTTTTTTTTAAATAAGGATAAAGGTCTGTCGATATTTATGTCGATGCAATCGACTTTTCAAACTAGTTAAAACCTAGTCTAACGCTTTCGGTAACACTTTATGTATAAACAAGAATTAAAGAAACGTATGTACTTCGACCCGATAAGAGTAAGACGATAGTAATGTTAATGATATTTATTATATATGTACAATATTTTATTATAATACTTTTTGTTCAAATCAATAGATAGGTACCTATAGTTTCAGCCAATTTAAAATCCCATGTTGGCCGTATTACAATATCCTAAAAAAAACGATTGGAAACGTTCTGAAGTCAGTGAAAAAAAATCGCAATATATACTTAAGTATAAAAATATATAGTTTTATTATAATTTAAGTTGCTATTCACTATTTATAGGTAAATTTTTTTTTCGGTTTACTATCAATTAATCAATTTTAACAATAAAAGTTTTTGTTAATATATGAGATATATTTTTGAAAGCAGATGGTCATTTATTAAAGTATTGTATTGTTACTATGAATGACAATCTTAAGTGAATTAAATTATGCTAAAATTAAGTACAAATTATATATTATATATTTAAGTAATTAGTTTTCAATTTTCTGAATGGATGTAATAATTGAATTTTTCAAAATTGTAAAATTTCTGCAGTTGTGTGGTACCTAGAAATTTAGTCGACTCTCAAAATTTTCCGATGTTGTCAAGCAAGTCATCGGGAAATTAATCTGACTAAGCCAAATCAAGACATTCAAGAGAAAACAGAGCATCCAAATTTTAGATAAGTATAGGTTATTGTCTTCCGATATATATTTACATTAACCTATGTTAATGCATAGCTTCCTACAAGGAATTTATATAACCGTATGTAAACTTTAGCCGATTCATAAAAAATTTAAAAAATTTAAATGACTTTATTTTTATTATTTTTAAAAGATAATACTGTATTAACTTGATGATGAAACAAATAAAAAAAAAATTGAGTTACAAGGTGACAAAAAAAAAATATTATATTATTGAGATTTCTTCAAAAAACAATCAATAAAATATTATCATTGAAAACGGTTATTTGTCAGTATTATATTATCATAATAATAAACCATTATGTAATAATTGGTGTAATGCATGTTTAAAGTATGTATATGCATGTTAATTATTATTAAAAACCCAAATGTGTATTGATTTTTAAAATATAGTTTAGAAAACCGCAGTAAAACCCAAATGTATTATTATATTAACGATACTTTGTATAATTGAATGTAATAAAAAAATAATCTGTAAATTTTGAATAGTTTAAATATATACGTTCGGAATGAAACTAATTAAAAATTATATTACATGACTTTGTAATTTTTTTTACTAAAGTTCAGTTTTGATTGATAACCTCAAAATATTTTAAAACCAACTTCGTCATAATATGACGTTATATATTTATAGGTATAATGATACCTACTAAATTATTATAATGATTTATGTTTATCAATGACCCCGTCTCAAGTTATATGTAGAAATGCATATTTTTTAAATCACAAATAATATCCTCAGATTTTTTAATTGGAAATTTGTTTTTAGAAATACATAAAAACCATTGTGTTAATAATTAACAGTGCCTAACAAAACGTTCCTATATTGAAAATCTGAAGCGAAAAATCCTATTAACCGAAAACCATTAATTTCCATTCCACGGGAGCATATTTGCGTGGCACGGTTGCTATCGGCGATGTGATCATGTCTGTTTTTTAATACCTATCAAAAAAAGCCATAACAATTTGATGTTCGAATGTAACGGTATGATAACGATACGGGACTAGTTTTCCGCTAATGGAAAATTGTAATTTAAACTACCTATAAATTTATAAAATAATAATGAACATTTTGCTTAAAAACAATTTGATTTTTTTTTTTTTTACAGAGAATTTATATTATTCCTGACAATTGAACACGTAGAAAAAAATTCTATTCAAGTTTTCAGAAAAAATAAAAATAAAAATAAAACCGTTGTTCATAATGCAGCGATAGTCTGCAGTGAATGAAAGTTGGAGTGCGTGACGAGGTTTAAAACAAATATTTATGATAATATAATATTATGTGCATTATTATTGTACCTATTAGATGCTGACAACTCGAATTCGAGACACTGCACACGGAAAAATAACTCCCTGAGATGATAGATACGTAGAACACAACGACCTAACCTCGTTTCGACTGTGCCGCGGTGTTCAGTAACCATTGTCTTTAGATTTTTAACCCAATGCTAATGATGATATATATATTATTACGTAACTAATTTAAGTTTTTTTCGAATACACGACTGTGCATATTATTATTGTATATACATTTCGAGGACTCGGAGAAATTTGACCAAGACGACAGTCATCGCAAGCGGTTATAATGTATTACTATTATAGGCATTAAATAGTTTCTCGAGGTTTGTCGGAAATCATAAATTAATAGGTATACGTATACATGAAGAAAAAAACCAAGACGACCATGTTTATATACAAAGTAATTCTTTTATCTTAGCGCAAACATAAATAAATGTGAGGCATTTTTTTTAGTTATACTCGTATTTTTTTCATTTAAAGTTTGAGAACCCGTGTTTATTCTATGAATATTCTAATATATAATAGGAATTTGATCTTAAGGGTGTGAGAACCTACGTGTTTTTAATACAACGAAAGTCTCTAGCAGGAAAAATTCTCACGCTTCATGAAATGTCTGAATTTAATGATTTTTTAATATACAAGTATAGGTTAAGATTACTACTTTGTTACATTAAATTAATTAAATTGTATTATTTATTATTAGATAATCTTATAGACTCATTATTTTTACTGTCATTATATTGTAAATTTGAATATTAATTAATTTTTTTTTTTTGTATAATTGTAATTATTTTTTTTACTATAAGCACAAATTATGTTTATACCATTAATATAAAATAAGATTCAATAAATTAAATAAATTATATTAACTTTAAAAAGACTGAGGACTTGAGTGAAGAAACCATTCAATAATAGAACTTTATGCCATGGGAAAGATTAATCAATTTGTAAGTCACGACACACCAAGTTCGTATCTTTTGGGGTCACCAGGAATACTGGGGACAGAAGATTCTGTGATCAAAGGCTTATGATGATTGTGGAAATTGAAATACAATGTCACGGTAGTGTTTTATACTGTTAGAATAAAAAGATATTTATGATAGGGAATATAATTTGTGGCATTGTTTAAGACTTTAGATGTTTAATAAAGGCATTTGGATTTGATTAGGTTTGGAGAATATTAATGTACGTTAAATTTATACGTTACCGCCACTGACCACTGCACTCGAGAATAATTAGAAATGTTAAATTAGTCATAGACAAAAGACATAGAATGGATGATAAGAACTATTTATGGCTATATATAATTTTTGGCTTCAACAGCCGTTATAGTGACAAGAAACGTCATAGTCGACGATAAGGATCTGTAACGAAACGTTTCCATTATAATAGGAACGTTCAAACATGCTCACAAGCAACTGTAGTCGACCAGTTGATTAGAAAAAACAATTTTGTTGATATTTTACTTTTTTTAGTTTTGCGTAACTGCTGGAAATATGTATCCTACGCATGTTATTAGTGCTGCAACACTAAGAATACATTGCATTTTAGTCTGATGTTGATCGATATGCAGACGTCGGCCAATCTAATGTATTTAATTTATAACATTCTCATACGAATAATTTAATTTGTGTGTGTGTTTAAAAATATATATATTAGATAAAGTGTTCATAAAATAGTTTATAATTAATAATTTTACAGTTGTGAAGATTTAACAATAAAATGTATATAGTTCATTTTAAAAACTCGAATTAAGTATAGCTACGTTTATCGGAATTTGATAGAAGTATTTCATTTTCTAAGTCTTGTAGATAAACATAAAACGCACAGACGTTAAATAAAACCAAAAAGTAAAATTTTGGCATTTAAAATAATTTAATTAACTGTAATTAAATTTAAAAAAAAAAAAAACAGAATTAAGCTATAGTACTCTAACTATACTATAATTTACAATAAAAAAACAGGTATACATTTTTAAGAAAAAAAATATCTAATGTTCTTGTTTTGTGTCTTAGTTAAAAAACAATGCAATAAAATTAGTCTTAGTATAACGAAATTAAAAAAGATTTTAAAGTATCATACAGCAAGCAATAATATTACTATTATAATTAGGTTTTTAATTAATTATACGTAAGTATCTTACAGGAAATATTAAATCGACATATAAACCGGCTTTTTGTTATTACAAATCTATACAATATGTCAAAACAGCAATTGATTATATTATAAATATTTAATAACATATATATATATATATATATATTTATAAATATTTTTATTACGTTAGCATATTGGTTGATGAGTTACCTGTATTTCATTATAGTTGCTTTACAACGTCAGTGTTAGTGTGCAAAAGAGAAGTATAATAATATGCATAATATATATAAACCAACTATCAACTATATCTCGCATGGCGAACAAATCGAAAACTTTCGATAAATTGTAGGATGATGATCATTGATCACTCAATGATTTGGATCGTTAAAATATATTTCAATATTTTAACGTCGATAACATACAAGACATACTATGAACATTAAAGGAAACAAGACGCTTGATTAACATGCCAAAAATGCTACGAAAAACATGAAAATAATACAAAAAAAGTGTAGATAGATACTATAGGACCAAAAACCGATGACATATATAAACGTATAAAATAAATTTCTGACAACAGATGATTCAATATATGAAATCAACAAAATAATAAATTAAATATGTTTAAAAAAATTAAAAATAGGTAGATTGACATCACTTTTAAAAGAAAAAAATAATCACTAGAATCAGTATTAAATGTTTAAATCACTTGCGAAATGCGAATCTAGTTGTGAAGTTTGTGGTGTTCGCGTTGAAAAACATAATAATCGAATGCATGAAATATGAACGTGATCGATAAGAATTAATTTGGAAGAAAGTTTTGATATATCACTGAAACTTAAAGCCAAAGAAAATGCAAAGACGTTAACACTTTTAAAATTAATAAACTTCAACAGCACAATAATTATTAAAAAAATAATGAATGTCATCTCATGTTATCTTAATCTATCCTTTTTAATTGCATACTTGTATTTACACAAATTTTTTTTATTAATGATCATGGAAAGTTTAAAGACCAACAAAACTAAATAAATATTATTACACAGTTTTTATACCGAGTGCGTATTAATGTCGTGTTATGCAGATGCCGCCGCGAAATTTTAGAATCTTACCTATAAGCTATATTATCATACGATTTACCGAGCTTTTCCTTCGCGGTACCTATCTATACGTTAATAATATTATAAAATATAATATTTTATTGTATTTCGTTGCCCACGTTATGGTAATTAGATCGAAAGACAATGGATCGCGGCGCGCGAGGGTGAATTAATATTTATCACGTGCGGTACACGAATCGCGAGTGAACTCCTCAGAGGCTGAGCGGGTAGTAGTTATTGCGCGGCTCCAAAAACCGCACTCGAACCCCTTCCCGTATCGTTATTATTATTGTTCTCACACTGTGAGCAAAACAGACCTGGGTGCCTGCGTGCGGCTGGCGTTCGTCCAAATTTTAATAACTTGCGAGAGAACTGTTTTTTCTCGGTCTCGGTGTCGCAGTCGTTCTCTCTCTCTCTTTCTCTCACTTCATTTGTATAGGTATATAATATATATATATATATTCTTTTTATCCTTTTTTACCGACGTGTTCAATGGGCGCCACACTTACCCATTCCCGCTCGTGCAATACGCGATGTGTATACACACATTTAACCCGAATTTTCCGTCTGCATTAACCACAATTTAGAACGTCTTATACGCGTCTGCACCCCTTATAATAGCTGTATAGAGTGCATAAATATAATATAATAGCATAATATGCGCATTACGCGTATACACGCGCTGCGCGGGAACGAATGTATACATATATATGCTATATGGCACCGAGGAATGTGTAAAAACCATTAGCAGCGCAGAAAGAACGAAAAAACTCGAGAAAATTAATTATCGTTTTCTCGCCCCTTTTTATTATCCGCACCCGTCGGAAGCTACCACCTCGACCCTACACGTCCTGCTCGAGTATCTATACAAACAATATTATTGTAATCGTAACAACAATAATATCTATACCGGGCCGTTATTAAATATTGTAGATACCAATTTTTTCTGGTCATACGCACAACTGCGCAGTACTCGATCCCGTTGCATAATAATTCGTAAAATATACGACGGACGACACCGCCGCGTCATCACTCATGATCATCGTCATCTTGTTTTTGTTATATTTACCTATGAATTATTATTGTAATATTCTATTTTCCTTTAAATCAATGACCGTTATATGGCCGTCAACCGTTATTATATATTTTCGTTGTTCTAAATACGATATTTTTGAATTTCGTTGATTATCAACTAATTAGGTTAGGTAATATAACTTTGATCGCGATGAGCAAAACCAAAATGTATTGCTTAACGAAAATATTTATTTTATTGCCAGTGTTGGAGAGTAATGCTTAAATTAGTTTGTAAGTAACTAATACAATTATATTTTAAGTAATTTAATGTTAATTTAATAACATTTGATTGTAAGTGATTCCTGTTTTGTAATACAATAAAATTACTATAAGACTCATAACTTAAATATATATATTTTTTTTAATACACTTTAAGAACCAATTCATAATATTCTGTGTAAATATATCATATAAATATAATTTTCTCACAGTAACATTTAATTTTAAATTAATAATTTCGAAAATTAGTTTTTATTTATAAATTTAAATTATAAAGATGAAAATGTGTTTAAAAATATTATTGTTTTCTTTGTTTTTTAAATTAATATTTTATATTACAATTATTGCATATGGTTGTTTGTCATTGCTAAGAAATGTGTTAAAACATATTATTAAGCTTTAGTGACATTTTTGAATAAGTGAAGAAACTTTTGATGAAGCCATATTTTAATTCAGAAGTAATGGATTCAAATGAAAAAAAGTAACTTAAGAATACATTAATTATAATTTTAAAAGATAATTCGTAATGTAATTCAATTAAAAAGTTATTTCCTCAACACTAAAAAATGCTTAATACACACTTTGGAATATTATGTATATTGTTATGTTAAAATTTGTCGGGACAAAACAATTAGTGAGTCGTTGATGGATGATCTGAGACTTCAGATGATAATTCACTCGATGTTTGAAAAACTAAGATCGTGTAGTTTTTTATTGCTCATGGTATAATAAAATTATACAGACTAACTGTTTAAGTGATGCTCACATGTGCTGTTTTTGTCTTAAAAATTGTACAATACGACAAACTTGTGTGTTTTAAATATTATACCAAATTGACTTATCATTATTAAAGTTCACGATAAAAGTTTCCGTTATTTAGTTATTATTTTATTTTATTTTATATTTTAGTTAAAAAAAGTTATACCTATGTAAATATTACAGATAACAAACGCTCATAACTCGCTTTATAATTAAAGTATTAAAAATAAAATAAAAATTAATGAAATAATGCAGATAATATTTTTACCTTTGAATTTGATAATATATAGGCCGATTTATTGAAATATAAAAACTGACAACGCAAAATATATTCGTTAAACAAATATTTTCAATTTTCTATACATTTATATTATAAGGACCAAGCACATAAAGTTCTTATATTTTTAATTTTCTTACTTTGCTGAAGTATTTACTTGTTCGTCAACTTACGATTTATCATTTATCTGCATTTGGCACACGAAAGACCTAAATATATGCGGTGTACAGGATGTATTGTATAACTGTGGAAGACATAGGCATATTAAAATGTAATTTTGACGTAAAACTGTCAAATCCTCCTCAAATACTCCCCGGGATATACATTTCTGGTGATCCGTGTTAGTTTTTGGGGGGGAGGGCTAATGTAGCAGTGATCGTTACCCTTATATCTCCTGGTGACCCAGGCATGGCAATAAATAGCGGCTAGGGCGATATGCATACACGGTTTACCCATATATGTATGTACACATAAGTAGACTCCTTTCCCCGTTAGAATAACCGTCCTTTGTGCGGTGACAGTGTAACTTCAGGATAACAACAAATGGGCGTAACGACATTCCGGAAATCGTTATATGCGTCTGTAGGCATACATATTATACTCATTGTATACGAAAAAAGAAAAAAGAAGACATTTACACCAGTTTAGAATAATAAAAAAAATGTTTTCCGCATTTTTTTATGAATACATATATGTACATAATACACTAAGAAGATTGAATATTCTAAATGATCTCGTCATGTAGATTTGATGTAATTCGGCAAACGAGTACGGCTTAAATTTATAAAATATTACATCATAGACAGTCGTATATTAGTCTTCCAATAAAGTCTATCCATAAAGTATCTTTCTTAGTATAACGTTTTAATTATGTGTATAGTGCATTATATATAATTGTAGATTGTTAAGGGAACAATAAATATATTAATTTTACAATTATATGTATACGTTTTTTGTGTAAAAACGATAAGTAGTTGAAAACATTTTTCGATTTTCAACTTTGGGAGTGTTTTCTGATAAAAAATTTGATTTAGTAAAAAATTAAATTTTACTTTTTAAAATACTAGGGAAAAACAAATAAAAATTTAGAAAAAACAATTAATTTTGAACAAAATGTATATAGCATTCAATTTTAATTTTAATTCAAATGTAACACAAAACCAATTAATAGTAGTAGATATTAGAAATTTTCTGAAAATATTTATGTTAGCATTTTCTACATATAGTATAATTTTAAAAATATTTTCATTATTTTTGAGTTTTTTATGTACACATTTTCAATTATTAATCTTTTTTGTTTTAGTTTTATTTTTATAAATGTCGATAATTTTTTTTTCGTTTAATAGAAAAGCTTTTAATATTTTAAATACATAGATATAAGTTATTTTCATGAACAATTAGGGTAGAAATAAGATAAAATTCTTCAAAATCATTAAAATTTGCAACATTTTTGCAGTAAAAAGTTTATAAAATGTGTTATTTTCATAGCTGAAAATTAAAAATGTATGAAAAAGTTTCTTATGAGTAGTTAATACTGAAATAATAATAAAAAAAAATTATTATAAGCATAATTTTTCTGTTAAGCATTTTAAATTCAAACTTGAACGGAATTATTTATTTAAAGTTTTTAACTTTGTCTGATACAGTGTTTCAGATCTTTAACGCATCGTATTGGGCTTTAAATTCACATCCATAATTATATTATGCAATACAATGATAGATTAATATAATCTATTGTACTATTGTGATTGGATCAATTTTTTGCTTGCTTTGTTCTACTATATGGGGATACGATTCATTATCCGATGATTCTATGCGACCAAGTCAATAGATATAAAAATAATATTAATACATTTTTAGTCGTTTAAATGATATTGTTTATTCGATATTTTTATTGTTAAATGTTGATCGTTATACACTTTTGCCACTCTACGCGTTTGTGTTTAGCCGACAAATACCTATGATATAAATATCGAAACACGATATATTTTGTATCATAGTTGAAAATAACTTATCATATTTTTCGAGATCTTAATGAGGTTTTCGTCGCTTCGGCGAAAAATCATTTAGGTATTATTATTAATTATAGTTAAAATATGTGGCGGCCGTTATGCACTGCACACATTATTATTATTATTATTATTACTGGACTGTACTAGGTCAACGTAGAGTGGACCGTTATTGTTATTGTTTTGTATGTTTGAAAAATTATTTCAGACGTAATTTGATATCCAGCCGATACCCTGGACTGAACACGTCGTCGTTATTGCCGTCACCTTGATAAAATCAAGGTTAAAACACGCAAAGTATGTTTTACGGATACCTCATAATATGGTGGCTTGAACTTTAAAACCTAGAAAAATGTTATTATGTGATCAAAAAACAGAAAACCTTCATTCCTTTAATTTATTTCAATTTTTTTTTTTAAGATTTATATATTATTAGGTGTTATATTAATAATTTAAGTTCAATATAATTTTAAAAACAGATACATTTTAGACATAAGAAAAATATTAATACAATATATTGATGTTTCTTTACTGAACAGTGAACATGATACAAAAAAACATATATATGTCTCCCTTTTTTGTGTTAATTCTTCATATTTTTATTATAATATATTATTGTCTAAAATCAATGACCTTTGTTGTTGCGGTTTATTTATATCAATAAAAATATATATATGTCATTGTTTTAGATAATATAGGTACATTGTTAGTGGTCAGCTATTGATTTTTGAGATGGTGACATAGAAAATGACTACTATATCTTTATCAAAAACTGAAGTGTAGCGCTTAACACGGTAATATCATAATCAACCTTAAACCAACGATTATAAATGATATAATCGATATAAATTATAAAGTAAATTCTCAATGTTGACATTGGGACCAAAATATTTATTTTTTTACAGTTGTCTTAAAAAGTAACTTTACAAATTAATTTAAAAGCGTTTTATTTTATTTCAGAACGACGGACCACCAGTGTATCTTAAAAATCATAAAAGATATCTAACCTATTTTTATAAAATAAAACATACTTTGACGTATAAAATATATGTATGGCTATGTATGACTAATACAATTTAAAAAAAAACATTTAAGAAGATTATGCATTTATACATCATTTATAATATTATTTAGAGTCGCAGCACATAAATCCTTTCGATCAGTTTTTTCTGTATTATCGTTCAAAATTATTATACATAACGTATAAAAAAAACTGAGTTGTTGATATGTGTGTGTGTGTGTGAAGATCAAATACAGAGCGAAAGAGCTACATTTTTTCTACTCTCCTTATCTAATATACTGTATTTGACTAAGTCACCTTAAATTCCATCACTTATCTGACCATTATTTTTTTTTATATTTTTTTTTTGTACAAGCTGCGTCAGGAAAAGTGCGTTTTGTTGGTCGGTATCTGTTTAGTCTATAATACAAAATATGTGTGTGTGAAGCAATCTTTTATTTGTTCATCGTTTATATATGAGTTTTTGTCCTTAGGAAGTACATGCAGTATTTATATAATATTTATTTATATATATATATATATATATATTATACCAATATTCGAACGCGACGATCTCACACAAAAGGTTTATTTGCTACAACATAATGTAATTTACGAAATCCTCGAAGACCGCGAATTATCTACATACATAATGAACATATTGTATGTAGATTTACATCACCAATTCCTACTAATTTATATTTTTTGTGAACTTAAAAAGTGTTGTTAATTAGAATGTAAGTATATTATATACGAGTTAACAATTATTAATTAATATAATTTCGTTTTTGTCTATTATTAGTTTTTCCACGCTGTACGATTCGTACATTTTATATTTATATTTAACTATTTTATACATTAAAAATGTAGTTCAAAGTGGTAAAAGTGGACGCTTTTATATATCTGTTTTGTATCAGTTTTACATTATTATAAAATCGAAATAGCATCCATGAATTTTGTTAGTATAATAAATATAATAATAATTTGATCTCGTGGAGGTTCCACTGTGTATACGTAGTATCAGTTGTGATAGGATTTTTAAACGTATGTATACTATGTAGGTATACAGTGTACACATTATATTCTTATGAATCGCTATTTACTACAGCGGAATATAGCGTTTTATCTTAAACCGTTTTGGATTTTTATAACTTGTTATAACCGAGTACGCAAACATGCTAAGAATTCCTTTAGGTAGTTAGATAATAGTTTAGGGTAAATAAGTTTCTTTATGGCTTACACACTCTTGCTGTCACCCACCACCACTTACCTCTAAACATTTAAATAGTTCATAAGGTCTGTGAATATTCTATACCTATACAATATGAGTAGAATGTAATGTTATACACTTATACTAGACAAATATCTAAATAATTTAAATTTAAATCAAATGTCTTAATTGGAAAAAAAAGTTAAATAATTAACATATAATTTCTATACTTTTTGTTGATATATTATTATTAGAACAACGAAAATGACGTAAAAAAAAAAAAAAAAATTATTATTTAATTAATCGATACTTTTTATCTTTATAGTATATCAATCACATGTTCAAACGTAATATTTCCATTCTAATTTATGAAAATATCAGCTAATACAATATACAAAATCGTGACGTCAATAAAAGTTTAACTGATAATAATCGTATAAAATTATCGTTTGTATACACAATTTATCTGGTCATCGGAATGTTTTTAAAATTTTAAATAAAGTGCAACGTATGCATGTAGTAATAGCAAAAATATGTTTCTTTAAACACACAGGAATTTGGAAAACCGTAAATGTACCTACATAAACAGTAAGTTAACTTTGTGTTTAAACATCATATTATTCAATTTAATTAATGATGATAATAATAATAATAATAATAATAATAATAATAATAAAGGAACCTATATTATATATTTTAATACTTAGTATTGTGTTTAAATTATGTTTATACAATTAGTGTAATTATAATAAACCCATTTAATAACAAGACGTGTTAATCTTATTAGATTATTATAGATGTAGTTTTATTTTAAAGACTCCTTCCGAAACGTTATAGTATTCTATAGGTTAAACGGCGGGCTTGATTAACTCTGATAGTTTCTTAGCTCCGCGGTTTTTCTTACCGACGGCACGCAGACGTTAAATTTTTAATTAACTCAATGCTCATTAAAAAAAAAAAAAAAAATAAAAAAAAAAAATAAAAATAAAAATAGCATTCATGTTATTAGTTGTCTGATTAGGTATTATGTTTATTACATTATACTGCTTTAAAATCGAATAATACCAAAGACAATTAACAACTTTGAATTACATCTTTATAATATCATATTATGTACCTACGTCTTACGCGAGTTACGATCAAAGATCCATCTCTGGACAATAAACCACACTAATTGTACGGTCCAGCGACCATCGTTTTATAACTCGTTAATTATATTATTTTATTAGAAGCTCACCATCCGGAACACACGTTTTTTTATCAGCGCGAAACATCTCGCGGGACGGGCGTGCGGTAGTGTCTAGAAAATAGGTAAATTATTATTTTTATTATTATTTTACATGATAAGAGGTACAATGACGACGACTGCGATGGTTTATTATATCAGCTTTATACTGCAGTTGTGAATAAATTAAAAATTCGAACTATCAGTCCGTAGTCTGTGTGCTATGGTATGAACTATGAATCCACATCATATGCTATCATAAAAATTATATCTATAAAAATAACGACCGCAGATATAGAATGTACCCGTGTTTTGACAGTCGAAATTTGGATCTTCAAATTATAAAACGTTAATAGTTTAAAATTTTAAAGAAAGCCGCGGGACTAATTTCACGGTTTTTACTATTTTATTTTTTTTTCAAGTGCTGTTGGTATGTACGTTAAGTTAACCAATCTATGCTGTCATAAAATTTTAAGGGCATGATAACAATTAATAATACCAGATTATTTATGAGAATTTGTGAGACACTCATTTTCTCAAAAACCCATTTCCATAATACGCCAAGTGAATAAAAATTTAATATTTGCAAATGTTTTTTGCTATTATTTTTAGGGTATTAATCCTGAATTTGACACAATAGTCTTTGATTTTGTTAACTAAAATTTCATTAATCATACTATGAAATCGAATAATATTTATAGTATTGTTTGAAATTAATAAAAAATACTTATACATAATACACATGTATACGCATGGAACGAGTATTTTAACTATCATCATACATGATATAATCGTAAGTTATAAGTGTTATAACATTATTGTATTTATAATAAAGGCGCACAGGACTCTCCGCGTATGTGAATTCCTTGTATTTATATACATCCATCCTAATCGGTATTAACTGTAGAATTATTTTTTAAGATATTTTATAGCTTAAATTTATTAAAATAGTTAAATTATTGTTGCCTAACACAAATAAAATGTTATTTAAGTATTTTATTTAGTTAACATTTAAATGTTCAGAAATATTATAGCGTAATACACCATAGTCTAATATATTTAAAATCGTATTTTAGTACAAATACAAATACATCCATTCAGAAAATATTTATAATACGTTTAAAATACCTTTTAGAAAAGATATTTAAGAATAAATACAAATACTTGGAATGTATATCAATACTTTTAAAACAACCGTTAAGTACGTTTTTAATTTTACCTATTCGACGATATAAGTATAGGTTGTAGATAAACAAATTAATTTTATAATTACTAATTTAAAACAGTAGTGTCGCTCGATTAGAATTTAGAACTTTGGACTACCTAACAAAAATAAATAAAAAAATCGTTATATTTTAATTCTGAAACACTTTAATATTAATTAAATAATAAATTAACGGTTATTAATGAAACATAAAATGAATTCATATTTAAAATATTTCATATAAATGTTTGATAATTTGGTTTTAATTATAAATTAAATAATATAATGATTATCAATGAAAAACAATATGAAGTGTGACAAATAATTATTTTGTGTTTTGAAAAATATTTAAGTAGAAATATTTGATTTTCGAGTACAAATATGTCTATGAAAGTATTTAAAATGCTTTCTGAATATTTAAATTAAAATATGTATTCTGCCATCTATAAAAGTCTAATTTAAATACATTTACACAAATACTTTAGATGGTTGATTATTAAGGTACCTATACATATATCAATTTATATACTTAATATTAATAACAATATAACTGTTAAATTTGATTTTCATTTGTTGTGTATTTATAGTATATATAATATATATATACTATATACGCACTTCATGTTTGCATCGGTTTAATTACGTGCAATGTACATTGCGAAAAAATTACTGATTAGCACCCTATTAAAATTGATCTGAATATTTATATATTATGTTCTATACAGCTGCGAAATTACAAAAATTTCGTATGTGCAAGACGTCATTCCGTTTTCAATGTCCAGATAGAAGAACAAACGAGTAAACATCCGTTTTTTAGTTATACAGGTCAGACGATCACGTCCGCGATTTACACATGTATAAGACACAGTATACCTACATATGTTTAATATACGACGGGACACACTTCTATAAACGGCCTCGACAAACAATGTAATTCATACTCGAAATATACAAAATATACAACATTTTACACATTACACGTAGGCCTCGTTGTTGATAACACGTACAGTTACACGAGTTTGGCTAAATTTCATTTACGTGTTCTTAAACATTATATTATTATATTATGTACTAATAACTTATTAGGATAAATAATGAATGATAAGTAATAAATAATAATTATTAATAATTATTTTATTCTAAATATGAATCACAATAATTCATATTATAAAACTGCCTAATATTATAATTTTTAGATCATCATATTCACCTAACGTATTATTCGGAAATATTGTCCTTAGTACATAAAGCTTAATATTAACTTGGACATTTTAATTCGTATAAGCATCAATAATTTAAAAAAAATATTGTAGATGGCTCTCGTTTGCACTAAAAAGGTTTGCATCGCCTCAGGAAAACCAAATGGTATCCAAAATCTAAGTACAAAAGTATAAAATATACATGTTGGTCTTCAAATGTAGTCAAAAAATCTAAAAAATTAGAAATTAAATAAATTCATTTTTAAAAGAGAAAAACATCGATTCAAATTATCGGATGATCGACGTAACAATTTAACAGTTTTTAAATATAATTCTAAATAATAATCTTTTAAATTTTAAATTATTGTAATTATACAAATAATTTTTATTGCAATAATCATAATTATTATTGACTTGATGTTAGACGTATTTTTCGTACTAATATTGTATAATAATAACATTATTTACGGTGACTAATATGACACGAATATGACATATTATTATAACAGACTGATGATTTACATATGGTATTTAATGAAAGTCTTTTGAACAGAGGAGTTGATATCAATTATTATTTGTTTGTAACATTAAAACGACGAAATATGTCGTAGATCTGCGTTTTCGATTTCCGGCTCCACTGAGTTTAACCCTTTTCCCCATTCTCTAACACCCGTTCGGAGCGTCTAGACTGTCATAACAATACTGTATAGTTACTACGTATTACAAATCACGATATCATAATATATACCGACCAAACGGTGTCCGGTCGAGGTCGGTGGCGGCGGCGGTGACGACACAGATTTTGCGAGTTCCGCCTTGAACTCGCAACGACAACGACGGCGACTGCAACAGTGGGTGACCTTGAACGTTATTTATTCATATTTTATTTTACACTCGAAAAATATTTTATTCCAAATAATGCAGATGATGGATAATAATAATATATTAAATCGCAGCGTCAAGTAATTGTATCATGTTATAATATGCATAATACATATATTATAATAAAATAAGGTTCGCCCTAAAAGTGTCCAATTAACAAAAAAAATAATAATAATAATATATTTTTTAATACACGCCAATTTGGGGAACCCGATTTCTGCGTCGGAAATACGCGATCACAATAGCATTCACATTGTGCATGTTAACCCGGCCGTATCGCCGAACGAACAAATATAAAATACTACGCTTTATAGGTGTAATTCAATTTTGGTGTAGTGACCTAAGTTTGCTGTCAAATCGGTATCGGTATATTATGCTTTTCCAAGCTAATTTGATCAAAAGGAAAAAATTGTCTGTGGTGGATTGGACATAGGTGATATAGCACTTTATATATTCTCCGACGTAATTAAAACTACGTTTTATATTTTCTTGTTATCTCTAAGGATGACATGACATCTGAAATGTTTGAAAAAATCAATCATATAGCTTTTGACTATACACGATGCAAATAAACATTTATCTTAATTTATATATAGGTTAAAAGTTCTTTTTTTTTGTAGTTCATAGCAATTAAATATTATATTAACAAAAAGTATTCATTTTTCGAGAGTAAAAACAAAATTTTCGAGCGAGTTGTTCTATAAGTTTGAAAAATAAAGCTACAACACTCCCCAAATTTCAAAGAATATTTAAGTAAAATTTAGTGTCAACTAGTTAAGTGTATCTGAGATTACCGTATAGGTTCTAAATAACGCATAATAATTTTAGATTTATAACATGAGTTTAAAACATTTTATAACCCATTATGCAGTCTGACCGTTTTTTTGTTAGCTATCAAAACATATTTATGATTATTTGTATTAAGATTTATTATGGTTTTATTCAAAATAAATTCATATTTTATACTAATCCGCAGTATTAAAATAACTAGGTAAGGCTTTGCGTACAAGTGTGGTTTTCGCGTGGGTCACTGTAATAGACGTGATAAATTTGAATTCAATGTTAATAAATGCTTATTATACATGAAAAACAATTTTGAGCAGAAGCTTAGGCTGAGGCTGAGAGATTGTCTCTGTAAGTACTTACATTTCATGATTTGTGTTTCGATAGTGTTATAAAAATAATTAATTTCACTATTAGTATTGTGAAATTGATTTAATTGTTACCGAAAATTTTATATTTACTATAATATTTTATTAATACTCATATTTAATTATTGTATAATTGTATTTATTATATTTTGTCCCATATTATATCATTAACTTATGATTAAATACCACGCTTTAACGTATAATAGTATGAATATAGGATCGTGGTTAGGTAATAGACTAAAATTAATCATCATCATATTATTTTTTTTTTCAATATTGCGTGTAAAAAAATTCATATTAAACGTAAAAGTCCCCGCTAATAATATTTTTGAATTATAACAAAATAATTAATATCATTATTATTCGTTAAAATAATATATAATTTTGTCTAAATTTGAACTACAAACGTATATAAAAAAAGAATTGTTTTTGTATATTGTTTAGTTTATATAAAGTCATAACTAACTGCAGGTATTAAATATTCACAACTTAGTTATAAAAATCATACTTTTTTCTTAAAAAAATTTTGACTATAAAATATTTGCAAATTTTCGATAAATTTCTTCAAAATATAATTCTAATATCAGTTGCTTATATATATATATATATATATAAAAAAAAAAAATAGTTGTATCTTGGTAATTAAAATGTTTAAACCGATTTCTTAACAATAGTATTTTATTATAAAATATAATATATGTAATATTGGATTTAGTGTTAATTATACTTTGACTAATTTTACAAATTAAATATTTAGATAGATTAATATTGATTGTTACATTTTCAACTCACCATAATCCCCATACTTTTTAAACTATTCTATGATTATTATCTTTAGTACATTGAATTAGATAAATCAATTTCAAAATTCGTTTGAATAAAAAAATAAAAGTTTGTATCTTCACAAGTCACTTTTTACTTTTTAAGCAGTAGAAAAATTCTCATAAAACTTTAGTTATCAAATTTTGAAAACTGCCATTATTAAAGAAAAATGCGGGTAGTATGTTCGATGAATCGCTCTGTATAACATCGCTGTATTATATATAATATCGTGCGACGCCATGACCGCTGACGATTTAAATAAACGAATGGTAGGTCGCGATGCCGACCGCGAAATTTTGGCGGGAATCTGCTCCCTTCTGCCCGCCTTTTGAACTCAATGACGCTGTAGCTCACGTGTTAATATTTTCCCGCGCAATAGTTCGTAATAATATTATAACGCAATACCCTCCGTCTTTTTTTTTTACTAACATGATGCATACATATTATTTTCATGATATTATGCATTTATTACGGTTATTTACTTAAACGACGGTCAGTCAGGTTAATCTTTTGTTTACGTGTCTAGACAAAATTAGACGATACAATAATAATAAAAAATAATCGACATTTGGATAAATAATTTTACTGAAACATAGTTTTCGTTCAATCGATCGTGGTAGATGTTGATGGGTGTTGACCACAATTATATCATATATATCATATTTGTGCACCGTGACTTATTAGGTATTTTATAATATTGTGTTGTCACGGTATAATATACATCATATATTATTGTTTACGAACAAATATTAAAAAATTGCTTTTTTGTACGAATAATCTAATTACGGTGCAATATTGATGACTATATCGAAGTATTCGATTTTACTTTTTGTACTGAATTAAAATACCACTTCTATGTGCAAACGTTTTTGTCACTGCATTTATATGAAAATTCATTTTTCGTTTAAAACATCGTGCTGAGATTATATCAAAGTATTGAACTTACTCCTGAAAGAATAAATTCTATGAATAGTTTAGTTTAGACAGTTTTGTAGATTTTCTGTTTTAGAATAATATCATACATATTTTGTATAGGTAATTATATAGAAACGTCGGTGTCTTAACAGAGAATGCATTCTCCAATGGAATAGTTTTGCCGGATTCGTAATAGTATCGAAATTAGATTCAAATGGATTTTGAATTTAAAATAATTAACAAATAGGTTGGAGTATCAAACCGATGACTGTATATCTTAGCACAAACGTTTATCAGTATTAACATTTTATTTTATTTTTCACATAGATTTAAAAGCCATCGTGAAATAGATATTCCAAACTAATATTCAACAATTATCGATAATCATGATCGTTTAAAATATATAACTACAGTATTCTTATAAAAATGTTTAATGACCGTACATAAATATATGTATATCCAATATGCTAAGTAGTTAGCTATTCTTTCGTTTCCGCGAGAACTGTGGTGTCGACTGAATGGAATTTGTGTATACGCGGTAGTGGCGTGAACAATTAATAATTTTATTATTATAATTATTTAGTATAATTGATTGATATAGTATTTTTCTGAATATTTTAACTAGAAACGATTTTTATTCTGTAAAACCTATTGTATATTATTTATATATATATGTATAATATGTACAATTAAAACGATAAAACAAAATAATTGAGAATTTTTTTTCAAATCGGTGATAAGAATTTCGTTATCATCAAGTTGAATATTATTATTTAGCAAAACAAATAACAATAAAAACCCCTGTATATAATATTATTATCAGAATGTCGTAGACGCATCAATATCGCTGTAAAAAACATGGTCCCCGGTCATTAAACATATTAAAATATTAAAATACACATTATTGTTAGATGATAGAAACATTACAATAATGTATTGATATCGTTAAAAATTACTCGTAGTATGAACCGTTTATTATTAAGAGAATGGATACTCCACAATCGATTTATGGATTCATACCAATAATAAAAAAAGTCTAAAAAGTTATATATTTAATGTTCTTATTAAAAGTTGAAAAACATATTTTGATATCCTTCTCGATTTGATAGCAAATTCGTTCGGATTTATCAACTCATCATCGTTTATTTGAACTTAATGGAGTAGGTATAATACGAACCAATGGGAAAACATTTCGGTTCATTGGACAAAATTTTCGATACATTTAAAAATATCATATAAATTTTAAGCTAACGCTAACAAATAAAAGGTATTAATAAAACAATCACTACCACAGAGCATTTTAAGCAAATGTAAAAATGTCATGTGCAATGAAACGGCTGAAAATGAAAATTTTTTTATTCATAATATTGTGATTATCGATATCGTTCTAAATTTTTTGAAACGTATAAATGTTATTTTTGTATTCAATTATTTTTAAACGTTCATATTATCATGAATAAAATATATATGTAAATTGTAAACGCTTACTATATATATATTATATAATCAATTTATATATAGCCATCCATCGATTCTATAGTTATAAAATATTATATAATATTCGGGTTGACGGCAATACAAAAAGATAGACACTATATTTTAGAAACTTATTTGGTATAACTTATTCAGTTACTTATTTTTTTATTATTATTTTTTTTTGTCTCGGTAAAATGTACAGTTATATAAGCATTGCTTATCTAAAGAAATACGATAAACAAGTTTGACAGTGAAAAAATATGAATAAAATATACTAATTAAATTTTAATTAGTATAATATTGGAAACCCGCGTAGGTATTTCCAAAATATGCCTATGTAGACGAATCCATGATCTGAAATGAAGTAAAGTCGACTTCTGACAATTAGAATAATTTAAACCATAAGCTTATTTTATAAACTGTACGTACAATGATATGAACACAAATACGTCTTCACAAAAGAGTTCCGCGCCCACTCCAGCTACTATAATATTTATATTATAAAGGTTGTCTCCCCGAGCACATCTCTAAAAGAGTTGTTATCCGCATAAGACGTAAGTACGGCAGACGCGTGCGGTCGAGTGTCTTCAAACGGTATTTCAGCGGTAAAATAAACTACGATATTATTTTAATATCATAATATTATACACACTCATCGGCGTGCACTTGGAATTCGATTTATACCAATATATAAGTATAATAACGTAGAGGTACCTCTGTATGATGCGCGACGCGGGATTTTGAAGTACATACTGTATGCACAAACAATAATAATAATTTTTGTGTGATACCCACGTCAATGTGGGTACTGTTCAAGAGAAGAATCAACTGTCACTGCAAAGTTAGTGATCAAGTCGCACAGCCGTCAGTGTTTCAATATCATAGTACGGTAGGTAAGTTAATTTCCAAAAATAATTCGTGCAAACGTAAACTTTGTTTGAACACACAATGACGTACATTGATGGCTGTAGCTAAAGTATGCATGTCTGTAGGCAAACCGTACGTTGTAATAATAATAATATGATATTGTACTATAAATATTTGGTTATTATGTGACTACAAGCGATACACAACACTATTATAATACAGCTACCCATTTTTCAGTTATAGGCCTCTCTTTAAGGTTATCCGCCGCATAGAAGTGATCTATTGTACGCATTACGTTCTATCTTGAATCGATATATTCAACTATTCGAGTAATACACGTAGACAGTTTGAAATAAACTTTACGTGAATAGACGTCATAGACAAATAACAAAACGTCTTTTTGTTGTTGTATTGTTCCGGCATGCGTCCAGTGCGCTGCTATAACAAAAAAATATAGTTACTATATAGTTGATATATGTAGTTATTATAATAACTACAGTTATTGACATTCAAACAGTTTTCTTTCAAAAAAAAAATCATTTATCGTTTCATTTAAATTGTTCTTGTTTACTACCAGAGGATTCACATTTTCTGTGCATTATTAGTAGGTATTTATAAATTATAATACATTGATTAATGTTTTTTTTTTTTTTTTTAAATAACTCGTTTATTATTATTATTTGGGAACGTATTTTTTATTAATTTTCTACTATTTTTAAAAATCATAAATAATTTAAATAAAATAGTTTTCTTAAAAAATTGCATAATATTATATTTTACTCGCGTGTTTTCTACACATATTGTATTCAAAGTAATAAACAGTGAAATTTTCAGAGCTCACGCAGTCAATAAAAGTATATACCCGCCCATAATTTTTACAATATGTACCTACAGAAGAAATGATCTCGTTCCACTTATAAAGCAATATTATGCTCATAAAATATTTATTTGAAATATTTTTGATAAAATGTTAATATATTTTATAATGACGTAGGTCTTAGTATCTTGGTGATTAAATATTTTAATAGATCAGTAAATAATTTTGGTCCATACCAATTAATGATCATATCTAGTTTATTAAATATTTCTTGTGGTACCAGTTATTTAAACCAACCCCTTTTCAGAGTACATAAAGTTGCAATACTCGGTGACCTGTCTGAATGTCATTAGTTTTATTATGTGACTTATGTATTGCGTGCACGATAATATTATTATAACGCTAAAATTAAAACATGCGCGTGTGGTTTCACCGACAACTTTAAATTTTATTTTAATAATGACGTTTAAGTAGGACACGCAATTAAAATAAAAATATTTAATGGATAGATTATGTTTTAAGTTTTAACTCATCGTTGGTTATACACACTAGGTAGTAACTATAATATATATAGCGTAGTATCTGTTATAACAGTCCTTCGATATAGTTTTTTACGAGAACAATATGATTGTAGTATCTAATATTATTATAATGTCAACGACACATAAGCATAGTAGTATGATATAATTTTGAAATATTCAATATTATAACAAACCACGTAGAGACATCGTCACAGGTTCGCTTAACAAAGTGGCTTTTTTGTTGTTCGAGTGCGGGTGTGGGGTGTATAAGTAATATGGTCGTATAAAATTCGCCGATGAAACTTTTCTCCGTCGTTATAGTGATATTATTATATCATTGAACTTAAATTAGACGCGCATATAATAATGAATATTATATCATACAACCTTGGACTCGGGACCGACCCGTTCCTCGTCGCCGTCGTAGTATTTCATTTATATTATAATACACTGATAGGAATTCGCTTTTTGTACATCGTAAATCTTCACAGTAGATTATTCTGAAACATTAGCGTTTTAAATCGTTATATACTTGTGTGTGTGTGTATACATATTTAACGCACCATATTTATTACATTGGTACAAAACACAAGGCAATGCTATAGTGGCAATAATCATAAGGTTTTGAATTATTTAATGGAACACGCACTCGTAATAAACATACTTACATAATAAGCACTTTGAGGTTCTCTATAATTCCACTGGTTTTTTTTTTTTTTTGGTAATATTTAATTGAAAAGAACTGAAACAATTATTTTAATGTGTTTCAAATTAATTAAGGCTTAACTATAGTTTGTTTATGATAAAACTATACGCACAGTATTTTATCATTATATAGTGCGGGAGAACAATGAAATTCACTTGGGCTTGTAAATGGGGAATAATCCATGCGCGTATTAACCATACACATTATACATACGTATGATATTTAAGACGCATAGAAAGGTATCCGATTTCTCGCGGTCAAACTATAATAATAATAATAATAATAATATATTATACGATTAATCGAATTAACGCGGTGAATCGCTTTGAAGTGTTTTTTCTTCGTTAACCATATTATTGTCTCTCTAATAATTTACCGATCGAGGAATCATATAAACGCGACGGCGTGTCATTAGACTGGGCGACAGTATATTTAGTAGACATCAATATAATATACACTATATAGGTACTTACATATAATATATGCATCACATTCATATGTGAATAACAGAATATTATATATATATATATATACCTACATGTTAATGTTAGTCCGTGATTTGATGTGAAATTGCACCCTAACTATAGATAAAATATATACACGGGTAAGACAGATCTATGTACTCAATATACTCGGAATATTGTGATCGAAGAGTTTTCTATAGTTATTTTAGTTAATCATAATGGTTATAATATGCTGTCATGGATACGGTTGTGATTAACGTGGATTAAGATAAAGAAAACAATTCAGTATAATTAAATAAATTTCAGTATCATTCATTTTTTAATTATTATTGTAATAGTAATATTATAATTGGTGGGGATATCATAACCTTATTGTATGTAACCGCTTTGGAAATTATAGTATGTTTTTCGATATCTATTGAATACAATGAATATCCTATCCGTGTTTATATTTATAGATTATATTAAATATTAATAATATAGCTTATGATATTTTGTATAATAAAATAATGATGATGTATTTTTTCACGAATATAAGTAATAAGTCAGTGTTATGTATACGCTCGTGCTTGGTTTAATCATTATCTAATAAAATGTATTTAGTATCTAGTTTGTATGTATGTTTAGGATATTATGTTGAATGTATCTAGAAGAAAAAATTAGAGTGTCATATTTAGTATAATCTTATATTCAAATACTTTTTTTTCAAATATCTTGCCCAAACATATGGTATAAGTTTATATGATTTATGTAAATTGCTATTGACTTTTGCGGCACTTCTGCTGCAACAGTTGTCCACAGAAATCATGTCTACCCACGTTGGTTTGGAGATAATATTATAATGATCTAAGGCGTTTCTTATTATGGTAATTATTATTTTATATCTTTAATAGTCATAATATGGTTATTTTTTGTATTTATATTTGTTATGTTCGTCCTCATAACGTCAGCTGCGCGCGATTATCTACTGCAGAAATGATTTTAATACGTTATTATTATTATTATTAATGTTTATATCGATATCTAAAACATTTTATATCCAAGAATTAATCATCAGCGTTTCGTACGTCCTGCAGCAGTGCCGCGTTAGCAAATATGCTCGTCGTACCTGTACAATTTACTTATCGCAAATTAAATGAAAAAAAATATTAAGCGAAATTACAATCAAGCCGCGCTTTTACGAATTTATTTGCTTATAGCCCATAAAATATAATTATTTTAGTTGTAAACTTTTTATGAGAAATCCTGTTTTCTTATGGTTTTATAAGACAAATTATACTATCATATTGCCTTGAAAACATTTTGGCAACGCCAAAAATAGCGGCCTGGGGCAACTTCTACCCCCCTCCCGCCAATCATAACACAGAACCGATACCTATATACGTGCATCGAGGGATAGAATACAACGTTTAAAACACTTTAGTAAAATTATTACTTTTGAAATACTATAATATGGCTGCAGTAATACTATACGAAGATTTAATATTATTATAGGTATAATATAAGCAAATTATAATTTGTATATATAGGTACTTAAATAGAATTTTTTTTATAATTATGACTTCTAAACACCTCAACGGTTATGGTGGCCTTGACTGATATTATATTTTATGAATCTCAACTACATTTACACACACACACACACATTATAATTTACGAATATGCGTGTGATGTGATTTCACTAGTCCCATCGTAATTTCAATGGCAGAGCATCGTCATTGTTGTAATATTTCGAGCTTAACAATAACTTTATACAATGTTAATTGTAAGAAAATAAATTTGTGTTTTTGAAAATATTTTCTATTTTTCTTGAACCCAACACATTACCTATTACACACAATTGAATGACAGTAATTATAATTATTATGGACAGTGGAAGCATTATAATTTATAACTTTAGCCGAGCGACGAGTGAAATGGATCGCAAATTGCTGGAGAATTGATTCAACTGTTGTCTAAACATAATATGATCATTACTGAATAATTATTGTTTCAAAAAATGATATTTATACATTGAAGTTCTTAAAAATATATTCACTTTCGTAGTATAAAACTAAATGAGAATGTTTTCATTTACAAAAAAAAAAGCGATATCATAGAAAAATAATATGTTTTTTCTTCCGAAAAATTTTGTATATTTTTATTTTAAATTAAAAAAAAATGTCTTAAAACGTATAGATTAACCGATAAAATGGACGTTTAATGTCGAAAGAATCATCTTATAAATAATAATACATTTTATGGTGTACAACAACTTTATTATACACATTCGAGCGAAGGACATCGTTCATTATTGGTTCCGATAACATTGGTTTGGACCGCAGAATGAAATATATAAGTACATATAGCGTAAGTATAACACAAAATAATATTACTTATAGCTATAATACACGTGTAGGATGATAATAACGAGAAAGTTTCGATCGTCGATATGCGTGGACTTACAGTGATGAGTTGACTTTTCACTAAAACAACATAAAAAATTAGTCCGACCCTTAAAAAATAAAAGGGTTCTCTATTCAGCACCAGAAGTTTGTTTGTTGAAAAAATCTTTCTTTAAAAGAACAATATTCTGTTTCGATTGTTCTGTAATAGACAGTAGACGCACTGCGTTATTGGGATTTATTAAGTATTCCTATACAAATTATACAATTTAGTAACAGTTGTTATTACGCAAGGAAAAGGTAGATACATAAATTTTAATGTTCCCAAATTAAATTGATATTTTCTTATAAAAAACAAAATTTAACAAAATAATATTATATTAATCACGCCAATTGCATTTATTTTATTATGATGTCAGACTAGCTAGATTTTAACAAAGTAAGAAATCAATTTGTTAGAGTTTCGTAATTTTCGTAAAAATATTTTAACAGTTTAGGAACTTAAATATTTCAAACTTTTATTCGTGTATAAATTCACATATGAGTATATATTTTTTTTGTTTAAACTTACGTGTGGATATTTTTACTTACTATATGTTGTGCTTGGATTCCAACTTAAAATCGCGAGAATTGTTGTAAAAACTCCCGGAGTTCTTATCTATATAATACCACATCATATCCTAATTGTAATTAATGATTTCTAAGACCACAAAATTTTAAAAAGTTTCAAATCGGTAGATATTGTATTATTGTATGTACTTGGAAATGAAAATATCGATACCAAATCAAATAGTAAATTATATGAATTTAAACGATATTGATTATTATTTGAATTCTTTTATAATGCCAAAAATGTATATACCGAGAATTTTTTGGTACTCGTCATATTTTATCAAACGATTGTAAAATAGATCTTGGGGTTAAGACTAAGGGTGTAAGGTGTAAAATTAAATTTGAAATAATTCAATATCATCGCAATCGATACAGTTAAAGACGGCAAATCTCGAAAGTGCAAAATGATCATATACGAAGACCATTTATTTTATCTCGTTGAATTCGTAAGAAGGTACGGTCGACTTTTTTTTTGTACAATAGATGACAGCCCTCGGTCAAAATGATATTCGTTTACCATTCGGATATATTATTCGCTTGCGTAGACTCGACGAAAACGGTTTAATACATTGTACGATGAAGTTCACGCGCGTCTATAACGTGCAATACACGATAGTTTTATAACTTTTATCGAGGTATAATAAGTCTCTGGCTGTGTCTGCGTCTGTCTCTCTCTTTACTTATATATCTTTGCGTTTTCTCCGCAAGGGAATAAATTATTAAACAAACACGGGCGCGGCCGTGTACACAAGATACCGTATCCGTACATATACAAGTCCTATCGGATGTACTTAAAAAATCACTTACGTATTACATTCACCGCCGTCGTTCCTATATTGTGTGTGAACCAAAAATTATTATCTCATCGGAGAAACGGCACGGACTACAGCGTATTAAAAAAAAAAAAAAAACTAGTGGCGCGGTATTTGGATATTTTATCACGGTGGGTTTTTTTTCGTTGTTTTCCACTCTCGCACGGCGGAGTCAAACATTAGGTATAAATTTTAAAAAGCTATGTAACATTGCGAGATGTATTAGTTACAAATACGCGTATATTGTTATATGGCTGAATAATAACTGTTAAGGTTATAACTTATATTATTATGACGCGCGTCGACTGCAGCTACACATGCGCATGCACATCGTTACAAAGGTGATCTCAGATACTGCTGGGTTATTTTTTTCAAAAATTTTTATTTCACACCATGGTGTCGGAAATGATAACCTGAAGAAATTATATTTATTTTCAAAACTGTAATAATTATCCCCGACACGATGTTTATTCGAACCTGTTACGTGCTTCGTCAAAATGGACCATTTAAAACAATATTGGTCATTATTTTGCGAGTTGATCGTCGCCCATTTATTTTTAATAGAAGGAGGAAGTGAATATACGACGAGCCAGCTACAGGGGTTAACAGTATAATTGTTTTGATTATTCGCACTATTATTTGCATCATCGGGTTCGTTATCAAAATGAATAACGGGTAGACCGATGTTACGAGCGTCCCCAATAGGCGTATACTTATAAACTGTTAATAAAAACCTATCGATAAATTCTAATGTATACCCATTCCCGTTTGTAACATAAATGTCCTCTTCATTTAATAATACTGTATACGCCTGATCTATTAATGAATTGATATCGGAATTTATGAAAATTTCCTTAGCCAATGTTTTGAATGACCTATTTTGTGATGAATTAAATATATAGGATTGATTACATGTTGCTTCAAGCTTTAAATTAAATTGTATTGGGTTAACAGCTACAAATCATTAATAATTTAACTAGTTTAGATTTTAAATTAGAGAGAATGAAATATAATTTTCGAAATTAATAAGATTTTTAGCATAATACCAAACGATTTTTTGACTATGCGTGGATTTAACCTTAGCGAAACCCGGTGTATTAACAATATCCATACGAGCCTTTTTGTTTTTATACGTGATGGTGTATTTTCTATGTGCATGCCATTTCCCCTACCGTAGTCATATAAAAATATAATTAAAAATAAAAATAAATAAATCTAACGCCGTATATCTATTACACATATATAAAATAAAAAATAAAATCTTACTTGGCAGATCACATAGTCCGGATCCTCGACATGTTTTAAGATTTCCACGCAAATTTCGTCATATCTATCTTCAAAATGTTTGTTTGGTATTACAGACTGATTTGATAGACTTGGTTGGATGTCTGGTACAAATATTTGCGGGACTATTTCTATATTACCGCGAATTGAAAAAATAAATATTTCAATTTCATTACGAAAATAAATAAATAAATAAATTAATTAAAAATCATTTAAATTATTTAAATAATACATAGTGTGAAAATGTTTAAATGTCTATTCAGGTTTGATTTAGCGGCTTAGCGCTGAAAGATTTTGTACATACAGCGCACTAGCGCACGAAAAACACACACCATCATGCTTCTTTTGATGGACGTGTCTTTTGATATTTTCGTGTAAACGCCGCTGAACATTTCTCGCAATTAAACATTTTGATATTAAATTGGTAAAGAAAAAATATATATTATAATACTTAAAATTAAACACTGAAAAAACATAGAGTATAAACATTGGAAGAACTGACGAAGAGTGTGCACAGATATGGCTGTCTAGAACAGATATGTTTCATTGTCCCTAGACAAACAGCATGCATGTAATTTATTGGTACATCTTTAATTATGTCAATTGGTAAGCGCTCTAAAGAACTAATACCTTTATGATACTCATCATCATTTTTGGTTACGTACTTACAAATTATTAAACCATATTAATTATTATTTTTTTTTAATGGAAAATAATATTTTATTTAAGTAACACATAAATGTCCACCCATGAATTTCTATTAGATATGATTATATTAGATATGGTGTAGTTATGACACTTAGTAATGCGATTGCTGGCACCGGACACTTGATTTTTTTTTGATCGGTTTTTTTCTGTATGTCTACGTGAGCAATAATATCTGCATAATCTTTCACGTGTATCAGGAATAAGAATCTTCCGTAGTTCAAAAAATAGATTTCGTCATTAAAATAAGTATTCGCCGTTTGAACAATGTATAAAACCGTTTGGTTTTTTACTTGTAAAAATTTGAGTGTTGTTTAAAAGGTTATTAAATTATTTTCATGTTGAAAAACAAGTACCCTAAGTAATTAACAAATGCAATAAAAAACAGTTTTCATTAATTTCAATATTATGTGATAATGTTTTTGATTATTAAAGTATATGTGCAAATGTTATTGTTTAATTTATTCGTGTATTGCTCAGATGGTATAGTTTGTGGTTGTAATGTGAGTATTAATGACGTACAATACGCTGTGATGGTTTGTAGGTGGTGGTACACTATATAGTATCATACTAGTAGTATGATCTATGCGTTTATGGAAATTACGTGTCTGTATTATATTATCGTGATTGACACATCACTGATATCACGTTTAGTTTATAAAACAGAAGTTTATATTACCACACGAAATTCTTTAAGTACCTAATAAAAAAAATTCTTGAGAATTTAAAAATATATTTTTTTAGTATATGTTTAAGAGTTCCAAAATCAGATTAGTATTAGAAAATTAAAAAAAAAAAATGCTTGCTTGGTGAATAAGTTTATATTATATAGATATCTATGTATAATAAAATATTTTTTTAGATTTCACTTTCACAATTTTTCTATTCGTAATTTACTTACAATTGTTATAATAGTAATAAATCATTTTTCACCGAACGATTCGAACACGCGTAATATAATATTATATTAGTGTACATCAAAGTATGAAAATCCTGGCAACAGTTGTCAATAGAGCTCAAGTTTATTTTTTTTTAAATATAACTAAAGATAATCCTATGCATGAAACAACTACTCAAGTATTTTTTTAATGATTACTATGATGTTTGCCATATACTCGTAGTATACCTTATCAAATATACTATAATATTTTAAACTCGTAATGATTAGCTGGAACGGAAATGTCACTGATATATTCTTTAAAATCTGTTAGTATTTTTTTAAAACTATATTTCTGACGGGTACATATAGTATAATATTATATAGGTATAGGTACTCTATTTATTCATCGTGTTCACAGAGGGGCCTTATTTTGTTTTAAAATATTACTTAGCTTTGAAATTTAATAGTGATATGAATAAAAGTCACTCTAATTCATCATACCTCAGTGAAATATGTAAATTTTTTGATTTTTATGCTGTTAAAGTATTAAGTTGTCTCATTCTCGAAAGAATCTAATGGTTATATTAAGATAATAATATTATAAGAAAAAAAAATTAAATATGTACAAAAATATTAAATCTTTACTCAAATTTAAAAAAAAAGAAGTAAATGCCTATTAAAGTAATTCTACGTTTAATTGACGTATCGTTAAAAGTTTTTAATTGTTTCAAAGATAAATAATGAAAACCGTCGAAGTTATACAATCGCTTGTAAAACATTTTCGGACATAGTGTTTATTTTGTTTTGCAAGATATATGAGTAAATGACTCTGCTGGAATCCGCTTAAGGGTAATAATAACTAATAATGATTAAAATCTTAGCATGTTATATTACATTTTTGTTTTGAAACATTGTTGTTCCATTATAATAAGCTTGTCAAATCCTTCAAGTTTAAAGTTAACAGTTAATGATCGTTAATGGTAATGTGGACTAAAGTTTATGTTTTAAGAATTAAGGTTATTTGGAAAGTAAAAAACTTTTATTTGAAACCTTCAAGAAATTTATAACAGTATTTAAAAACTTGTTTTTCAGAATTTAAAAATAAAGGTGATTAGTCTTAGCTACCGAGAATTATATACTTATATATTATATAGTTATTACAATCATAATATTTTATAATTTATGGGTATTATTAAAAATTAATTTCAAAAAGCTTAAAATGTTTTTAATTTATTCAACTTTAATTAAATTGTCAAAGAATAAGTAGTTCTGCACGTTATCACATTAAAATGTAACGAAAATAAGATGGAGAATGGAGATATATAATATGTAGGCGAGGTGGATTTGTCGATTGTTGATATAATATCATAATATTTATAAATTTTAACTATTAATAGAAAATTGATGATTCAAATCACCTGTAGAATAACCGTAGCTGTTATATATTATAAATAATCGATTTCTCGCTTTTCGCGTAGTATCGTATTGCAACCGATATATTTATTGAAATATATTATTGCCACTATCGTACCACATTATGAAAGTACAAACAAAATAATAAATACTTTTCGTCGTACACCGTGACATTGCAGCATCGTAATATTGCTTCGTAATATTTATCTACACACGATTTCGAGGTGTTGTGTGTGTGGCCATTAATTTACCAGCAGCCAAACGAAATTAAACCGTCGAAGGTTGGCTAGCCGGCTCGCATTGTGACAGCGTAACATAATAAACAGTAATAGTATAATATTATTTAGTACAACCGACTTTCGGTGGGTATAAAACTATTGGGTGGTTGTTTCAGTATGTACCAGCACCTGCTATCTGTAGATAACGCACCGGAGTGTTCGGACGCGTAAAAATCGGTGTATATATATATATATATATTTATTGCAAATCGTTTCGCGTTGAAAAAATAATAATAAGTAATAGGTAACGATAAAATACATACCTAACCTACACGGTGTCTATATAATATTACTATATATTATTATGTGTACGTACCGATTATAGGACTGAAAGACTTTACCTTGGAAACAGGAAAGGTTCCCAGAATTTTACTCTCGATGGACATACAGGTTTTCTGAGTCACCGACGCCGCCGCCGTCATCGCGTCGACGGCTGTGTATTGATTGCCGATCGATTGTCCGCGAACCGAGATTCCAATGGTACTTACGTTGTATCGCATGTCACAGACCTATCGAATACGTATTACTGTGTGGTAAAAATCGTCGTATATAATATGCATCATCGCCGGGAGTGCATTAAATACCTGACCTACACACTGAGCCGCGGGGCGAGTCAAAAGTTTCCGGTTGGGCTTCGACGAATTGTTTCGTGTGACATTTTCGCGAAAGAATACCAATGTAAAATGCATTTGCTCAGAATGTAAAATTAAAATGGTGCTTACACATTAGTTACACGGTTAACTATAAACTAGATATCTACACGTGTGTCAGTAGCTCAGCGATACGTCATTGGTCAACGTCATCTTTAAAGGATTAGTTAACACTTATTAGCACAAAATAATTATCTATCACGAACACGCGACGTTAAATTTAAATTTACAATTGTTACATAGTTTTTTTTTCATCACTTTTTAGTGTCTTACTATAATACTTACCCATTTCATTATTTTTAAATTGTTAGTTTCTACAAAGTAAATATGCAGCCACACATTCATCTTAAATATCAGAAAACGTATCTATTCAATAAAGTTAGATCAAATTATATTTCTTAGATATTTATTTTTTTGAACGTGTTTTGAATTTATTTCTTAAATGAACTATAACTACTTTTGTAAGTATTCTATTACATCGTTTAGTATTAAAAAAAAAAAAAAAGTTAAAATTTATCAACAAATTAAAAGAGATGATAAAATAACAATACAATATTTACTATGAAAACTGAGTTAGTTAATAATGGATGTATATATGTATAAAATACGTAGATTTCGTGTTTCGATTGTGAATGTTTAGTCGACTGTTTTGTCCATATTTCGTATACTCGAAAATATTGTTAAGAAAACATAAAACACGATCAATAAATAATAATATACTATAATATTCTTTATTTCAATGGAATAAAAAAATATGAAATCAATTTTATTTTTTTAATTGGAAATAATACACACACAAATTGCGAATAAAAAATAAATAATAGGAAAGTAATACTGGGTATACAGTACGATAAAATTATTAATATTATTGTTATTGTTGTATTATATAATATTTGGTAAATAATTTTTATATTTCAGTTTATTAAACCAAGTTTTTTTATATGTATATTTATTTCTCTTAAAATTGGAAAAATCGATTCTTCGTATTAATTGAATTCTGAAGCCACATGCATTTTAAATAATAACAAACCTATAATATTCAAAATATTATGCCAATGTATTGTATAAATACGTGTATTATACATTTACATTTATTTTTATAAATAGACAAAAATAGTGTTAGTCTAGATAAAAAACCCAAAACAAAGAGTCGGAAGACAAGCGGTCTGAATTAAAAAATGCATTAACTTTCCATTTTTCTATAGAACAAAAAATCCGAAAATTAATTATTCAATTCACCAAATTTATATTTAACACTTTATGTTATTAAAGTGTTAAGTTATACCTAGTTTTCTTGTGTAATATTATATTCAATTTATATTGCTTATAGCTATAGTTTATAAATAATTTATTCTATATATCTATATGCCTATGTTTAAAAAAAAATGTACTTAGATTTATTGATTATGTCAGTAATAAAATCGAATTTTTTAATAAATTAATATAACAGTAAATAAACTATTGTACGATCGACTATCAGGTTGATTTACCTAGTGGATTTTTGTTTAAAATTTACGATTTTAAAACTATATTTAGAAAATTCTCAGTACTTTTTGACCAATAACCGTCTTGAGGATGTGCATAAGGATATATATGTCTTACCAATATTTCCATGCTAGTTAAGATTCAATAATGTATGCTGTTAGTTCGCGGTGAATATGTAATATAATAGATATATTATGTCATTATATAAGTACTATACAATAATCACTGTAGTAACAATGTCAATTACGTATAGGTTTTCGTCGTCGGGTGTGTATTTAAGGGAGAGATAAAACGGGCTCGTGCTTTCTACAACCGTCGGCTGTACTTATTTATTATTCACTGTATAACAATTAAACAACAAATATTAATCAAAGGTTTATTCTATTTTTTCGTATCTCTTTACAACTCGAACTTTGCTGTAGAAATTATAATTATTTTTCTCCAAGTATAATTGATGACATTATGACTGTAGTTTCTAATTTATGTTTAAATGTTGTCTGTGTCTGCACCCCCCTCCCACTATTAAATATTTTTAAATATTCTTCGATTCGTTGTTTTGAAAGTTACATCACATTCCGCTCGCGACATGATTATTATCGTTAATTGTATTATTTTCGTTTCATCTATTACTTATTTGATGTAGTTTCACGGATGTTATCGCGGAATTTTTGGTAGAAATTTATCGAGGGCTGCGCCGTGTCGGCGGTCTTATACAATAAATTCGGTCGTTTGATGTCAGTAGTCAACGGAAAAAAATAGCAATAAAAAAAACCATTTGTGAATAAATTAACATCTAGTGGCTATAGCAATGAATTTCTGGTGACTTGTGTAAATATATATTTATATATAATATGTATGTGTGTGTTCATTATAGATTCGCACGCGGGCAATTCGGTTTTCCATTTTACGTATTCATAATATATTTTAATTATTTCACGTGCGAATTGTACTTCTGCTGAAATTTACAATTATTTATATTAAGCGTCGCGTTGGGCAGCTATGTTGACTCTACGTGGCTTAATTTCGAGAGTAGAAAATATTTAAAATTTAAAAAGAAAAAGAAAAACTCATGATCAAGAATTGATCAAGGGTTGTGATTTTAACTATATTTATTAATAATTTTGCTCTTATTAATTTTAATTTAAGCTCACTAAAATTTATTAACGATTTTATTTCTAAAAATTATATTCATAGTACTTAATTTTAACAAAAAGGCTTATAATTCAAAATTATATTTGTTCAAAATAGTTATTGATACATTACAGTACCAAGTTGGATGTCATCATTTGTTTTAAAAAAAAAAAAATCTTCAACGTATTTGTTCGTTTTATCTATTTTGAAATTTTATAAATTTGTTGAGATGAAGAATGAGATAAAAGAGATTATTTATGAGTTATGACTGACCACTACGAGTATACGTATAAAGTAGCCACTTCAGGTATGTATTTCAGACTATAACATTCTTATTACATTTTTACAACTTACGATGTACAACATGGTATAAAATAATATTTATAATAAAAAAAAGTGTGTATGTGTAGTATATTATGTTTGTGTATAAAGCAGAATGTGTGTGTTTTGTATATCTATTATAACTGTATTTACTGTAAACATACATATATTATTAAAGGCAAACGAACGGTTATGTTTGCGTTTTTCCACTGATGATAGAGTTTGTTATCAACAACTTTCGTGATGATAGGCTTACTCAATAAAACCAAACATGTATCGTAATGATTATCATGCTGACAAGTGAGCACTCTCAATGTTATATAGTAAAGTTATGATTTGCTATTCTTTTTTTTCATTCGATTAGAAAACGGCACTACTGACAAAATAATAGTACAGCTGTCGTGCAATGTATACGGTTCACACGCTAAACTTTTATGTACCTACGTAAATACGTGCTCAAATAAAATAGTCTATTAACGTTTAAATACATGAGAATGAAAAACTATAAGTAGAAGAGTTAATTTGAACTTCGATTACAACAAAAAGAACATAATATGATAGCAATAACCAAAATATCAACATTGCACGTCTCATCGCGGTTTGTTATCGCACACACCCTCGTTTTGTATAAATATCATTAAATGCGTACAATTAGACTATTTGAATAAACTCGATAAAAAAATCTTACATTGAATAATGAAATGTTTACATTGTAAATTAGCCTAATAAACTATAAAGATTGTCCTTAATTACGCGAAAACAGGAGTCTTATTTTTATTTATTTTTTCGTTTTTAGCGGATCTTCACAATACAGTCAAGTAGAACGATTTTCCAAAAATATTCAATAGTAAGAAATAATTGTAGATTAAAAATAGTAAACTTGTTGGAGTACTCAATAACGCATAAAACATGCTGGCCCCAATTTTTCTTTAATAATGCAGTTATTAAAAATTTTATTTTCAATACATATCAATTTATTCAAAAAACTATATTTTTAAATATTTATTTAATTATTTATTAGAGAAAACATGGCGGTGAATATATTTGGTAAATCGCACTATACACGAACACGACCGCCAAATTATAATTTATAATACGGTCGCATGTAAAAGTGCAAAATAATCTGAGATATAATTACATAAACGTACGATATTTGCGTACCTACAAAAATAATAAAATAATAATATTATATTAACCGTGTTTGTCCTTCTCCCAATCCGGATACTTTATACGCCATACACATTTTATAGAACAAATCGAACGATTAATTTTATATTTTATTACAACAGTGAATTCGGCAAAAATCGAAACCATGTTTGCTCTTTGTAAACAACATCGTGACATTCCTCATACAATCAACAATCGTCGCACAGCCACCCTCTTAATTTACAAACCAGATTCAAATAGTACAAGGCTGATATAAAATATATGTATTGTGTAGATACATAATAATGGTAACTATAACGTTTTTATTTTCATTCAATCCTGCATAGACGACTCGTAATTAATTATAGTTGATTATAAATGTATTGTCATTACGCTTTGATTTTAACTAGAAAATTGCATTTAAAATTGGTTGTATAAATTATAAATAAAATAAAAAATAATTTTTTTTGGATAACTAAAAAAAAAAAAAAAACACGTCGATAAAAACTGGAATAATGGTACCTAAAGGCGAGTATATATATCAATTAAATTATTAACTATCATTTATTTAATAAGTTTTTTCACTTTTACGGTGATACATTTTATTTTGGATTCTTTATAAAGGCTTCTATGTGTAGTTTATTGAAATAAAAATGTTTGATATAATTTTTTAAACTCTATAAACAATGTGTATGAATATTAATGAATCTAACATAAATGGAAAAAAAATGTATAGAATAAATTAATACAAAAAAAAAAAAAAAGGTGACCAAAGTGGATACCGCTCTGCTGTACAGGTGTCGAGTGGTTAGTGGGTCACTGTAATATATGTGTTCAATTTTAAATTAATGATATATTACAATTGTACATGAAAAACAATTCTGAACGGACAATATAGGCTAACATATCGGTTCCACTAAGTGCCTTTCATGATATGTTTTTTGATATTGCTATTAAAAAAGTTTCTTTTACGATTAATATTAGATACGGACGATACGGTAGGTGGAATTAATTTTGCAATAAAATTGTATTTATTATATTATTAATATTTAATTATAATAATGATATTATATATATATATAATTAATATTTTGTTATTGTTATTAACTTTAAACTTTTAGCTGAATACCACCTTACCATAAAACAGTGTGATTAGATTTCCTTTTTATACATAGGTAATAGATTAAAATTAATTTATATGATTTGATAATATCATTACGTATAGTAAAATTCATTATTTACGCACAAGCTTAAGTTTTCGAGAGTAATATTTTTAAATTGTAAAAAAAATAATTAACATTGTTAATCATCGTTTAAGTTTGTAATTTTGTCAACATTTGAATTTGAAAAGTCTATAAAAGTAACTATTCAAGACTTTTTTAGTTCTAATGTAAAATAATATTTTTGAGAAGTATTGTATTGAACTTTTAAGATAAGCTATACGAATAAAATTGAAGATTTAATAATTTCATTAATAGGTAAAAAATGCAATTTATGTAATTTTGACCAAAATAATAATTTAAAATTCAAATGCACATAAAAAAAATTGTGCTTTTATATTTTTAATATTTTTAATTAAATATAAGAACAACTTATGCGTAATCTTACATTAAATTATTAAACTTTTTGACTAAGCAAAAAATTATTATTATTGAAGTATAAAAAGTGACCATTTCAGTATTTGATGACAATATTTCAAGTATCTACAGTCGTTCGTTGTACAAATTAATCAAATTGATTCCATGTAATACTGTTTTTTTTTTAAAATTTTTCATTGAGCATCAAAAAAATCTTTTGACCTCCAAATTATTAACTTTTTGATCAAACTTTCTACCAAAAACGGCTCCCAGAATTAAAAATCGAAGCATTTTTACTGAGTTGAAAGGCGATGACAGACACAAAAAACACACACGAACATCACAATAAAATCAATACATTCATCGCTCCGCTCAGAATCTGAAATATACAAATTTCACAAAAAAATTATTTGAAAATATTTATTGGATGGGTTACAATTTTCAAACGGGCTTGAATTAATTATTGCCTGTGTAGTTCCAACTTTACCATGATTCCAGCAGTTCACAATGATGCTCAACGAGTACACTGCACGCCGCACATGTGGCACTTGAAGGGATTTGGTATAGTTAACGCGTGTTATATAACATGTGTACACGGGTTTAGGTATACCTATTATTGTGTGTTTTATATTTTTTTACTCTGTAAAACAATGCGCAAAGCATCATATACACTCGAATGATTTTCGTTTTTCGATAACTACAGTTCGCCGACCACAGCCGGAAATCCGTTGATATACTTTTCAGAGTGACCAATAAATGTGGGAACGCGGGGGAAGAACATCGCTTGAAATTTTTTTACTCCGTATTAAAAACAATATTGAGATAGAGTCTCGAGTAACAATCAATGGTTTCATTAATTGATGAACTTAATGCGCTTTGAATTAAAAAAAAAAAAATAAAAATAATAAATTGGTTTTAGAGTTATTTTAATGATATTTATATATAATCGACTTGTGATTATGTATACCGTTTTAAAACCATCAATCGCGCCTTTCGTGATTATAAATCAAATACTTGTTTGAAAATCGTTGTAAAAAAAATTCACTTCAGATACGAATTTTACCACCAAACCCTTAATTTAGGTATGTATAGTCATATAATTCAGCGTAATTCGCCTACATTATTTCTCTTATTAATTAATTAATTAATTAAACACTTTTTCTTGATAATTTTTAATTATAAAATTATTTAAAAAAATTGATGTATCGAAATTGAATTTGAACAAGCAGTTTTTTATTTATTCAATTTTATGTATCGAGCATAGTTTATATGTATGTAAACGATAATCAGTTTGAGTGATATGGAAAGAGGCTTATGATGAAAAGCAAATACATCATGTATTAAAATTGTCTTATTTATAAAAATTTTCTAAGTATTATAAGTATTAGATTAAATATTAAATATATTTAGAATTTTTGTAAAACAATTTTAAAGAACTATAATGATTTATAAATATATCTACATTTTAATAATCTAATAAAAAAATGTGTTATAACACATTTGTTTTAGATATGATTTAAAATTTGAAATAAAAAGAGTTAAATTTTAAGTAGACTGTATACTTAATTGTTATAGTTGTGGAGTGTTGCTTACTATAGGCGGTACAAACTTTGAAACGCAACTGACTATCATGAATGAAAATATATTGTCTCACAGACGAGTGACATAGATATTTGCGATAATGTACGATTAGAGCGATAACAATATTAATATATTTAACGATCAAAAGGTTAATATTCATTAGAAAAAATAAAAGAAGTTTGTATCAAATAGACCCTTTAAAGGGTATAAAAATCCAAGTATTCAAAAATCTGATCTATAAATATATTTAAAAATTTAAAAAGTGAGAATACTTGATTGAATTGATAATCAAAAGAAAAAAAGAGTGAGCATGCTTGATAAATTACCCTACACATTTGCTAGTGGATGTAGAAATGGACACTGGGAACTGTCTGTGTAACAGAGATGCACAGAGATGGGTTATTTTCCCGCCCTTGTCATCATCTGCGAGAGCCTTTTTAAAATCAA
Source organism: Melanaphis sacchari (assembly GCF_002803265.2). Classification (NCBI taxonomy): domain Eukaryota; kingdom Metazoa; phylum Arthropoda; class Insecta; order Hemiptera; family Aphididae; genus Melanaphis; species Melanaphis sacchari. The sequence goes on along the minus strand of NW_020271275.1, from coordinate 1,016,492 downwards.
TAAATTAGTTATTCATCATGAATATTAATAAAGATTTTTCAAAATAAACCATACAGTAATCAAAACAAACTATCAAATATCTTTAAACATTATGGAAACATTATGGTATATGGAATACGTATTTTTTGTAGTCCTTTTTTTTTTAGAACATTTTAATTTATATAATATAGCACTGCATGGATAGACAGTTTAAGTTGATTGGTATCATTTTTTGAAAAAACTGAATATATTTTTTTGATCAGACATTTATTATTGTTATTATTGTTTCGACATGAAACCGTTTTAGAGCACGTGCGGCACGCTTTGTTTTTCAGAACGTTTTATAACTACGATATAATATTATATGTATTTGTTATTAAATTATAGGTAATAAGTATGTATAGTTACCACAACTTCGTATCAAAAACGCACCGAAAACGTACACTATAATTGAGCTACCGTGAATTATTATTATTATACGTCAAATCAATGTTTACATAAATAAATTTACATAAAATTATGGTTTCAGGGCAACACAAAAGTTTACACGAAAATCAGGTTTTCTAATATCCTAATTGTAAATAATTGGCTTTCGTTGGGGGGAGGGGATATATATATTATTATTTTATGATATTTTGAGTTAGTTTTAGTATTAATATATCATATTATTATATATATATATACTTATATAATGTAGACTATTATAATAATAATTTAATTATATAATATCGTTTACTATTACGATAACTTGATTTTTATAAAATGATATCCGTGTTCATATTTTATAGACTTATTACTAATTACTTCCGTATGGAGTCAAAAAAATTATCGATTGTTTTACATCGACTTTTGTGCGTTTACTTGATTGCAGAAAAGTAATAATGATCTCATTATCATCATATGTAAGATCTTATATGTTATTAAAGATTTATATAATTTCCAATATTGAGAACTTTGAAAATAATTTTAAAACTAAACTATGTATTACAAATGATGATTGCATTACGACTTTAAAATATGAAAATTTGATGAGAACAATATTGTTTTACAGCTTTACAGTTAATTGGCTTCATACCTACATTGATAATTAAATAATAATATATAGTTACAATATAGTTTCGTTTTATACAAACCTGATATTTAATACGTGAGAGGGAAAGGTGAGTTCTATTAATAACTTTAGCTGCTCAATTTTCTTTTTTTCGTTGAACTCAACAGTTAAATGATATTTCACATTTTCATAAAGCACATGTCATAGGGATTGCTAAAATTTATTAGAAGAAAAAACAGTTAATACGATTTTAATAATACCACATAGGTTCAACAACAAGTTTTCATCAAATACGTTTTCCGGTCAGAAATTTGCATTATACCATAGTGATATTATATTCTCATACGAGAAGCCGATTGTAATAATATATAGATAGGTTATAAAACTTACTGTAGCGTAGTAATCCAGCCGCGAAGCTATTAAAATTTATAAATTGAATGCATCGGCATAGATATAGGTAAATCTCGACGATTGTGCCTCGAGAGATTATTAGGTGATCGAAATTTTCTTTTGAAAATAGCAGTCTACAGATTGATCGTTGATCGCTTTCGAAACAAGGGCCGTCGAAAACACGCTCCGCGCTAGACGGTTTACGCATAGTACGGCGCATTAACGCATACAGCCGCTGCGGCGCACCCCTTTGCAGACTTGCCCACGATAACAAAAAAAAAACTATATATATATAATATATAGGGATGGAACCACCACTATATACTCTCCCCGAGGCCGAGTGCGCGCATATATATACACGAAATAATATCGATCTGTCTAGACGGCCAGACACTCTACTCCGCTACTGCCGCTGGTTGTTGTTGCGCGAAGGGGCGGGTTGTGTGTGTGTGTATTTGTGTGAAGACGACGAGAGGGCGAGTGGTTGAGAGGGGTTCGAGTTTGCGGAGGGGTGGGAGACGTCGCCGGGTGACCTTTTCTCCGGCGCGGCCCTCTTTAAGCCGATGCGAATTATTGGCAAACAAAAAAAAAATAAAAAATAAAATAAAAAAATAGTTTAAAAAACGAAACGAAACACGAAAGAGTTAAACTGCCGCGCAGTGCGTCCAATGTGTGTGTGTGTGCGTGTGTGGCAACCGGAAAGAACCGGTCCCGCGTGCGCAACACAGACGTATAATAGTAAAATATAAGCATAGACGTGTCGAAATTATTTTACAGAGGAATTATTACCATTATTGTTAATCGTCACCGGTGGCAATTCGCTACCATCACCCCGAGGTCGACGTCGGCGTTGGGTACCGCCGAGACCGCCGATATTTATATTATGTATATTGTGCGTACATATACATATATTATGTATGATATATAATTTTTTTTTTTCGATCCCGCGAGAAATTATCGAATAAGCCGCTTAGACGCGGATACACGACTATGCGACGATGACCACGACCAGATTGTATTACCTATATTTTGTATTTTGCGTGTCGAAATTCTACGACGGGACCTGTAACGTAATATCATAATAAAACGCCGCGGTCGTGTGATCGTTGTATTATATTGAATGGCTGCGCGTCGTTGCGCAAATCACCGCAGACGAATTAAGTCCAATTTTTACTCGTTCATTTCGCTCATTATTATTATTATTATTATTATTATTATCGTTATCCGGTACCGTGTCGTTTGTATGTGATACGTCATCGAATTTTCACGCACAGTCTGAGAATGTGACACCTACGATTATAATTTGGATGAGATTCGACATAGTTGCGGTGCCACCATTCCATAATTAATCATTCGTGATTTCGTATAGTAATAATTTTACGTATTACAGACGACCCCGACGGAGTAACTATGTTTTTATGATTTTTCAATGTTTACGGATTCTGACGTCGAAAAGTCAATGTTCAACGTAAACTTTATAACTTAAAAGTTAAAATATTCATCCAAACATATTTTTTAACAATACGATTTGAGACTGACTTAAGTCTAAAATCTTAATTTGCTCCGATTTTTCTGATAAAAACAACGTTTATTAGTTAATTGGTCATAGTGCGTTAGCAAAGGCATTCTTCGTAAAGACGTTAAAAAATGTTAAAATTACTATTTACTATATGTTTGTTCGATATTAAAAAAAAAAATTCTACGTTCTACAATGGTATATACACAAATAAATCCCTATTGTATAGTTTAATCTTTTTTTCTATTTCTCACCTGAATAACTCTCCTAGTCAGTCAAAGTAAAATTTATCACGTGATCTTCTAAACAATTAAAAATAATGTAGGTATACATAGAAATAAAATCTAATTAAAGTACTGTCACTATGGACCTTCCATCATATTATTCTGTTTTTATTGTAATCACACATAAAATTTACCTATTGTTGTTAATCTTATAAATTGTAAACTTTCTCATTGAATTATTCATTTTTAATATGCTGTTAATAAAAAATTGAAACGCAGGATAAGAAATCAACATAGAAAACTTTTAAATGATATTCTGAGAATAGTTGTAAAAATGGAATTGCAACTTTTTTTTTTTGTCAGAGGACGTCGATTTAATGTATTTGGAAATTAATGAAATAATGTACTGACAGAATAGTTTGGCCGTGAGGCCTATAACAAGAATTGGATATTTTGAGTAATGAAATATAAGGGGACCGTCTGAAACGGATGATATTAGACTGAGAATATATTATTTAATATAAGGGGAGAGAAACAATTTATCAATGTCCAGTGTGCCACTCAGAATCGGATGTCGACTGAACATAAGAGGATTAAGAATACTTAAAACGGTGTCAAGTTTCCCTTCATTATGATTACGATTACAAAAAAAAAGAAAACCTTTTGAGCGTTTATTAGCTCTATAAAGGATTTTTTTTTGCAATTGTCTTAAGTATGTTTTTCCTGGGAACTCGCTTTTTCCCATCGCTATTTAGATAAGAAAAATAAATTCTTATAAAAAATAAAAGTTACAGTATAACACAGACGTAAGACATATTGTGAATATTTATTACTTTTGTTTTAATCTATAGTCAAGTTGTAATCGAGATGCTATATGAGTTGTAACTGATTTTAATACACATTCCTTTTGATAAGAAAATGATGGGTTTAAAAAGTATGCCATGACTGTAAATAATATGGTTATGCAATTTATCGATTATATTATCTTTCCGAGTAATCGTTTTATGTTTTAATTATTCATAGGACAATCTTTAAGTTATCAGTATCATTTCAAATGCAGTAATTATGAATCATATTACAGAATCTCAACATTTTTTTTTTTGTAAATAAGCCACATTCCATTTCAAGGTTTGCTGAATGGGATACGTTTTAATTATAACTTTATTTGTGGACCTTGAAAGTTTTTAAAGTATAAATATAATAATATTCTGTACATTAATAATGTACGAAAATGTTTAGAGTTCGTCGTAAAAGCGTTAAAATATTTCGTATCATATTTCGTCGAAAACTGAATATGTTCTTATTTCGAAATACCAACTCTATCGCAGAATGTATATGAACACTGTTAATAACACTGAGAAAAAGTTGAAAATTATTCATACTCAATACAACAATATTTCTAAACTTTAAAACGATTCTCATGTAATAACAAACAATTAGGTTATGGTTTTCATTTATGTGAATAAATTATTTCCCCTACTCCTATTTTTTTTTATCCAGTTATGCCACTGTTTATACCTTTATTTGTTGTATACGACGTCAAACTTTTAAACACAAGAAACCAGATTGAATTTCGAAGTATTATTTTGAACACCACATTTACTTTGAACATAATATTATATAGATATTGTACATCTATAATAATATGTCATGACGTAGTTTTTAATCAATCACGTACATGCAACGGTATATTCTTGATGTTTGACGGACGATTATTCATCGTCTTTTCCGGGATATTGCACTTAGGAATATATGGAAATAGGTGTATATAGTACGAACGATCCTGTTTCGCTAAAGCTCATATTATTATGTGTGTATACCGTATAGGTATATGAAATAGGTAGTTATTGTAAACGATGTCTTCCACTCAAACGCGTTCTAAATCGACCGAAAATACTCGCGTGTATTTTGAGTCGAAAAATTCCACGAACAGACGTCTTCAAATGAATAATAATTCCGTTTTATTAAATAAAAAAAATATTTATTAATATTGGAATAAAAAATTCTTCATTTTTATGTTCAAATTTCTATATAGTTTATAATGTATTCGAAAAACGTGACATTTAATTGTTATTTCTTACAAATTTTGTGTTGGTTAGGTTATTATTGTTTTATTCTTCGAATCTGAAAATAATATACAATAATTACCTAAATAAATCTAATAACAATAATAAAATGATGTACTTGGAAACTCGTTTTATGTCAACTACGGGAACGATGTGGCTCTTTTTATGGTATTGATTTGACCTGTCGCGGTGTGTTCGATGAAATGACGAACTGCATATAACCCAACAAAGTATTTTCTTAGTAAAAATTCAATTTTTACCACTTTTCGTAGAATAATAATGCAAAATTAAAATCATTCTGCCATATTGATGAAAGTAACAATATTTAAAAAACCAATACACAGAAAAAATGTGTACATTAAAAATAACAGAAGTAAAAAATCCTTAAAAGTTGAAAGTAATAATTAAATAATATGGCTTTAAATATTTTTCGTTAAATTATTAATTAAAGAGGTAAAGAAAAAAGAAAATATAGTTTTGCATAAGTAATGTCTAAAAAATATTTTCACAATGTTGAATATTTTTAATTGTGTTAAGAGTAGAATAAACGCACGTCTCTTAATTTATTTGAAAAAAATTAATTTTCTCACAAATTTCCTATTATTTAAAAAAAAAAAAAATGAAATACAAATTATGTAATAACAAAATAGGCTATAATAACTTGAGTATAATAATTATAATGGAACTTATCTTGAATTTGCCAGCAATTATTGAGTTTGTTTAACCAAAAACAAAAACATTAACTGCATAGGTATAATTAAGTATATAGTAACTGGTCTGAGGTTGCTTACAAAGTTAAAGAACAATATCATATTATCAAGTTATTCAAAAAAGTAAAAAAAATAAATAACTTGATTTAAAGTAATTCATTATAAATATTTAAAATGGATTACCAGCTATATTATACTATATTTTGTGTTGATTAGGAGTTCTTAACATTCTTAACTCTTAAATTTATATTTCAGTAACAAAATAGTTTTATACTCGTATTATATCGTCTTGATCTGTAAATCACATTGTAGAACTTAGAACTGGAATTTTCTGAATAATATTGAAATTGGAACATGACCAGATGAGCTTAAATACTTATTTTTACCCTAAAATTACTATTATAAGTAATTTTAGCTTAGTGTTTTTAGCCTGTATAAATACAAGTAGATATCCTTTTTATTTCAGAATTACCTTATGTAATTAAAGTTAGACGTAAACAGTCTATTTTAGCGTATATTTTTACTGATTTGTGTAAAGAAAAGAATTTTTTGTAAAGAAAAAAATAACGAGTTAATTGAGATAATACTTAGTATTATGTGTATATTATAAAAAAAATTTTTAAAACTTTTTAAAACTTTACTGTTAATAAAAAAAATTGAGCTCAATGTTATTTGATTTTACACGAAAAACGATTCTAAACGGAGAAGGTTGTATACATCAAAAATAGTTTCACAGTATAAATAAATAATAATATCTTAAAAAAAATGAAAAATTGTATTGCATATGATGACATTTATAGTAATAATATAATATACATAAAAGTTATAAATTCTTATAAATAACATTTTTAAAATATAACAAAGCAATTATCATTATTACTTATTATTGAAATAAGTAATTTCATCCACATTTGAACTTAAAATATCTATAAAAAATAATTATCTAAATATATTTATTAGATTTTAAGATTTCAGTGTAAATTATATAATAAATGAAGAATCTTGTAATAAGTTTTCAAAACTTATACATGAAAAGAAAATGTTTTATGAACTTCTAACTATAAAATAGTTTGCAATTTTTGGGATTTTAATGAATTTTATCAGAATTCTGAATTAAAATGCAAAAAAAAAATAGTGTGTCTATGAATTTTTAATATTTTTATACATATATAGGAATAATTTATGTGGGATTTTCTATTAAATTCTCAGGAATTTTGACCTGGCAAAAATTTTTCATCGACATTTATAGTATAGAACAAATAAAATTATTATACCTACAAATATCTCAGCAAGTTTTAAAATATTTTGAAAATGTTGAACTTTTACGGTTATTTGTCTTTGAATTATAATAAAATAGAGAATTCAATAGTTAAGAACTGATTTAGCGTAAAAATTCTAATTTTTTCTTAATTTATTGTTTGTTTTTTTTAATTTAAAAAAAAAGTATTGGAATTTTAATTTTGACCACTTTAAAGTACAAACTAAATCCACTTTTTTTTGTCTAAAACCATTTTCAATGTTGAAAAGAAGAATTTATTAATTACTTATCGAGTACACAGAAAAAAAATAATGATAAAAAATAAACATAGTTTGTACCAATACATTTATTGCTCTGCTCAAAATCTAAAATACTTTATATTTTATATTAATTTAGTAGGTTAATAGGTATACTGTAATCATAAATTGTAGTATAAATTTCAGTTTTAGTTGTAGTGAATACCTGTACAAAGCGGTTTTTAAAGCGTAAATAAGATAAATAACGTTAAGTGACAAAAAACAAACACTTACGTTGCTTATCTTGTTTACGTATTTAAAAAAATAACATTTACTACTTTTGAATGTTATCATGTAATTCACTAAAACCAAAACCAGAAACCTTATTCTGTAGTTTTATGAAACAAAACCAAAAACAGAACACAACAATTTCAATATTGAAAAACTGAAAAAATTGAAACGAAAAACTATAAATGTAATGCTAGAAGCCCTGCTACTATATAATATAATCACATCACGCACGCCTCATAGAACGAGCGCATACTACGGTTGGCGAAGTCCTACATCAAAAGTAGATTTTGTCAATAAGTTAAACATTGACATCAATAAAATATTTTCTATAGATAGAATAGATTCTACACTAAAAATGTATTAATTTTTTTTTTTTTGTTTCTACAAGACCACCAAACCAAAAAGAAAAAAGAGGTGAACAATGTATGGTGGGACGCTGCGGCACAAAGTTCGGGAAACATTTACGCTACAGAAGTGTACGCAATATAGCGACTGAACTTAACTCGATACAATAGGTACGAGTATGCTGTGTAAGTGCAAACTTCGAAAGCCGTACGTTACATCTACAACGCGTTACCAGAAACTTTCAGACGCTGATACCTCACATATAACATAATATAATATATAGCGTATCTACCTACCTAGAATTGTGCACTAATCGACATCTGTAAAGCGTAATGTATTTATGGCTATTTCTGGTCTGCTATTGACGCAACGTTATTAATGTTATATACTATACTTACGTAGTTTTGAGTTCAGTTAACGATTTAAGGAATCCAAGTTTATCGAAACACGATGTACCCACCACGTATTACAGGGTCATGTGATGCTTATTTTTACACGATCAATGGCTTACTGTGTTGAACAGAATTGCCATCGCTCGTATTCATGGCTTATTATCACTACTATAAAATATGTATATAATACAATGTCAAAAAAAATGTACCTGAAATTTATATCATGAAACAGGTGTATACCGCTCGTAGGTTCACTTTTTATAATAGATACGCAATATTACTAATTCCTATACAATCTATTAATCGAATACGCGCTAATAATACGTAATAAAGTCTAATAGACACTCTTAACGAAAGCACAATAATTATTTGCAAATTCTTATAAGCGGGATATTGATTGTTATATTATGTTATAATGATATACGATATTGAACGAAAAAAATTCTACGATTAACTGATAATCTAAGTCATGAGTATTGTATTTCAATTCATTGTTACTAAATAATTAAGGAATTTAATGCGATTTATAATTATTGATGTACAAATAAATAAAAATTTGTCTATGAAAAATACAGACATGAAAACTGAAATTAAAACCATCAATGTTCAATAATTTATTTTAAATCATTGTCATATTATATTGACCTATATTATAGAATGTATATTATGAAAGAATTCAATGAACTATATACATCTATCAAATTTATCAAATTTAAACTATGGATAATAATTTAATTATTCTTATAAACCTTAACTATGGTGCTGTAGTTGATTTTTTTATACAACACTGATAGGTAGTAATACTTTATTTTTTATTTTTAATCTAGAGTTTATACAATCTGTACATAAAAAAAAGAGTACAATAAGCATATATGATGGTTTTTAATTATTATTATAGATGTAATAGCTTGAGGGAAGAATCAACCATAGCGAAGGCACTTCGGCGTGAATTTACAATTATTTAAGTTTTTTTATTATTTTTTTATTTTATGAGATCTCGAAGCTATTGTCGCTTTAGTCTTTTAGGAAGTTTACCGATAGTAATAATTTTTATATTTTAATGGGAACAGAAAAACATAAAATTTAAAATATTATATCAATTTAATTTGCACGTCAAAACATCAATAGAGATAATGATATTATGTAGATTAAGGTTTTTTGGATTTTTGTAGCGTTCAAATATGGTACGTTAGCCATGATTCGTCAGAGTGGACGGGGGCAATTCTTTTCTGCCCGTCGAAAATTTAACCCTCGTCATTAGCCGAAAATGAAACAGTCGTCAACATATGGCCGATACTTACACAGCGTACATTTACTGGCTGTAGAATAGATATGCGTTATAATTATAACTAATAAGATAGTTCTCCGACGATGGTCATTGGAGGTCGACATTTTTTGGATTCTTCGTTAAATCCGCGAACGCGTGCTCGCGTTCATATAAGACGCGCGGGCGGAAGGCGAGGGTGAAGCGAATAGACGGCGAAGGTTGAATTTATACAATTTTTTTTTTTTGTCGCTTTTTTCCTACACCGAAGCAGTTCTTCTTTGTACCTTGTGTCTCTGGTCGCGTTCCCTCTCTGCCCATCATCGTAGTACCGTCGTTGTCGTCTGCGGAATGCGGTCCTCCGAAAATGGTCAACCCGTATGCGTATATTATATTATATCATACGTCATCTGCTACTACACTCGGATGCTGCAGTGGCGTACATCATTCGTGAGCGCACCAAACGTACGGTGAAGGGGAAATGGCGGGGAATCGAGTAGAAAATAAAAATGCATATACCTAGTGCGAGTAGAGTACCTATATAACTCTCGCGACGACGATAGCAGCCAAAACGGTCGATATGACCGAACGGGTGGTGGGGACCAAAAAACGGTTTACGTGGATGGATATACTATAGTGTCTTTTGCATTTTTGCGCGCAGACGACCTCGGACCGATCACGGAAAATATTGGTATAGTCGCCCGCAGGCTTGTTATTAGCGACGCGGTAATAAGGCAGTACCGCGCGCAACATCACCTATAATCATCGAACTATGTTTTATGAGCAGAGAAAAAAAATCTTCGGCGCGGCATCAATCGTTTTGACCATCGATACCTGATCGTATTCGCTATAATAATATTATTATACAATACAACCAGCCCACCGCGCTGTTTATTAGCAGGGTCAGCACTAGCAGCAGCTTCCTCGATGATGTAAGCGTTTATAATACGTATACTATTGTTATACATTGCGGCAGCTACTGTGGTATCGAATTTTTGATCACGATGTTATAAGAGCACGTACTATGAATAGGCGTCATGAGCATTTAGGAAATTGCCCGAAGTACCCCAAATATTATCATTTTATTATTTGTACATAGATAAATAGTTATTAATCTATATTTGTATGGTTAATTATTTATAATGTGAGTACTATAATAGTACTTATAAATAGTAACTTATAAGTAATGTAAACTACAGGTGTGTCATATTATTAAAATATATTATGTAAGACTGTGATGGATGGGCGTTGGTGTATGTACATTGTGTATACGAGTTAGTAAACAAATAAGGAATATCGGGTTCTGGTTACTGAGCACTGATAATATCATTGATTTTAGCCTTTAGGTGCATCTCTACTTAATCCGTCCTCAGGAATCTAACTGCATCTTGAACGAAACACTGTTGTTTGGATTATCAAATCATATTTCTTATCTAAACCAAAATGTTAGAATTGCACTCGATCCGAGCATTCCGTAGTATAACATAAAAATATACATTTTAGTTGACACTTGGAAATTGTTTTCATGTGTGTGTGTGGATCTACACATTTGGTAATATTATTAATTAATAATGTATCGAAATTATCGGTACTCACCTAGTGCACAGTCATTGATTTAGTAGCTGATCCAACATTTCTATTTTTGATATACTTCATTATTTGTGTATGGTCGTATAATATATTATCATATTATTGTTAATATTTTATTTAAATGATAAATCATTTCACGGCATATCTAATTATTTATAAATAATCATAAATACATGTCTTCATATTACCGGAATGTTTAAATTATAACCATAACATGTAATATAATAATAGGTATTATAGAAGAAACAATACACTTTAAATTTCAATTTTTAAGTACAAAATATTGTTGTTACGGCGGTCGACTGTTATTGGTCGCTAAATAGGTTTTACGCAGTGATCGAGACGAGTGCAATTCGAACGTTACCTTTTTCTGTCCCAAGTGCAGTTCGACAGAAATAAGTGCTATTTGACCTCATACCCACTGCTATTAATACACAGATCGGATCGTCTTCGGCCGACTCCATCGTGTCATAACCATACGAGTATAATGATATAGCGCCTATGCGATTATAACGGAAGCGTAATCGATCTTTTTACGACGCACCACCACGCTTCCGTCGACGCGTACAAAAATAATAATATATAATAATCATATAACACAACAACAATACACGTATAATAATATATTATAATGTGCTGTATTATACCCTCGCGGGACCTCGTTCTGCTGCGTCGATTTCACAGCCACTGGAGCCACCCACGACATTAATATTATATTCGATTTTCTATGGACGCGTAAACCGGATCCCCGTAGTCGGGCAAATAAAGGAATAATATTGTATACGAACAATACGCCACCGGCTTTTTTTTTCGCGTCTCGTTTAATAGTTTAATAATAGTAATACAAGATTATTTACCTTTCTATGTATAATAATATTATATACGCGCGCGGCGGCGGTTATTTACGAGTTCTTTGAGATTTTTTTCCCATATGCCGTATGGAAAACAATAGAATTTAACTATTTAACTCGCGAATCTACTAACGCGCATGGAAGCATACTCATACATTATATTATATTTAATAATATAAAATGGCTACATCATAAAATTGCAATCGAAATTTAAACGCGTAAACTTCAGAATGTAACCAAGCGCGATTTCTATTATTTTATTCCTATATCATATTACATTAAATATAGCCTAAAATATTGTGTGTCGAAAGCCGTTTTTAGGCAAGTATAAACTATAAGTATTATGATTTATAATACGAAAGGTAATTTTCATCAAGCATGCTCATCACCGTAATTTCTTCAATAACGTAGCTATTAAAAATAAACTTTGCGGAGTATTTTATTATACCAAGCTTTGAAATGTTTGAGATTTTTTTAGAATTTAAAAAGTATCTTGTAAATACACAAACTTTTGTTTTTCAAGTAATAACCCAATTCTATCTTTTAAATTAATTCTAAACACTCAGCTTACATTTTTCAACCTATTTTTCTGAAAAAGTTTATGTACCTAACTACTGAATATTTTATGAGTTGTCTAATTTTTTATGCTAAAGATATAATAATGGATTTGAAAGATACGGGAGCTATGGCTTAATTAATATTAAAAATTAATCAAACAGTATTTATTATTTGTAAAGATGAATCATGTTTAATAAATATTTCTTCCAGTATAATATATATTGTATATTTTTAAAAACTATTTTTTTAAAGACTATATTTTCCAAAGTATACGCATTTAAATAAATAAGAAATTAATTTTCGTTTACATTTTGAACTAAGTATATCAAAACTTTCAAAAAATCCACTATATAATTAACAGTAAAAAAAGGGAAAACAGAAGTTTGTATTACCATAGGACACAATTGGTACAAAAAAATATCAAAAACTTGAAAATATGATCTCTAAGTATAATTAAAAATTTAAAAATTCATAATTTGAATAAATTCATTATTAGGTAATAAAAAAAAAAAAGACGTTAAAAAACTTAAGCTTAGTGAGTAGGTCCTATAGAATGTAGATACCTACTATCACCATGTGTGACTTCTATCTATGAAAAGAAAATTATGAAAATTATCTATATGGTAAATCAGAATTGTACGTCACGCTGCGCCACTCGTAATCGAGCTCAATACGTTTTTAAGCTACATATTTTTATGTTCTTATATTTTTTATTGTTTAAGTGCGTGTTCTTTTGCGGTGCGCGTGTGTACCTATAATATTATACGAATATTTAGGTATCTAGGCTTATTCGCCTATACTAGTTGAATAGTTTTTTTTTAAAATATATTACATAATATTATTTTAAATGGGAAAAAATATTAGTATTAACCTGTAGTTGGTATTCGGCATACAGACAAAAGAACGTTAAAAGTGTTCCGCTTTTTAGGATTCTGTTGGAAATTAATTTAAATACAATGAAGTTAGTAAAAAAAAAAAAAAAAAAACCAAACAAATTGTGTGTAAGAACAATAGAAATAATTTATTATTATTTGTTGTGTTTTATATAGTTATTAACATAATGTTTAAATTTTACTTTTGAAAATTAAAAAAATAATATTGAGATGAGAAGATTTTTCAAAGATTTATTTACTTACGTTGTCATATGGATAGTATTTTATGTAAATTTTTGCGGAAATACCGAGTCCGATAAGAGGGTCGACGAAAAAACCGAGACTATTTAATTTTCTTACGCAACACAATTGGATTTTAAAAATCGTTCTGGTGTTTTCTTGTTGGTTTTTCTCTCGGGCGTTATATTCTAATCACATCCGAAACGTAGCTGAAAAACGCACACTAGTCTAGTCAGCCACACATATACGACATACCTACGTACATGAACAGCGCATTTACCTATGCACGCTATCCCACGTACGAACCCCCAGACTGGCGAACGTGACTACTAACTATATAGTTTATATATTACCGGGACAAAAACATATGATATACAGGGTTATTGTATTAACACGAACCAAACAATATTTCATAAGTAAAACATGGTATTTACCAACATCGTTGTTATTTCTTTCAAACGTTCAACATCGTACTTTACATACGTATATTTACGTTACAATACGAGTATCAACATTGTTTGGTTGATAACTTAGAAACTAGTTTTTTTAAATGCTTTGTATTTGCTAAGATATTTCCTGAGACGCTCGATAAAAATATGATAATTTCCCTGTAAATAATATTATTATGGACATAATATACCGTTTGTCACGCGCGCGTGTGTGTGTATATTCGTATATGTATTGTACATAAATGTATAAGCGTGCGTACAATAGTGTGTAAGTATAAGTATACGTTTTATCATATATTTAGCGTTGTATAAATCCTCATAGAAGTTGACCTATTCGAAACACTGGAACAACCGGAGGATTAATATATAGGGAGTAATATATTTTACTAAATGTCTTACGGTTATTTGAGAGGTCCGAATCAGCAACGGCATATACTTTGAAAAATTACGTTATTGCAAGTAAATAAATTGAGTTTACGGAGAATAATCTTCTTGTAGTATAATTTTTGTGTGGTTATAGTTTAGGTACCGTTATAGTGGCAATGAAAACTAATGCAATGATTTTAAAAAGATTTATTGTCTTGTCGCTATATTATCTATTAGGTAAGCATACGAACAAATATTGAATATATCAATGATTTAATTGATCCGATTTTAGTTAGTTATGACTTCATTTTTGATAGGGTTTTCTAAATTAATTTCTACCATATTAGTTCGAGCAAAATCCTCTCTAAAATCAAAGTTTAAGGATAAAAATATTCAATTCTTGAAACTTGTGGCTCGTAAAGTCCAACGCAACAGTTTTCGATAAAATAATTTATTAATAATTTATCAATATCATCGGCCAACACTTCTTTATTAAAATATAGGTATAATATTATATTGTATTGATTATCATATGTTATATAAAAGTTATTATTGTTATATTTTATGTCGCCGATGATGATAACTAGGCGTTGGCGTTTTCGAGGATGACTAAGTAATAATAAATTTATTTATTTAAATTAGACATTTTTACTACTTCCTAGTTATTTTTAAAAATTTCAAAATAAATGTAGAAATTAATACTATATTATGCATGATTTTTAATAGTTTAAATATTGATTAGGAATTACGATTAATGGCTTATGTTTTTTTAAACAATATGACAATATTGTGGTAATATTATTTTTTTTTTTTTTTATACGAATAAATTAATTTTATTTCGAGATTATTCTTACATGGAAAAATACTGCTGAGTCATTTTGAATTACATATTTTGTTACTAAACCTACAAGCGCACTTATTAGTCTCATATTTCATTGTGAAGTTACATTTTTCAAATCTCTGTGGTCCCAATGATATCCAAGACTTTTTCTTTTGATAAACTTATCTTATTTTGTTGGGCTTGTTTTATTGCTGATGCTGATTTAAGCTCAAAAAAAAAAAAAAAAAATTGAACAACATGTGAAAATCTAAAAAGTAATAACGAATTTTATAAAAAGTGTAAGCATATTATTATAGACATGCTCAATCGATACCATAAACTCTTTCTCGTCAAGCATTTTAATAATTTTATAAAAATTGCACAGAAACTTTCATACAACTATTACTATATTACGTGATATTTTCTACGATAGTTAAGGAAATTTACATAATTCTTAGACATCAATGTTTATAGTTATAACTTATAAGAATTACCAATTAACTACTGTAATGCTATAATACACGATAAACTTGTATTTTTGTAATTTGTTACGAACAACTAACAACTCTAGTCATTTATAGACTTTTCACATGAAATGTTGTTGTATTTTCTTAATTATCAGCATATTATATAAAGAGACGCGCTTTGGAAAATCTTCGGAGATTGCTACACTATACCAGCTATATACGATTACATTGCTGTGTTGTGACGTTGGTGGAATTTATTTTTAAATCTACTCAGAAGCTGTTTAATGTCTAAAGTTAGGTGTATGTATATATAGCTAGAAACAGATGATTCGGAGTTTAATGTTTCGAGTTTCGTTCGGTTGGTGTCGTGCAGCCGTTAAATAAAGTCGATGTTTACATGTAAAGAAAGAGTGTTGATGCCTATATAATTATACATTATATACTATGATAATTTGGAATAATTATGTTCTAGCAAGTTTAGATAATTAGACTATATTAATTCGTGCAGGTATACTCGCCTATATACGGATATACGCTTCATACAATATACCTACACTATAAGAGATTCTGCCCATATTACGTTCGCACACGTAGACTATCTAATATTAGTCTAATATTCTAATATTATACCGGTTTATATTGTATTATATATATTTAATTACATCATAATTAAGCATAAGAACTACACGAGAGTCAGTTTACCAAAAAAAAAAATCATATTACCGAATAGTTCTTTTTAAAAATAACACGTTATCAAAACTCCTAACCTTTTACCAAACGCTTAATTACGCGCATATTATCCAATGTCATTCCGGTTTGATTAAATAGACGTCGCATCGTCTTACTAATATACCTACGATATATTATAATTTATTAACAATGTAGGTATAGGTATAATATTAATATGACTATAGCACGAAATCGTATCCTATCATTGAATGATATAATAATAATAATAATAATAATAACGTGCGGTCAGCATTCGTTTCATCAACACACGCCTTTCTCTTTAAACCGCGTAGGTAGGTACTAAGAAGTCGAAAACGCCGCGGAAATGGTTTGACTCAATATTAAAAAGCTCCATTTATCTACAACTACTATTATGGGGTGCGCTTCCTTCATTACATCACAGTCTTATCTATACATCGACAACACAGGAACACGCATATAAGTCATTCCATACATATAGCGTTTTGTTATAGAGGGTTCACAATGCACGTTTTCGAAATAATATACTTCTACAGGAATAACACAGTTATATTTTGCTATGTATTTAAAAAAAATTTAAAAATTTAATAATTTTGGTTTTGATTATAATTTCTTTTTTTTTTAGCTATATCACTAATTAACGGTCGTTTATGAGTTATTTTATATTATATTATGTAATTGATAAAAGTTATAAGTATGATTTCATCAGTTAAACTAATTGAATAAAATAATAATTGTTAACTTTACAATAATATTATTATGTTAAATTTAGCTGTTAACAATAAGTAATTATTGCTGATAGAGTTATACTATCGAAAGATAAAAATACATGTGTGTTAACTGTTTATGAACATGGAGGTCATAGGGTAATATGTGATAAGTAGATATTATAATATAACAAAAACTAGGAAATAAAAAGTACCTCCCTTTCAAAAAAAAGGAGAGATATTATGTGAAACATTTGAGATTCTGAATATTTGATCTACCATAAGTTATACACTAATTGATTTTTTGTAAGAGTAATGGACATTCTTTCCAATGTGTACAGTATACCATTTGTATATGCTTTCCGTATTCAAATAAATTTTATTGCTATTATTATTATCATCAGAACATATATGGTTGCAAAAACTTTCCATAGTTTTGTAATATATTTTTTTTCTCAGTAGAAGTATAAACCAGTTTTGTAACTTTTTTCGTGTTTCTCCGAAACGCTCTCCCGACCCTACCAGTCGAAAAACTCCGAATTTTGAAACATCTTGCATAGAAACCTATAATATTATTAAACAGACGCCTGTAAAATGGAAACGAATACGTAGAAGAGAACGACGACGTTGTAACTTTTAATATATTACTGCACCTGGAAATAATATTATATACGTTTAATATATAACATAGTGAGTAATATTATGTTGCAATTATTTGTTCTGTAAATAAATATGACGAAAAAAAAACAAACTAAAAGAGCTTCAATAAAAAAAAATTACCAAATCATTATACGGGTTAACTGCGTTTCAGCAGTTTTAGCTGCTCGTTAATTAAACTCAGTTTGCATTTAATCGGTTTAAGGACAGGGAAACATTTATTTCGTCTTTTGTTTCTCTTCAATTAGTTACCCTTTTACGGTTCGTTAATACCTATATTTAAAAAAACCCTCATTATTAATTGGTCTAGTGTAAATACGTTACTATTTTTAATTTCATTTAATATTATTATAATAAGACACTTTAGTTTTCTTTATAAGCCGTCATAAAAATAAAACGAAAACATAATAATAATAATTAAAATAAAATAAAATTACAGACTGCAAAGAAGAACGTCGTTAAACAATTCTGTGGGCTAACCGTACAATATTCTAATTTAAACACATAACTATATACCTACCGGCATTAAAGCTGAGGCAGTAGATTTCTCTCTACGTTGAGGTTATTTTATTTTTCCAATGTAAATATGGTAGGACACTTATTTTATAAATACATACAGATCTTGTTTTTAAAGCAATTCTTACTTTGTCGATGGCAAATACTTCGATGTCAGTGAGAGTGAAAACAAATAGATGAATATTAAAATGTAATAAAATAATACTACGAAATTAAAAAAAAATCCATCGATATTAACATAATGTATCATCAAAGTAATAATAATATTCTTATTACTATGTTATTTAAAGAATATTTAACACATGTTTCATTGTTATTCTTTATCCTTAACACTCGATACGATTCGATTGAATTTTACAGGTAGTGCTATAGATTCTAACAAGTGTCCACTTGGACTTTCTTTTTATACTCTTGAAAAGCCGGAAATAACTTAAAATTATACATTATCCGAAGGGATACAAAACGATCATGTTATAATCAAACAGTTTTAAAACTTTATTAAAAATCTTTACAACGTTTCGAAATTTGGTTTATAAAGTATTATATACCCACAGGGTTGAGGGTCTTCCAAATTACTCATGACAATAGATTATACAGTAAAATTACGAAAAACAATTTGTGTACACCAATTTACAATCAAATAATATAATTATATTATATATATAGGTACATTTGATAATCATAATTTTTATTTATTAAAAATGATAAATTTAAAGTTCTGATGTGTTATGTTTTCAAACATAATTTATATACGTAAATGGTTTTATATTATTAAATCCATTTCGATAAACTATTTACATTTATGTGTCAACAACTAAAAGAGTTATTGACGGTTTTTTTTTAATTATTTAAAATTTCAGCAATTTACTATGATAATAATACATAAATATTATGAGTTATCAATGTACATTAATATATTGTTGTAGGAGCTTTGTAACTTGTATGCTAACTGTTAAGGCTAACTATAATCTTATTGCAGTAACATAACACGAATAGTGTTTAGTATTTTAATTTAATTTAATATTATTATTATCAGGTTAAATCATATTATTTTATTAATAAAAAATCAAATGCATTAGGAAATGTACCTAGGACCTTGATTATAAATAGTACTTTATATATTTGTGTTGTTGTTGAAGTACTCTACAAAAGCGTTGTGCATCGCAAAAATAATTTTGTATTCCTATAATTATTATTATATTTATATTGTGTTATACATTGTGTATATGTGTGTGACGTTTGCGTTTACGTGCAGTTATTATCAAAATCGTGGTAAAGTTGATTATTATATATAATTTTGTACTAAGAATCTAGTGATCACACTGGTTTGACGACAGCGACTCGGCGTTTTTAAATGCAAACCATACGCACTAAAGTCATAGGATCCAGTTTTGTTTTGTCGATCATTGACTTATTTACAATTATTTCTTATTGCAAAATTTGGTGACCATTCTTCATAGAATTTTTAAGTATAGTCAAGACAATTAAACGATTATTTTGGTTAGGAAGTTTTCAATAAGAATGAACATCTATTCAATTTTAAATTTCTTTTTCTGTCTTGAATTTTATTACTCGAATTCACTTATAGAAATGATAAACTTTTCTACTATAAAAGTTATGCACTAACATATATAAAAATCATAAATTATTTCAATGATTATTATCATTCAAATCGGCAGTATCTCTCACATTTTACATTAATTAATAATCGGTATTTTTTTTCAATATATACCTCTGAAATGGTATTGTATAAAATATCGATTAACAACTGGGTATCCTGAAATAATACAAAAAAACAAATTTGCCATGTATTGAAATGAATATCACCCGGGGTATCGATATTATACGCTTTTATGTACACATCTTTTCATAATAGATTTAAAACAATGTGTGGTTACCCCAGTATTTAGAATATGGCCATAATTTATCAAACTATACATAATAATTAAGAACACATACAACTTGTTCATAAATACATAATATTACGAGTAAATATCATTAGTTTTAGTATTTCTGGCTGAAAAAAATAAATACGTCTGTGTTTGATAGTTTATATGTTTTGCTGTACAGATACGTTGTTTATTATCCGACGTAAGTCGTGTGAAAAAAAGGCGGTGCTCGTAAAAAATAAATAATTGTTTATATAATAATATGACCGCCGATGTAGACGATGAAGATGACGACATGAGTTCGGGCTTGATGACGACCGGCTCCGCCTCCTCTACTTAAAGTCTAAACGAATCGTATCGTCGATCAGTGGCCCACGCGTGTCCGGTGACGTTGTCTCATAATTACTACGCCATTAACGCCACTGGAAAATAATCGACAACGAATCGTCAACTATATAATAAGTGAGAGATGAGTAATCAGAATGACAGCCGATGATATTGGCTACCGAGTATTCGAACTAAGGGAGAGTCCACGATTGGCGAAATGATGACTGCGAGTGAAACAACTACAGCTGCGTGATGAGGATCATTTCAGTTTTAAATAGGGGTGTACATTTTAGCACATCGCTTTTTCTTCGTCATATAGTAAACATATGTATTTTATATATGAATAACATAGCACATACGTATGGGGTTGAAGGTTATATAATATTTTATATTCTAATAATGAATTCAAAATGTTGTAGAGTTGGAAGATGGAATTAGGATTATTATCATGCATATAAATAATGTACATCTATATAATTAATAAATAATATATATAACTTGATCCACTAATATTATGCACACTATCCTATGCACTTTATAGTTATATAATATTTTTACTTTTATATATACCTCATTGGCATTACAATAATTTTTATGACAAGTCAATAAGATAAAGAAAAAATAATAATACTAAAATACACCTTGCCACCTCAAAAATAAACCTATCCTTGGGAATTCCAACATTTTTGCTAGGAAGCATTTTCCGATTTTGTCCATTCGCTCTATTGTCAAGTTACGCCAGTTATGGACGTTTCGACAACAAGACTCTCGTTTTTCAGTTTATGGTATCACGTGTGCGGTATTTTGAAAACTCGTTTAATAGTTAATTAATATCTAATGAAATACTTAATTATGTGTATAATTCTCACGCCAGAATTATACCAATAATTTGGGTTCGAATTTTTTAACAAATAAATCGTTAAAATCCAAAAAAAAAAACAAATAAAAAAATAATTTATCCAATTTAAACTTAAAAAATACAAAAAAAAAATGTTTTCTCTTCCCAAAATTTGAAATTGTCACTTATACAACTTTATAATCTGTATTCCGATAATTAATTTGTCAGTCAATTATTAATTACTATGTTACAATATATTACTTTGATAAATAATGAAATAAATCCGATGATGAATCGTAAACATTTCTCTTATTTATGACTATTATTCAATAGATGTCTATGTTAATATTATACAATTAAAGAAATATAATGATATTTTAAGTAAAATTCTTTAAAATTATACAAAAATTAATAAAAAGTATAATCGCGAGAAAAATTAAAAGAAAAATATTTTTATAGTAAGATATCTTTTAAAAATTAACTTTTCAAAACGCACAATGTTCGTGTAGGCTCCACATTTTATATGAATTATTTTTAAGAAATCTATAAATATACGAATTTTATATTTATTATTTAGTGTATGTTATATATTACGTATAAATTATAATATATTTTGGATAATCATATATATTTAACAAAGAAAAAATGTCTACCGTCACGCAGCAACTCGGTGGAATAACTCTAAATTTAATATTTATATAATTATGTCACATCATGTGTTCAAAATCTAACACATGAAAATCCTAATGAAGCATTTTTATAATGCAATTTTACAGAAGTCACAATTATACGATTATTAACAGATCCCTTTTTAACTTAATAGTACGAATTTTCTGATAAAATTTAGAAATTTTCTATCGCCACAATGAATTTCTACAAAACACTGTGTACAAAAAATATCAATATAATATTTTATTAAATCAGTTAAAAAAATTGTATGCATAATCTATTTATATTTGATCGGAGCTATTCAACATAATAATAATATTATTATAAGGTATACAATTTAATAATTCAGTACACGTTTTAAAATGTTCACTCAAACGATGACATGTCATGATATTCGTAAAATACAATATTATGTGTAGCAGATTTAGCCAGTGGTCGCTCGTTACATGACCCATACATATATTTTATTTTATCACCTCGTAGTTGTATTTTATTATTATTTTATACGCTGCGGGAACGAATAACCTTTCAGCCTTTCACGTATGATAAGTGTCCAAACAAGATGTGTTAGTAATTCTGTATTATATTATTTTCATAGCTTATGATTTTCAAGCTGAGGTCAAGTTCTGAGGGTCTGGTCCATTAAAATCTGTTCACTAATAGCACGCATAATTTAATAAATTATCGATATTAATGACGTGGGAGCGTGTAATTAGAACCAAATATGTCTGTTAGGTATATTAAAATCTCTTTATAATAGCATATCATATAATGATAGTATATATTTCGATTAAACATTTTCTTTTATATTTAATGTTAATTAATATTATTTATATGTTAGAATTGAGCAATCGTTTATTACATATTTTTTGAAAAATTATTAAACATTTTTATTTTTTTTTTTCAATTTACTATACGTACATTTTTAATGATATTCAATGGTTCAATGAAAATAATCAGTAAAATGTATCGTAGTGGTATGCAAACACACTAATGAATACTTATCAATAATAATTGTTTTCGTTTCGATGTAATATAATGTTTCGATAGAACATGATAATTCGATAAAAAATGTATAACCTTTTCTTATATATATAGATCGATACGACTTTCTTTTTTAATATTTAATTAGTACTTATTTTACACTAATTAAATTTGTTCGGAATATTTATAACAAATTAATAAATATATATTTGTTCATCAAAATATAATGATCATACCTATTAAAATATAGGCAATGTGAATCTATAAAATAAATTTATTCCACGTCTTAATTTATGAGAATGTATTTATTATACGAATGATCGGTTTACGATAGCTATTCAAAAATAAAATGCATAATTAAAACC
This sequence comes from Melanaphis sacchari, assembly GCF_002803265.2. NCBI lineage: Eukaryota > Metazoa > Arthropoda > Insecta > Hemiptera > Aphididae > Melanaphis > Melanaphis sacchari. Next base: position 992,897 of record NW_020271275.1, on the reverse strand, counting down.
ATCAACCTATGTAAATTTAAATTTGATACACGATCGTAGAACATCGAGGTATAGTTTTATAAGCTCTCCATGAGAACTTCAACAATAAATATCAAATCGTGTTTAAGGAGGATCTGTAAAATTATAATTTTGTCGATGATAGAAATGTGTATAGAACTTGATGACCGGAGGTTTCTGAACGATTAGCGAGGGTGAGGTACAAAATTGTTTCAAGGCGGATATGTAGTCATTTTACGGAGCTAGGTGAATTGGGTCCGCGATAATTTGGGTTCGTTTTGAAAGCGGTAAGTTGAGTCCCGGAGGTATAAAATGGTAGTAGATAAGTTGGGTCCCGGCTATAAAAAGGTAATAGGTAAGTTGGGTCCCGGCTATAAATCATTGGCGCAATTAGGTCTAAAATATTAAAAATTTAAAACTTTAATATTTCATATTTATATAATTTACTTTTGAATAATTGTTACAATAATACGTCATATTGCATACAGTGTTATATTGCATATATTGTAAAATTTGACGTACTTTATTATTTAGCTTATTAAAATTTTTAATATTATTTATACCACATACTGTAAAATTTGACGTACCTACTAATTATTTAGCGTATTGACATTTTTTTCCCGGTACACAATTTTTTAATCATTTATACCATATATTATTTATTGAGAACATAATATTATAAAAACTACATACATTTTAATTTATATATTTTTTTCCGGGACTCAACTTACCTAATACCTTTTTTTATCCGGGACTCAACTTACCTGTAACCTTTTTTTTCTGGGACCCAATTTACCGAGATAAGGTCATTTGGGACCCAATTTACCAATCCCGCATTTTACGACCAAAATATATTATGTGAATTGATAGAAATGAAATCGTTTTATTAGATTTACGACCAGCATATAGTGAATATTAATTTATAATGATGAAATAATAGATACATCTTCTTCAGGCAGTAGGTATGTCAAAAATGAATTCCTTATAAGTGTCGTACAGCTTTATAACAGATCGGGTTCATAATGCATTTTGCTTTTTCTTATTAAATTCACATTATAGTACGATGAAAGAGGTTCAAAATATGAAGGCATTTAGAATCAAACATATTTCGTAAAGAAACTATATTTTTCATACTGATACAAATTTAAATGGTTAAGATATATTTTATATTACACTACCTGATTATTTATCGCACATATTAAACAACTGAAAATATATTTAATTTCGTTAAGTTTTGAATGTATATAATTATTTATGATAAAAATGCAATATTGATAAGTGAATAATTATTAATCGATAAGCAAATAATATTATATAGAAAATAAATTTCTTCAAAATTTAAAGAATATACTATAGGAACGGTATGTATACACATTAAAAAATATAAATAAAGAGTTTGATACTCTTTAACAATTATGGAATGCAATGTGTAATGAAAAAATACCAATACATAAGTGTTACTTTATCATTTTTATTGTTTAATTTTAAAATGAAATATAAATAACAAAAAAAAAAAAAAAAAATTAATAAATAAGTACTTTTGAATAGATTTAGATGTTTTGTTAATTTGAGTATAATTGGCAGACAGCAGTGTGAAATATTACCAGCAAAAATATAGTCTAATAAAATTATAAATTACTTATCCCAACAATGTTTAACAGATCTCTAGCAAATTTGTTGGATATATTTATTTTTTATTTTTTATGTTTTTATCGTAGTTTTTCTGTTAACTCTTAACTATCTCTAAGATTATTTAAATTATAATTATTATATTTTATATTTGTGTTTATTCTGATAGTTTTTGCTTGGATATTATTCGTACCTATGTTTTCTACACACACGTTTTTAGTGACTTCAGTTGCTCTATAGTCCTAACATAAAAGATTTGAGAACTTTAGAGACCTAAATTTTGGTCATGAATTTAATTGAATCCTACACTAGAGGTCAATGGACCTGATTGTGGGCAACTAGGTAGATTGACGATTGAAAAAAAAAATACAAAAAAAAAAACCCATAGTGAGCTTAATAAAGAGAAAAAATTAAAAACAAACAGCGGCGGCGATCCACCTGTCCGAATATAATACACGAGTTTTAATCCACGGCCAACTGTTGCAACGGAATCAATGGTTACTACCCTCCCGCGGTATTATACGTACATTTTATTAAGGCCACTACGACTTACGATCGAGGAAAGGCGATTATGTTGTCGCCTTCCTTATTATTGTTGTTATTATTATTATTTTTTATTTGCCGCCTTCGTACCAGTGCTTACGTAAGCCATATGGAGGCGCTCATCGGCGAGTGCAGTGTGTGCATCTTAGTGATAATCCTTTTGCCAGTTTCAGCGTTTTTTTTTTCCCCCCCAATCATTATTGTGTTGAGTTCCTTGGACATACTTTGTTGTCGCTACAGATGTCGGAGGCGGCGCTTCGTTTGGTCTCGCTATATATCATCATAGTCATCACCATCACCACCACCATCATCATCATCATCATCATCATTATCATCATCATTATCGTCATTATTATTATTATTGTTATTATGCTCCGTATAATATTATGTGCGTGCGCCGTTTACCGCGAGCCGAGCGGCAGCAACAGGTGTCGGTGGCATCCGGCAGACATACGAAGGAAGAAAAAAAAACACACACATGCACTAACATATCGCGTGTTTTAACAAAATGTGATTGTTTTTTACACGCGAACGGGATGGGGGAGGGGAAAGAGAGTTAAAGTAATAATAACGATACCGCGGTTTACGATGCAATAATATAATAAACAATAAATTAGTTACACTATTTTACGACTTTTTGCGGTTTTTTTTAGACCCCGCACACACTGCAATGCAGTACGCCATGAATTATAATATTATAAACGCCATTCCGCGACCAAGTCGCATGATTGTGAAAATATATATTGGTATATGCATACTCTTTGCCGTATAACACAGTATTATAATAGGTTTTAAATGTTGTAGGCGCAACTCATCCGGAAAACGGATGACTTTTTATTTTTTTTATTTTAGGCGACGTGATCGTAAAATAATAATATATTAAATCTCTCCATATACGCGCTAAACACGATCGGTGGTGTGCGTTCGAAGTTTCTCGGAACCCACAGCCGGAGTCAAAACATTATTATCGTTTGGATAAAAGAAAGAGATTCTCTACGGACGTTCAAGTGCCGGTATGCACATTTTTTTACTACCGGGATTATTTATCACGTATTTTACCAAGAACTATATCGTATTCAAATAAATTGACCGTGGCGACGTTTTCGCGGCCAATGTCTTATAATATTCACGTAATATACCTTTAGTATCATCATATATATAATATTTATTATTGTTTTGGTACATGTGACCTATATCCTTCAGTGTACACGACTTAACAATTAGTTAACAAGGCGCACTTAATCGTTAAACTGCCGAATTTATATTTATTATTATACAGATATGCAGCTGCAACTCAGGACTGCAGCGTAATGCATTATTATTGTTTGTATAATATGTTACGTTAAAAGACGTTTAACGAAAAAGAACGTTATTCGTTGGTCATTAACATTACTGAGGAAATAACATATAGCATGTTATGATTGTTAAAAATATGAACTAGATATTTAAGCCATGCGTGAAGTTAGTCCCCTCCGAGATCAATGTATTTCAAAGTTATAGTATTAATAATATATTATAAGCTACTTATATTGCATTGTATGAAAGTGAAATAAAAGTATATAAAAAAAAATCTACTAATTGAAATTATAGAATAATCCAAAATTCAAAATTAATTAAATGAATCGAGATCGAAATTTGTATTCGAAAAAAAATTCAACGCTAGAAAGTTTTGTTGTTGGAGTAAATGGTTAAAAAAAAAAAATAATTCAAACTGCGAAAATTAAGTTCAACAAAGTTGAGTAGGTAGTGTTCAAATACTTCAAACTATGCTCGATGAATCGGAAAACTATTTAATTTAAATTTAATACACTGTCAATTACGTATATACTGCAACATCCCCATTTTTGGATTTTTTCTAATGATCTATCTTAATTTTTAGTTTTATTTGAAACTGTCTCATCCAATCATAGATAATATATAGTAAAATCATAATTCATAAATTTCCAGTGCATATCTGTTGATTTTCATTATTTATTATTATAGTTTCATCTAAATATCACAATTATTTTTATATTTGTTAACAAATAATGTTAATGATGATAAAATCCTATATCACGTAATTTACACTGTATCATAATAATATATATTATATGCAGCAACTATAAACACACACATATTATATACAAATATATTTATAGAAATGATATGTTTTCGTAATGTCAATTTTGATTATATTATTTTTGTCATCATCTTTTATAATTTACAATGTTATTGTCATATTATAGACCACGTATGAGATTTGTTTATGTCATTAAATTACCATATACCTATTATTAAATCGTCGTACCCTGACGCTGAAAGTGAATAGGCATATAATGGAGTAACATTCTAAAACGTAATAATTAACATTCAACAATAATTTTGAAGACAATGAGGATATATTATGTAAATATTAGTAGGTGAAAATATTAAAAAAAATAAAAATAATTTGAAGATATTAAAAAAATAAGATTCTTACATATAAAAATCACAGTAAAATAGAAAATCTATTTTTGTGTTAGTCTGCTATCTATATGTAACTTTAGAATAGTGTACAAGACCTTAATTTTTGCGAAGTTAATTATTAATACGAGTATTAAGGAAGTAATAAAATACTTGTTGATTATATTATCAGTTGATAGTAAAAATGTATACAAATAAATTAAAATACTAAATCAACGTAATTTTTATATATAATTAATTTAATATGCCTATTTTATAAAAAGTTAAGATCAGTGGAAATAGTTAACTATATATATTTTAATTAAATTCCATTATCCAAATTTTTGCAATGGGATTTTAGTGCGCAATAGCCTAATTTGGAAAAATAAGGTACATTTTATAAAAATTGTCTGTATTAATACGTTTTGCTCTATTTTTTCAAATGAATTAATTATTTGATGGGTTGATTAATTTGGTTTTAATTAATATCAGCAATGAAAATAATACGTTTAAAAAAACATAATGACAGAATTCGGTTACCCATATTTTCATATTATGTAAAAATTAATTTTGTATGTATTGCGTTTTGCATTGTCGCCCCACGTATTAAAATAGATCATCGATTCGAAACATTCGTAAGAAGTTAATCACATAAGTATTGATTAATCGTATGATAAATATCGAATTGTGGACAGACGTAATTGGAACGATAATAATCGTACACCGCACAACTGCAGAATCGACAATAAAATATGTACCGGCGGGCCTAACATACGTATAAGCAGCATAAGATACACTGCGGCAATTATATCGTACTCCGACTGGTTGTCCTCTACAGTTAAGTCCAAACGGATAGTGAATATAGGTACATAATATTATTGTGTTGGACAAATCGATAACTACATAACATATTTAATATTACCACAACCTCATCCTTGATCTTAACCATACCTCCGGATCAAGTTATTACTATTCATCGGTAACCTAACAACAAACGAATCGCGATCTATACGAACGTCGACATTTTTTTTGTGCGTATTATATACGTTATAATTTAATGACATTACTGTTTTACTCGTTTATACTCGTCATTGTATATGCACACACATGCAAACGCGATACACACACACACACACATATATATATATATACGTATAGGTACCTATGCAACAGTGATATAATATATCGTTTTGAGCCGTTAGATTGTTTGATACAGATTTACTTTTACTTTTATTTTTTGAAGATTTCGGCTATCAGTACTTTACTGTTTTCCAAGGTCAATAATATCCGGTGATTCGTCATCAGTTCTGATTTTTTATTTTTATTTAACCACATTATTATCAGTAAACGCACACTACCACGGAAATATACAATTCATCTTCCTGTTTACTGACATAACACAAAATATGTTTCATATCTTATCTCCTTTTATGCACGGCGGTCCAGATGAACCGTACACAATATTTTGGCGTTCAGCAAAATAGTGATTTTAATGACCACTGTCTCCATTTTATGTGCGTTTTCTAAAATCCCATACTCCACCTGTATGGCTATTTAATACAGTATGAGCGTATTGTTGTGCGCGTTTTTTATATTTATGATAAAAAAAATTGTATCGTAATTTTGTAAAACCCACATACTATAATATATTATAATTATTAGTTTAATTTAGGGTAATGGTATTATTGTTAATATTATTTATTCACACGTAAATAATACTATATTGTGATACTCGGAGACAGGTTAATGTCTGAGCCGCCTTTGATAATATTTTCCCATTGTTAATGTATGTCATCTATAATAATACAATAATATTATATACTGCGTCAGTGCGACTGCTAAATGCCAATCATGTTCCAGACGTGTATTATAATGTACTATAATAATGGAGGAATAATACAGTTGAATTTCGTCTACTTTAGAATCGTTAACATTCAATTACCTTTGAGATAAATAAAAGGAAGCGGACGGAATCATCAAAAACATTAAAATAACGTCAACGCGTGCATATAAAAATATACTTTTACTAAAGGGCAGGTTATGAACCGTCAATTGCTATGCGCCCAATTATTATTATAAAATAATTGTATTATATGAACGACGTATTTAATATTATCGTAAAAATAAACTAAAACACGCGCACTCACTTCTGGCACTCTACAGTTAAACACATATTAATACGTGAAGTTTTAATAATGATATCGTACAGTTCAATTACATATTATTAGGTAATAGGAAAAAAAAACAGGAAATGAAAAAAAGGCATATAGAAAAAAAGTAGTACAATTATTTTTTTAAATATTTAAATTAAAATAATAATTTTGTTTTCTTTGAATATAATTTACACCTTGTTCACGTAAGACATGAAAACGTACAATAAACTGACATATCTAATTTTTATTAGCTATATATACATTGCTTTTTTATCCATACCTGTAATATTTTTTTTCTTTTTATTTTTTTTAATTACCTCTTTTTTCTAGATTTATAAACCATCAATATTTACTGCTAAAAGTCTAATTAATATTAACTATTATTAGATAAATATATTACGCAAACAATGTCCTTAAAATTATGGTAAAAAAGAGACTAAAACAGACGTATGTGACTACTGGTACAACTGCGTAGTGAGATGTATATGTATAAAGATGCGCCGCCGAGTTTAAAATGTGAAATTAGGATTTAATTTTGTATCGGCAAAAAGGCAATTTTTAACAATGTCATAAGAATGATTTATCTGTGACATTTCAAACAACGGAAAAATAACCTAACCTAACAGTGCCTGGCTATATCATAATCGCCACGTTAAATATATATTGCGAAATTCTGAAAACTAAAAGGTCTATCGGCGTTTGTGGTCGTTATTGCAATTTAGAGAGATATAATTATAATAATCTTGGGCGTGTGATGGTTGTGAAACGCTAATCGACAAAATTTATGATCGGCATCGCAATCGGCGTGTGCCTCGGTGGTGGCGGCGGTCGTATAAACGAGCCGACCAAGTATTTTTGTATAATTGGTGAAAATTCGGGATGTTTCGAGGAATCGGGGGAGTTGGTATGAATCATGGCAGCTAATTGACGTAATGGCGGAATCAGCTGCGGTCTAAACGAATTCACAGGGCGCTTTTATAACACAATAATACCTAATATAGTAATATATTTTGTGATATATACTTATATTTTATTATATGTGAGTGTAATGAAATTCGCGTATAAGAGAAATTTTAACGAGAAAACCCACTTCCGCCGTCCGACCAGGGTTATTATATTTGTATAATTTATTTCAAAGACCCTCAGCCGCCGCCGGTATAGTAAATAATAATTATTGAATCGCCCCGGATGCACCCCGCTGCGTAGTATTTTAACTACGATATAATATTATTATCACACACATGTGATTTAATGTCCGGTTTTATAAGTCCCTGTGTTATACAATTCGAATCGATCGGCCTTGTGTCCGCGTCATCGTTGGTCGTCGGTTTGAACGTGTCGGACTGTACACCTCACGACGACGTTGGCCGGCCGGTGAGTATAATGATAATATTATTTACGAAACCAATATTATATTCATTATCAATAGTTATTATTCGGCACGGAACCAGTATTTGTCCAAGTAGGGGGCGGGATGTGTAATTTATATCAATAAAAAGATGTGTAATTTACGCCACTACAGGTAGCTGGATGAAAGGATGCAATTTACAGGATATTAAGCTCTCTCCTCATTTAAAATCTTTTTTTTTTTTTAGTATCAGCAATACGGTTGCATAAAAATTGATTTTCAGCTACCTGTTTTCCTTAATTGAGACCAAGGAATTGATTTAGCGTATAAACATAACGTAACATTACGATTTTTCTATAGAATCTTGTCAGTAATTATTTTTTAATTTTATTTGATATAAGTTCTCATTTCTCAATATAATAAATAATTATATACTTGCAGGCAATGTCTGGAGCTACACCTGGGCAATGTAATACGCAAACATGCGGTCAATGTGGTCCTGCCGGGCAATGTGAATCACAATTTTTAATCAACTATAATATTATTTTTATTTTATTATAAATTACAATTATAGTTTAATATTATCATAATTTTTATTTTATAATATATTTTATTTTACCTATTTATAAAGTTTATGATATTTATTTAGTTAATTAATTTATGGAATTTTGAAACACGTTGATAAACTCCGTTTTGTTACCTACTGCCTAGGAATAAAAATCTAGTTTTCATATTTGGATAGAGACCATATCGGAAGATGGTCGTATGCCATCTTTATAAAATCAGTCAACGATATTATGAACAATAATTGATTTTCAACTAACCAGTCAAGAGTTTTCAACTGTACATGATACTATACCTCGTTACTTTGCGTGTTTAAAAGGAATCTAGATTTTACGAGCATTTGAACAAAGTTATCAGAAACCAAAAACTAACAGTACTTTTATTAGTAAATCTAAATATTAAAATAATTAATGATTTAAACAACTGAAGCTAGAGAAAACAATTCAAAATTAATGAAAAATATGATGCTAATGACAGTGGAAGAAAATTAGTAACCAATATTTAATGCAGAAGGTAATTGGTGTAACATTATATCTTTTAATGAAGAGTTATTTGAATGTACATGAAATACATTTATCTCTATGGGCTGCGGTGGTAGAAATCGTATGGATCGAAATAAATACAATAAAATATAACTAGGAAGACAATAATATTTGAATTTTTGGCAGATCATGTGAGAAATACGAGCAAAAAGTTGGTGGATTAACGCCAATTGTTTCCTCTGAATTCGATATCAGTAGGACCTTATTGATTAAGCGCAACCAGACGAGATTATACGTTATATGTGTTACAAGACCATTTGTCGAAATTTGTCATGCCAGACCTTCAAAGCATAAAGGTGCCGAGCAATTGCTAATGTTTTGTGGATGTTACTCTTTGGGGCACCTGCTGCTGTTCCAGTGACAACGGACATTAATTGTAAACAAAATAATATCTGAACTTTGACACTAACATAATGGAAGGATTTAAAATGGTTCTGATTGAACTCTCAAGCCAGGTTCCAGTTGAAGAGCAAACCTGGTCATCTAGAAATATGCTTGCAGCTTGACTGAATATAAAACAAAAATGGAGCAATGGCTTAAGTTCATTACAATTAACGAAAATCGGTGCTTACCATGAAGACTGGAAACATTCACCACCATGAGCGTGTTTGGTACACTAAAATCGTTTAACGTCTTCATTACTGCCACCGTGTTGTGAGTAAAAACCGAAGAAGAACTTCAAGTTGCCTTAGGATCAATGCAAGATCGCTTTCTAACATTAACGAAAATGAAGTAGAAAAAGCAATGAAGATAAGTAATTGAAAACAAAACAAAAACAGATAAACATCAATTATTCAGTGGAAAGAATCATTGAATAATCTGAAAATTCAGTAAAAATAGTGAAATGTCCGAAAAACATTTTGAAGTATTGTGGAGATAATTCAGGCAAAATTCTGATGTAGACAGAGCAGGTGATCTCAGACATATTCTTGGTGCATGATTATGTCCAAGTAACCATATAATAGTAAACTATTTATTTATTATCTCGCCTATTAACATTTAAAATACCTATATTTGGTGATATTTCTACGAAATCGGGACGCTGAAAACTGCAACAACTGTACAGCGAAACCAGTTTACGATTGTAAGAAAATTTGGCACAAATCGAGAGAATGTGCCAGCCAATTTAATATCGTTGCGAAGCAGCCCTCTTTCATTGGGGACAATTCTAATCGATGTACTGCGCAACTTTGAGACGCAAACAAATAAATGCAAAATAAAAAGCAACAGGTTATGTAATTTAAGTGTGTAGCTTCTAAATCTTACAGTAATAAAATAAATAGCTAACATATTAAATTATAGTTTGTCTTAAATAAAATGATAACTATTTGTTGGTACGCATTATTCCATCAAATATTCGTAACTAATATGATACTACCAGTTATAATTCAATTATTGTTTTAAAATAAATAAATATTATAAGTATTATAAATAGGTAATATAAAAATATATTTATATATTCTAATAAAAACAAAAACAATATTATAGTTGATTAAAAATTGTGATTCACATTGCCAGTGGGATACACATTATTAGACGATGTACTCCAATGCCAGTATTCCACATTACATATTTATATATATGTTATCATAACAGTATTACTATTGACATTCTAATGTATCCAGTTAAATGTACCATTTATACTACTTATTATAGGTGAAAATTAAGGTACATCATTTCAGTTTTTGACTTTGTTTTAAATTTAATTACCTTTTAAAAAAATTACCTTTAAATAAAATTTAAGTTTGTAGTGCTGCAGAACGAGATTTTATGTTCATCTATATGTTCTATGCAAGTTGTTCTATTTTTTTGTAATACAAATCGAATACTACCCATAATTGTATATGGTTCGTTATATTTTGTGCTAAACTGATATTTCTCTCAATTGCAAATTATCATAACATGTTATCATATTATATTTAGAAAAGTACTGCAGAGATTCATAAATTTTACCGACAATAAAAATAATTTTAAACTTAATATAATTTATAAAATATTTATTTTGATTACATAATTAAAACATTTTGAATTTTATTGGCCGAGATAAATATACCTATATATATTATAACGATAATCCAATTATAATTTTATAATTAATATATTACGCAACATAAAATGTTATATAATATTATAATATTAAATTATATGGTTTTTAATATTTAATAAATATGTTATATTCAAAATAATTAAAACAGTGACAATATTTAAAACTACTTAATGAAACTAATAAAGATTAAAAAAAAAAAAATGTATTTATAATTATTGTATTAAATTATAAATGTAAATACTAAATTTCTGATAAAAATAATTTATACAAAATGTGTCCTAAATATGTATATAAAAGAAGTAATTTGTCCTACGAATCTTTAAATCGCGGTTATTTAGTTAATATTAATTCTATTAAATGTACTTGGTAAATTATTAAATGCTCACCGATGTGGAAGGGAGTGTCCATGGACCCCTCCTCACTGCACCATTAAATTCATGTTTAATAATATGTGTGTGCAATTAAGCACTCCGTGAGTCGTACATAATATATAATTATATGGTAAAAAAGTGTCTCTGTACGAATATCTCAGTGGCGAACACGCCACTGCAATGAGTAGAAGCTGAATATCAGCAAAAACTATATTATTATTTATTATTAAACAGCAGCTGTTGCTGTCTCTAATTGCCCGTCGCATCGCATGTGTCTCGTCACCGTCGCGAGTACACCTACGCAATTGCAACTTTCGAGAAAAATTGATTTAAAAAATAAACATTTAATGAACGTGTCATGTGAGGTATGCGCATATTATCGCTATTGTAAATGTATATATATTCATAAAAAAAGTTATGCAAATTTTCTAGCGACGATATAATCTGCAAAATACGCACACCACGAAGAGATTAATGAATGAAAAATTATTGCGAGTAAAACATATTATTTTATATGTACAATATATATGTAAACGCGATGGTGCGGGTATTTACAAATTTTGGTCCGATTACGGTGGAAAAAAAAAATCAAAAAACAAAACGGTTTTACATTGCAATAGGTGTATAATGTACAAAACTATACAGTTTACACTTATAGCACTTAAAGCTAGAAGATTGATTTACTATAATGTTATAAGTATCTAATAGTGGGTTCTATACGCGTATTTATGGAAATTAAATAAAATTATTAAACGAATTAAAAACCTGGCTACGGTAGATAAATCATCTCACTTTTCTCAAGGTAATATAAGACTAATGTTATTTATATTCTGTAATAAATAATAATACAAATTCTTTTAATTTTTTATATTTGATTAACAGGTTTTCAAAATTACAAAAATTTGAAAATAATTTTGTACTTAAAAATGTATGAAATATTCAGTTTAAATATCCAAGGCAATATAAATATATTTAAGTATAACTATTTTATACATTGGATATATATTTAGAGGTTTAAACGCTCCGACAGGTAATATGATCACGACCTCCATAGAGGTGATTAAAAGAAAAATTTCATACGTAATTCAATTTATTTTTGAGGGTAGTATTAAAATTTAAAACACAAACTGTTTGTCAAAAATAATGAATTTTTTCGATAAAAAATGAATTTAAATATTCAGTCTTATTATATTTATAAATAAATCTATTTAATTATTACCACTATCTACGGAGAAAATTCGGAAATCTGAAGTATTAAAATTATATTCTAATCTTAAACTTAGCGACTGAACCTCCCCCCCCTTCTTCCCAATTACCACCAATCACTATACACTATAGTTGGAATAACTGTAGATCCGTATTATAATTAATATATAAGTTAATAAAATGTAATAAGCGTATGTTGTTGCTGAAACACTAATTAGGTTAAGCGGGCAGACTATATCGTTATACGCCTCCGTCAACGGCTATTGTCGGCGGGCGTTTACCACAATACGATTACATTAAAACACACACAACCTACACGATACAAGCACACATTATCACTTTATACAGTGTGTGCCATTGAGAGTGTTTGACTCCGTTGACAATTTTTTTTTCCTTAGCATTGTGACTGCATAATTTTTAGACAATACATTATTTTTAACTGAATGCAACTTATTATAGCTTATTGCTTTCTTAACACAAAGTTTGAATTAGGCTTCAACGAATTGAATTTTGAAATTTTTACTTTTATTTTGTTTTTTTACTTGATCTTATTCCCTTTTACTACTTTTTTTTGATATTTTAAACGATCTTGGTCGACTTTTTATCCGGTTTTTATGAAAATAAAAAATAAGTTTTTATTTTAAACAAACTTATTCGTTGTTGATATTTTTTAAATTATTTATTTTTAGAAATTATTATGCACTTTGAACTATATTTTTTGAGATTTTGCTCTGGATTAAATATATTAAACACTATTTAATACTTTATATTAAGTCTTGTAGGTACTTTTATTTACCGATTACCAATGTTAATTTTTCACTTAAACAACAAGACCATTATAATATTTGTAAGATATGACAATGGTCTTAATATGAAAGTATTTTTTTTTTTAAATATTTCGAGCTAAAAGTTTATTACATACAAATAAACTAATATAAACTAATAGGTATATGTTGACGTTAGGAGTTTTTGACAAGTATCGGGTTTCCGTTAAATGTTTTAACATGGAATTAATTACTGAACAACTCTGGAATTTATTTTTTCAAAACTCGTTTGTAACGAGATCGGAGTGTCGTACTTCTTTGATATTGTAAAATTATATATATATATTATATTATATAATATAGAGGCAAGCCATTAAGCCATTAACCAAAAAATATATATATTTTACGTTTTAGTCATTCATGAATATATTTTAACGATATATCAGATTATATTATTAAAATACTTGTAATACGTGTACAATAATTATTTGAGATGATCTATAATATGTAGAACATTGATCATAAAAAAATCATAATATGGTCACGCGTCATGAGATCAAAAAATTCAAGTTACAAAATCTGCACTTATGTTTTTTTTCGTTGTCTCCGTGTGATATATATGTACACTCATTACTCATATTGTGTCTGAGGGTATAATATTACTTAATATGTATCAAATTTATTTTATTGATAAACCACGTAGGAAACTGTTGTAAGTCGTCATTGTACATATAAATGCGATTTCAATTCAACATTTATATTTATAGTGTTTGTAGTACACACGATCAAATTTTAAATAATTACAAAATTACAATACTTAATTGATGTATTTTTATTAGTAAAACTAAACATACATCTGGAAAAGTTTTTTATAAAAAGTATTACAAATAAATAACTTAAATATCCTAAAATGCAATTTATTTCAAGTTTCAGGAATCTCAAAGTTGAAAACCATGTATAAACCATATAGGTATATTGCAAGCCATTTATATTACAAAAAAATTGGATCATCATTATTACGGGTATATAATATATAAATATTTTTAGATTTTAAGAAAATGGTAAGTACCAACTAATAGTACTATTAAGTTATCCAATTAGTTTAAACTTTGTTAGATTGAATGAAATCTACAATTACTTTGCTCAACAATTCGGTTAATTTAATATGTATTTAACTTAAAAATTTCGTAATCAGCATTTTTTTTTGTACGCTTAAAAAACGACCATTAAGATAAACAATATTTGAAATGTTTAATAATCCGTTAAAACCGGATCTCTATAACATCGCTTCAGTCACACATTATATTATATAAAATAACAAAAGTATATTTTGAGTTATGACAAATCACACACATATATATATATATATATATATATATATATATTACAATATCACACGATATTTTTTATAAAACATTTTCTATATATTACAGTTAATACATTCGCTTTGAGAAATTTCATTTACACGGACATTCGAAATTATTGTTGAATTCAAGTTTTACTGCTTTTTTAGTTCGGGTTTGATACACAACTCGGTGGGGCTAGACGCAATTATCATTACCGTAAATTTATAGTAGTTTTTTAGTTTTTACATATCACGACTTACAACTTAAAATATATATTTATTTGATTTTATCGATTTCTAACAACAGTGGGTCGATTTTTTCGAAATCGAGAAATCGAATGAATTTTATCGCATCGGTCCTGTATATTATTAACAAGGAATGAATTGTATATATAATATATCACGGTAAGGGAGAGATGGTAATAATACATTCTTTCGAGTGGCGTATATTGTACTGAAGATATTCGACTAACCGTAATTTGGATACCGGCTACGTTTACGATTACGACTTTTTAGTTTTTAAACGTGAATTATAAATTATTACATAATAGTATAATACCTTTAGGTATGTGAGTTCACATCAGAAATATGTAATAACTTACAACGCACTCTCAAATTAACATTTATTTTATGCACCTACAATAATACATAACTACATACGCAGCTCGTATGACACGCGGTGTAAATTAATATTCTGAACGACGTGTATCAAAAAATATTTTTGAACCCAACCCCTTTAAATTATAAGACTGAGTTATTGTTACATGCGTTTGTTTTATTCAAATGATAACTGCACCGGAACAATAAACGGCTTTGGTATTTATATGTACTTATTGTCGATCGTCTGAGTCTCCGTGCGTAATACTATAGGTTAGGTTAGGTTAATATACTGAATACAGTGTGTGACGATTATATTTTAGGTGTCAATACGAATATGATATAAATAATACGCAGTATTTAAAATTTTTGCTCCCCTGTCACATTTTTTTTACATCTCCTCATCCTCTTATAAAAGTCATTTTTTTTGAATAAATTAATAACTGTGATCGTTTTATATATAAAAAAAAATAAACAAATAAAACAAAAAATAAAATAAACAATAATCATTAAATAGATTGAAAATTTTTGAGAAATTTTGGCAATGGCTTGGAAATAAAAAATTTAAAATAAATGTTTTACTTTGTAAAAAGTAATTTCTAATTAGAAAATAAACGTGAATCATTATAGAGATAATATAATAATATTATACATTATGCTATATATGTTATGTATATGTTATTAACAATGAACGCATATAACCATCGTGTAAAAAAGTGTACCCTCCCAAGTCATCACTAAATCCACTCACCTGATCCATTGTATTATTCACATTAAAAAAGTATGATTATATTATGCATTTATAAATTGTATATATAAATTTATGTATATTGTACAGCATAGTACGATAAATGCCTATGAATTATTATTAAGTATTTTCATATACGTATTTTTTGATTTGTTATCTTTTATTGATATGATACAATAATAGTTATAAAATTATTTTTACCTTACATTTAGTGCACATCAGTTACGAACGGAATAAAAAAATGTCCATAGCCTTAGGATATACATTTTTTTATTAATAACACTCAATACTATATACTATAATATACTGTATATTATTTACAATTGTACTATTTCATATCTAGCCGTTTAAATGTTATAATCAGAATTAATGTATAACACACCGTAACGCGTGCACGATATAGTTAAATATCGTGTGTATTTTCTTCACGTAATCCCCATCCTCGCCCGTTTGTGTGCAGTGTATACATAATAATATTATGTTGTTTTTTTTAAATTTCGGATCTGCCGCGCATCGTGCCACGGGGATTGCTACTCGAGACTTTGACGGCCGCCGTTTTCACAGTAATTTCTATTTTCTCAACCGCTTTGAAGGATCCTCGTCTCGTTCAAAATAGTCACCAGATGATATTATTACACGCTATATTATTTACAGTATCAAATTGTCAAAATGTCATAATATACACGGTCGTCGTCCTTTGAAGTGGATAATTATCACGTCACACAATACTATTAATTTTACTACTGCTGCTGCTGCTGTTCCTATAAAATAGTAACTTTGTAACTCACTAATACGCATTAAAACTCTCGGGGGTTGCAGTGCGCTTTTGTTTGCCCTCGTCGATAATGAAAATTCCCTGTAATTTATTGGTTTTTATTTTTCAATAAAAGCGAATACGTACCACCCTTAATGCGTATATAAATAAATGTATATCATACTCTTATAATAGTCGTATGTACACGCGATGTCCGAAAGTATCATTGTCGCGGCTTCCGTGAGTCGAAAATGTACACGAACGGGCCGAGGTCAATCTATATAATATGTGCGACTGCTGCGTTACATTATGTAGACAGGTGCTCCTTTCATTTCGACTCGTAATCTAACATCTGCTGTTGTGTGCGTTGTGTTCCTTTCTTTAATATTATTCAAGAGCTGTACATTTATTATTATTATTTTTTATATAATTTAATATTGTATTTTTTTCTTTATCTAAGGGTTGAGTGTAATAATAATATTGTGGACACCACCGATGTTAAACGTTCAGATTTCAGACCCTGCACACTCGGAACATTATTAAAATATATTATTTGGGCTTGAACGGTTTTATTTTTATTCTCGTTCTCACCAAAAATGTATGTACATAAACAATTAATTTAAAGACGAGAAATAATATTGTGTAGCGCAGACAACTACCCTTGAATTATAATGGTTTTATTATCAAGATAAAATTATTGTATGATTTCCAGTCCCGTTGTTTTTTTTTTTTTTTTATCTCGCGTGACAATAGTTATGGCGATCGTATGAAATGTATAATAAATTAAACGTGCCAAGATTATAATGTCATTTGAGAAATATAATAATATTACAAACGTGTGAGGATTGTGAAAGATTGAAAAATTGATAGTTAACGTAATGTTTGGTTTTTGCGCTGTATCCAATTAATAATTACAATCTAAGCATGAAACATAATTGAATTTGAATTTCTGTGTAAACTGTTAGCGACTTCAGTAGTCGCAAGTCGGTGTTGAACATATTTATTACAATTTAAGTTATAAATTCAAAGTGTATATAT
The DNA here is from genome assembly GCF_002803265.2 of Melanaphis sacchari. NCBI lineage: Eukaryota > Metazoa > Arthropoda > Insecta > Hemiptera > Aphididae > Melanaphis > Melanaphis sacchari. The sequence goes on along the minus strand of NW_020271275.1, from coordinate 974,830 downwards.
CAAGTTTACAAAGTGGCCGAACAATAACATTAGCGCTCACAAATTTAATTTTCAAATATATGACGTTACAGGGTTCTCCAGTATTACACAGTTTAACTCTATAATATAAATTTAATGTATTACAATCAGTACACATGGCGTTTATTTATTTACAATCGATTCTAAGTAAGAATTAATTAAAAAGTTATAATTACTCGTGTTTAATAGGAATGAAAACCCAACGTAATATTGTGTATAAATATATAAATAATTGATTTCAAAATTGCGTTCACGCCATATTACATAATGCCTACTGTTTTGTATATTATTAATGATTAAAAAATAGTCAAACGTTGTTGAATTTCGTTATGGATTAGAAAAATTTCGAAGGGTAACACGCAAAAAAAAAAGGTTATACCAAAAACATACTCACAATCTATTTACGAGAGGTGAATCATGTTTGGGACGATTCGTCACTCGATGAATTACACTTCGTATACAATATATATATATATTATATTACGCATGTCCTTGGGGATTTCTCTTTCAAAAAGATTTACACGGACCTTTTTAAATGAACACAGTAAGTGATTTGGAAATGTGACGTATCCCATCCTACCACATTTTCAAATCACTTTACGCGTAGTGGTTAAAGTTGCGTGTTTAAATTGTTTGTGTTTTCATATACTCGTACTTCGTCCACAGTCTATTTATTATAGTACCTACATTGAATTAATTTCGTAGCTTTTAATATTATTTTTGTTCACAATAACGAAAGGCAGGTATGAATTTGTTAGAGAATATAATAACTAGATATGAATTTGAAATACGTTTGTATATTATTAACGGCTTGAATACAATTATGGCATTATCAGTGTCTGCATCTCAGCACAATATACTACGTCGCAATTTATCATTTAAATTTATTAGGCTAATGTTATACGAATTGAAAAGTGTCATCGTTGGGTGGGATATTTCTATCTTTCAAAATCAGCGAAAAAATCAAAACCTACACTAAGAAACCACTACTCCAAAATATTTTCTAAGAAGACTACGTAGACCAACCAAATAATTTATAAACAATAGATATTTTTTTCTTTTGTTATCTAATATGATTTATTATACAGTGTAAATCACAACTATAATAACCATACTTATATTTTTAGCATTATAACGTTTAGTTATGTTGATATAATAAATTGCATTTGTTAAAAAAATTAAAATATTTTCATCTAAAATAGTGGAGCGATGAATGTATTGATTATACAATTAAGTGTGTGTGGTTTTTTATTTGTGTTTATATACACGATGAGTAGATGAAAAATACATCAATCTTTGACTAAAAACGTGAATTTAGATAGAAAATTAGATTTCGTTTATAAAAATTCCCAGTATTTTTCGAAATAACCAAGAAAAACAAAAACAAAATTAACGAAAATGTATTCGTTTTTGACAAAATGTTGTTTCTTAGTGTAACTTAAAAACAAATAACTTTAGGTAATTGATATTTTCAACAAATTTTTAAAAATTAAAACTTCAGCTATTTATAATAATGATAAATTTTCATTTTTTTTTTCAATTATTGTCGAAAATTTTTTGTTACTCGGTCAAAAACTTTGAAAATTTAATACAAGGTTTCTCATAGAATTTTTAATTTACCAATATAAATATTTTTTTATAAATACGTAAAATTTAAATTCGGATAAAATTACATGTTTAATTTATGAATAATGATGTTTATATTATTTTAATTCAAAAAAATTATTTGCGGGGATTTAAAAAAAATGTGTTCTCTGAATTTTATTAAACACAATGATATTTTCAAAATATTATATAGATTTATTTTAAGTTATTACCTTTTTTTTTATTCATAGTGTATCACGGTAAATTAAATCGAAAAAAATAATATAATATGATATAAAAATAAATATTTTTTGATTTCGTAAACTATTAATGTGCCACGAAATAACGTAGTAAAATTACATTGATTCTATTATTTTTACGTATCCATTACCTTAACAGTTTACATATTATATACAATTATACAAGACGTGAGCAATCTCAACTGATTCGACCTACGAATTTGAGTTTATAAAAACGCGTGCCATTAATTGTCCATATTCAAACGTATATACGTATAATATTGCAAGAACGAAAATATTTGTAATAATGGTTTTTTTTTCATATTTGTCAAAACCTGTCGCGCGTAAACATAATAGCAATAATAAAATAAAAAAATAAAAACAAAAAAACAAAAAAACAAAAATAAACACGCAACAAATTATTACCTACACTCTTTAACGGAAAACGCGTAGACGTATGTTTAACATAAGTATGTAGGTACTATACCAGCGGACCAAAAACTTCGCGTCCTTGACGCAGGATAAACTTGGATTTATATCAAATGCTGTACTTAACCTGTGATAGATAATTGATACTATTAATGTCTGACTTCTGACTTTGTTGACAATACCATTATATATAGCTATTATTATAAACCTAATAATTCGCACTAATAAGTAATACGTTATTTGCACCTTATGTCCTTGAAAACAATGTTTACACGACGAGCACCCGCGTTTTGAAAATATAATATTATAGGTTTCTGATTCAGACTATTTTTTTTCCGACGCGCCAGACGGGAAATCCGTTGTTGTTAATATTTGTATTGTTAAGTAAGTACATGTTCACTGTAAGCCGAATAAAAATTTACAAAAATATGAAATTTTAATTGTAACTTTTATAATTTATTATCACAATAAACAAAAAAAAAATTATAAATAATTCGATTAATTAAAAAAAAGATCTATTTCAATTTTCAATGCAGCATCTACGTATTTATTATTTTATTCGATTAAGCATCGCGTCTTCAGAACTTTCTACTTTTAGTAACGAAATTTGTGTGTATTACTAGTGACGTACCATAGCTGACTATTAGTTGGAATTCACATCCGGTCTCACGAACCGTAAGTCATTCAATATGAGACTTATCGTATATAACGTGTGTGGATAAGTTCAATTTCCCCATGGCGGATGGTTTAGGAAACTCGTCCGTCATAGGTTAACAGATGGCTTGTGGAGGAATCAATCAACGCACTTGTCTTGAGGAACAGTTAATATTACATATATATATATATATATATGTAGTTAAAATATTTTTATCTAATACTCAAAGCCTTAGGTTATTGTTATTCTGTTGTAAAACGCCCGTTTAATTTAGAAATAAATACTGAATTTTTTCTTATTAAATAAATAAAATATAATTAGATAAATTACAAAAATAAAAACCCTTTTAAATATAAATTAAATTTTTTATAAAATATTTTTAATCAAAACTAAATACAATTAGTATTTAATACCACACCTTTTTTCAAAAACATAAAGTTATATTTTACGTATATAGCCATATAATTAATTATTAATTAACTAATAAGTCAGGAATAAATATTTAAACGAATAGATGACTAAAAAAATAAAAATTAGATATTAACTGATTTTTGTGCAAGTATCACTTATATTTTAGTTAAAACGCAAACAATAATTATTTAAAACATCATTTTGGACTAAATAGTTGATATATTCTTTAAAGTTAAGTTAATACAAAGTAGATAGATTCGAAGACTATTTTATGGTTATGAAATTATTTTCATATATTATGAGTTCCTTAAATTTTTTAATTAAAACAATAATAAATAATCATTAAATATATAATTCTACAAGCATAGACTGTTTTAGGTTTATATTAAAATTTCTTCTTATATGAGCTGCCCACATGTACCACAAATGTCTAACCATCAACAATCGTCACAAAAAGCTCTGTTTCCTGCTTACGACCAAACATGTCACATCTTGGGGATCAGCCAAAGTCTCTAGTATAAATAAAATTCAAACCTTTCAATCCAAATTCTTCCAACAGATGACTAAAGCTCCATCGTATGCATCTAGTGATGTTCTCCATTGATACCTTAGAAGGTATAAGAATATACACAGTTAAAAATGTAGCTATAACTATACAAATACTTTCATTTAATTATATAGAATATTAAATAATTTAAAAATATATTATGTGATAAATTATAAATATTAAGATTAAAAGTAATCTTAAGAGGAAAAATTAAATTTAAATTTTTTTGATTATACTTAAAGGCTATTTTTAACTGAAAATCATTATTTTTAAGAGCCGTACTTCAGTCTTACTCGTAAAAAGAAGTAGGTAAATTTATATTTTTCTGAATTTCAACATAATAATCTCGTCAGAATTAATTTCATAGTTTTTCGATAAATTCCACTTATTGACACCTACAGAGTTTTATTGGCATGTAAAATATAGCATGTTATAGGTGAACAATTTGCAAGTTCAGCACGAATAAAATTCGATATATTATTCGATTCTATTATCAGTGACGTAACATCATATTTTTTGAGTTTTTGTCATAATAAATGAGCATTTAACTTTTGTTTAACATCTAAAGACACAACTCAATAAACACTATAATAATAGTATGGCGTGTTTGGATTCTATTTTATACACTTGTATTTAATAAACTATTATTTGAATTAACAAATATCTATATACTCTCGCAGACGATGTATTAGCCATAATATACAGCATTTATATTTAAATCCAATCTGGTTTTTAAATTATATGGTTCACGTCTAAATGGACGTACATAATTATATATTATTATAATGTATCATTTATCAGTGTAAAACGAATCTGTGATTTTGATTTGAAAATGTTTAATGTTAATAATTTTTTTTGTTTTATGTTCTTTTAAGTACACGGACGTTTGATTAGATTATAATTGAATGATAATAATATGAACCGCAACCGTATGCGTTTAATCATACTGTCGGTTTCTTCGAAGAGAAATATATCAGTTTACGACACTCACCGCGCCGAATTTACGAGATACATTGACGAAGACAATAAACGTTTAAGTGTTTAGACTACATACGGACATTGACGAACGAAATATTTATCAATCAAAGATTATATTATTTATGTGCAATGTGCATAATATATGATTGTTATGTAACAACTGGCACGATGTCGATAAATATTTTATTGACTATTAAGGTATAAGAATAAGAAAGAATAAGATAATTTTTCGTCGGAAGCTGAATGATAAATTATGACGCAGTATTCACGCTTTGAAAAGTAGATTATTCCTAAAGACACATTGATTACGGTTCATCTACAGTAAATCTATAAGGTGGTCTAAATCACAAGACTTCTGATATATTACAAAATAAATACAATTTTCGAACTCGACCATCTGCTTCGTTATCACAGTTAAGATATATTTTAAACCATTAAACCCTATATTATTATAAAAACGTCTTATACTATCTTTACGCATATGTCACGCCATTGGTTAACATAACTTACGTACTCGTCCCAAATTTTCCAAGAATTCAGCATAGTTTAACGATCATTGTCCACATTTTTATATAATATACACAACTACATTAACATTTGTCACGGACTATTAATGTACCAAATCGATTTGTAAATATTAATAATTTTTAAACATTTGTAAAACATTAAATTGTGATGATAACAACCTAATATAAAACGTGGAATGCTACAAATGTCAAATTTTATGGCAGAGCTGTTTTTGATTTAGAGTATACTACTCATGTATGCTCACGTTTTTTTTTTATATAAATATATAAGACAATTTATAGTTTGTATTTACATAACATAATACATGAATCCGAAGAAATGTGCACATTTATAATCCAGATTAATTTGATGAGGGTGGCTATCTACTATTGATAGAACCTTTTAGAACTTGATTTTATTGTATTTAAATTAGAATATCGAGGAATGAATATCTTATGAAATGACGAGGGAGGTTGGAGAGATTCTCAGAAAGTTTATGTTAGGATAAGTAAATGAAAAGATTTGGGAGTTTTTGAAGTTTTGAGCGGAACTTTTTGTAGTACTTTTAGCCAGTCGATTGACTGTGTCAAATTTTAAGTCATTTTGTAATTTACTGTTTATTTTATACAATTAAACTGCGGGACTGAGATTATGAAATGGAGAGAAGTAGATTGAAAATCTTGAATAATGCGAGTTTGAAATGGTTTTTTGCAACCTCAGATTTGTATACGATAGGCTCAGATGGGCCTTAGTCAAGATTTGTTTATTTTATTCATGTTAAATTGTTCCTGTTTTCGCTGGTTTGGTTATATAACATAATATAACACAGATACTACATATACGTTAATAATAAATTCGTGGGACATTATATTTGTTATATATAAATATACGCATTTCTCATACTCTTTATATTGGACAAATATTGTTGAAAAATTTACTTACTCAAAGTATGATTAAACCCTATATGATTTATCTTATTTAATTATCATATGTTATATTTAAAAAAATATACGATTAAAAAAATTTAATATATCTACGATAGGCTAAAAATTATTTATTTTTTTTAAATACTTATATAAATTTGCTTAAATCATTATAATATTTCTATACGATTTAGTGTACTGCTCATTAAGTTGAAAATTCTATTTTCGCGAACACGTCATATTTTTTTTTCTATTATTGAATTATTTTAGTTTATTTTTCCACACGAAGACTTAATTTTCTCTAAATGTTGAATAATTAATATAAAAACAAACGGTGTTAGTGAAAAGTTAGCTCGTCCGCATATTTACATAATATTCCGATCGCAGTGTTAGGTTTCACCGTGTCACGAATATTGTTTTCCGATATGGCCTCATCGCATTTTTTTTTTTTTTTTGGCGAGAGACGTTGCGAAAATGATAATGATGTCCCTCAATGGAATGTTATCATTATAGGTATATTACCATTATTATACCATAACATAGTTGTAACGTTATCTCGTTAAACTTTCATTCGCTCGTGCAATTTCGACAGTTGCTGGTGTGCTCATCGTTGTAATTTCGGTAATAGTTTTTCTCGGAACACTATGTACAAATACGCACAATCGGGGATGAGGCAGGTGACGTTTTTATACTTTTTTATTTCGAAATACAATAATAGTTGCATAAAAACAGTCGCACTGCATATTATACTACATATATGTAGGTACACAAACCGGGGAGTATATATTATTGTTGAACGTGTTCCGTATCATTATTTATGGATAAACGGACCGATGCGGCCTTGTCTTTATATTATGTAGCAATTTATTTCATTATTTGGTTTGTTTATAAATATTTATAATCGTCGTTTTTATAATTAAGGTTTTAGTGGGAACCACTTATTCTATATTCTATCATTTATTCATATATATAATTTTTCAAGTATGACACCATTGCTGCCGCTACCGCGTGTATAAAATAATATGTAACAACCGTATCTACTTATGGTATATATTATATTTATATACTCGTATATAAAGATACCAAGATATAATATTGTATATAAAGCTATACATAATACACATGCTATATTCTGTGCACTTAGGTGTGAAATAAGGTATATATACCTTAGCGGGCATAGTATATATATGATATTTATAATAGATGAGATAGATGAGTTTTTACTATAGTACCTACACGTTTAATACTATAAAGCGTACGTAAGGGAGACTCGTTAAAACATAAAAAATCCGAATTCGTATTAAATCAGATATTCTGCAGTTGTCAACGTATAAGCATTGTGCTGTCGCAGTTAAATTCATGTGTTAATCTGATAATTTTATTATTGTTAATAATGCGAGTTTCTACGCCAAAAATTAGATCAAGACAAATATGATATTTACCACAGATGAGTGTTTCGAAATAAGTGGTGAACGACCGAATTTCCGTGAAACCAATAATGTGATAAATAATACATTATTGACTTAGTAAAAAATGATAATAATGGTATTTTACAACTTTCGAGCCTACGACAATAATATTTCCGTTTGCTCGTGGTTATAGCTAAAATTTTAATCTCATTTGATTTTGCTATGATGTAGAAACTTTTCTTTTTTAATAATGTCATCTTTATCGCAGCTTGACTACTGTTTTTCGCAATCATGCCCAAGGTTGAAAATGTTATTATTTTTTTTTTCAGTTTTTTTATAATTTTTAGTCTCACAAACGTGACATCAAATGTATGGAACTTAAAATCATATTTTAAATTAATTTTATTATAAATTCATAATACTCTGAAAACCCCGAAGCAATTGTTTGACCGTAAATTAAGATGCATTTCCATTAAATACATTTTGTTTATTTTTATTTAAGGATCAAAAAATGAATATTGACCTATAAGACTACAGCTATAAACAATTATAATATTCATTTTTGCTTCCGGGATTTAATTCAATGTCATATTTTTGAAAGTATAAAGAGTTAACTAGTCAAGTGATGTTTTTATGGTGTGCATTGCATTAAAATAGTAATTTGTCGTACCTTAATCCGAACTGAATCTCACATCAAACCAGATCGATTTTGTATGTTTAACCTAAATTTGATAAATAATTTATTGTTATTTTTAAATACCAATTCATCATACATCAATTTCACTTCACAGACTGTTTGTATTAACCGGAAAAATTCGAGAAAAAAGTGTACCCTTAAACCAAAAATACTTAAAACCATTCGTTTGAACAGTTTTGTATATACTTACTATGTTATGAATGTGTCTGGAAAAACAATTAGTTATAATTAGAGTTTTAAAATTAAACATTAGTTATTTGCGTGCCATTACTTATTTTTCATGACTATTACATGATAATATAAATATTCAATATTAAATATTTGATATTATTTTCGCAATGATGAAAGTGTAAAGGTTTTATTAGTTAAACACTTTATCTAAATAGTACTTACGTCACTACCACAGTGCTTGTTATTAATTATCATAGATTTTTTATTGTTATTATAGACAAATATTACTATTCTTATGATAGGTTATGTGTTACTTGTATAGGTATGTTGACAATTCTGGGATCGGCTTAAAATATAATTGTTACATTCATATATTAGTATCTATAATAATATGCAAATAACATGAAAAATATAAAACTGCACAAAATATTGTTTATTGTGTACAACGTTATTCGAGTATTAAAAATAAAACACGAAATACTGTAAACGATTAAGCCGTGGATTATTTTATGTTACGTGATGTGTGTATTATAACATTTATAACATTAAAATCTTGTTATTATTTTTATTTTAAACCTTACACAATAAATATTTACGCGAACTGGATTTGTGAAATACCATGCCTTGGTTTTTAGTTTGCAATGTATATTATTCACCTCTTGTAAATCGATTTTTGGGAGCTCCTAAGCTCCCCTCGTCCCTAAACTAAAGAACGTCTGATTTTCAAAAAGAAACTTGCACCTGGTGTCCCCCTTTTAGACTGTTGATTTAGAACATAAATCCATTTATCTCCCTATTCAGCTGCAATACTGCTAACGCGTGTATAACGAAAAAGTTTTCTAAAACAGTACATATTATAAATATATATATATACCAAATATACATGATATAAATATTAGACGCATTCATTAGATATTTAAAGCATGCAATTATTATATTGTAGTATATTAGTATTTTTTCAGAATTACAAATAAATACTTATTATCATATATTAGCAAATAATATTATATAAGTAAAAACATTGCAATTCAATATAACGTGTACAACACTGCTAAATGAAAATAGTTTAAAAAATAAAATTAGAAACGAAATCTTTGAAACTTAAGTCGACACAATGTGTTTGGAAGATGTAGAAAATGAATTCAAAATGTTATTCGCAATGGTAAATAATACAATGTCATTTCATCGCAATTAAAAATTAATCGATTAATTATTCTTGTATTTCATGTATATGTCGTAGGCAATATGGATAATTAGTTCTTTGCAATGGGGTAGCCCGTTTGCGAACTACTTATTATTTTTCAAAAAACCTGCTGTTTTTTAGGCTCATTGCATACAGACTAACAGCAGCTAGGCCTTTTAAGAATTACAATAATTTTATGGTAATAATTAATAACCATTTGACTGCTGCATAAATAGTTTTATTATATATTACTAACCATATTATGTAACATGTAAACTGAATTATTAAATTATTATATTATAGGTACATTATTTTCTTCTAATCTAAAACTTTTCCAATATTATATTTTTAGTGTTTAATAGTCCATTGTCTACTTTTGGAATATTGACTGCAGAAAAAATGATGCAGAAATAGCGATAAGAAATTAGTTATAATTGAAGTTGGCAGTTATATTTTAGTTAATATTCCAAAGATAGATCGTGGACTATTAGACACTCAAAATATATTATTGACAAATTCATAGACAAAAAGAACATAATGTACTTATAATACAATAATATAATAGTTCAGTTTACATGTTACATATATAGTTATTTAATAAAATAAAACTAGTAATACAATAGTCAAATGGTTATTACCATAAAATGATTGTAATTTTTAAAAAGCCTAATTGCTGTTAGTATATATGCAATGAGCTTGAAAAACAGCAGACTGTTTCGAAAAATAATAAGTAGTTCGCAAACGAGCTATCCCATTGCAAAGAGCCTAGTTTTTTCGCAAAAAAACTAATTATCTATAATATGGTCTACGATATATACAAATTGTGTACCATAGTTGTACTATTATAAATTATAATCTTTATTTTGATGAATTTTAATGAACATCATTTTGTAAGAAACGTTAAGTATTTTATAGCAAACAATATGTCTTGGAGATTAATAAAAGTTTTATCAACATTTTAATAAAGAACACGAGACTTTAAAACTAGCCATGATGAAATTTTCATACAGATAATACAAAAGAGAGATAGAACATTTCTCAGATCCCATCAAGGTTATGTTCTCCTCGTGAAAAGAAGTGTTGATAAAATAGTTGTACAAACATCCAAGATACTACATCATATTATAAATATTAAGTAATAATATCATCATTAAATAAATTTCTTAATCATTTAAAATCTATAAAAGATAATAATATATGTAATATGATAGTGTTAAAACGATTGAGTATTACACGTGTAATATAAAATGTGTACATCTCATATAGTATTATATTTAACTTTTTTTTTAATTTCATGTGAATGTGTATTTCATTTTAATATTATTTTGTACTGATAAAAACCTATTATAATCTTAAATTCAATCAGTTGTTTTGTATCCTCAAAACACAATTATTTAATTAAAAATAATTATCGTTTAGCAAAACTACGTACAACAGCTAACTGGAATGTGTATAAACTCAATATTGATAATACGATTTTTATATTATCTGTTTAATGTCTATATTTTTAAGATCTAAACAGTAACATAATATGAATATTATGATTTATTATACGTATACTATATGTATATATAACACTAGTCATAGTGGAAGTTTACGATTTCCATTCATAATAATAATATTATTATATTATAATAATCACATGGCCTTATGATAGTGGAGTAAGGAGTTAAACAATGGCAAATAAACATTTAAACATTGTTAACAAAAATTATGCGGGTTCATATACCTATGTAATTTTCATTGTTCTTGAATGTACGTAATTATTTACTCACGATAATATCGGATAACACAACATAGCTTTATAATATCATTCTCTGTTTGTATATCAAAGTCAATCCTAAATATTTAAATTTGTTTGTTTGCATGTCGCATAACAGTGTACACGTGTATCTTGAATTAAGTTAAGGTGACATAATATCAAGTTCTTAAACGCTGAACTCGCGGTGAATTATCCTACTATGCAACGTTTAAATAGGCGATCTTCATAATATTGTTACCATGATCATTGGAGAATGTATCAGAACCTTTAAATGCGGGAAAATTTTTTGTTGACACCTTAATGTTATTATGTTGTATAATAATTCATCGATTTTTTGATAAATTATTATCCATGTATTTACATTTCAATAAAATCTAACAAGCAATTTTCCCCATACTTAGAGTCTTAGCAAAATCATATATTTTATATCTTTACCAGGGGTCAGCAACCTTTTTAACCACACGGGCCATTTTTTTTTTCAATTGTTCATCAAGGGCCACATTAAAAAAAAAAAAAATTACATATTATGATATAATACTTATAATTGTATTGATATTATGAAACGGTTAGATTAGATTTTATTTGTAAAGGAAAAAGAATTATATAATATTGAAAGTTATATGAAAAATGTTATTGAACAAAAATAAAACACAAAAATTAACCACCTTTGTGCGGGTCATCCAAAATTGCTTTGCGGGCCGTGGGTTGCCGACCCCTGATCTACACGAATGTATAATAAAAGTTCAAATAGTAACGTCTCAGACGTGTTCCTGAGACGACTAAAAAGAGTTAGGTTTTTTATAAACCGGAAGCTGAAATATATATAACATAATATTAGGTTTTATAAACCGAAATTCTATCTAAAGTTTTGATCGTGAAAGTGAAATGTATTAAATTGGATAGTTTAGTATAATAAAATATATTATTTTACTAATATAAGTGTGTACACCAGAACTGGATTGATGGTGGTTTAAAATCAATATAAACTCCAGTGTAAATAGTGATCTATTAATATTAAACATAGATTAAAGTGATGAAATGGTCCAATGATCAGTAACAGTATTATATAGCAGTTGAATAAAAAAAAACACGTTAACGACATTTCAAAAAAATATTTAATACATAACAATATATTACCATACACTAACATAAAAAAAAAAAAAAACATAAATTATGTCCCAAAAAAATACAAATTGAATTCACTAATAGTTATTTTGTCCTCGATTTATTATTGAAAAAATAACTACATTCTAAAATTATTTTAAATAGTCAATATTTCTGGAACGTCTTAGGTACCTACTTAGTAAATAATTTATAATGTGCATATTAATGTTTTTTTTTTTTTTTTTTTTTTAATTAAATAAAACTTATTTATAATAAAAACTTCACAAATTAATTTAAATAAATGATAAAAACGTTAAAAATATATGAGATTTGTACATGCAAACAAAACTATTACTTTTTTATAATATTCGTGTTTATGGTTTCATCTATCGACTTATATGTTAAATATACATTAAACATTCCTTATTATTCACAAACCTTGTTATACTCATAACCCATAGGTATGTAGTCGGAAACTATACATGATGATGATTATATTATGTTTATAAAGTTAATATCATTTGCCTATAATATGGTATCTATTATCTAATGAAGTAGAATAGATACATACATACTAATGTTGCGCAGTATTCATTAGCATCTCGATTTATGATTAGACACGGCGTTGGCGTTTTGACAAGTTTCCAAAAGATTTTTCGAAATCATCAATATAAATCTGACCAACATAATGGAGTTTTCTAGTCTCAATTATAAAGTAATAACCTAATGTGTATTCAGTATTGCACTGTGTGAATGTAAGTGGGTATTATATTAGGTAATAAAAAATAATATTGTTATCGTTTTGTAATAATGGTAGCAACTAAAATATACCTAAAATATAATCTGTACCTAAATTAATATTTATCTTATTGTATGATGGGTTTTCACCACACAATTCAAATTTTTACTTTTTTTCTCGATTACTAGCTGTTGCTATTCTGAAAATAAAACCCAGGATTAGATGATTTCATGGATTCACACTTTTATATGCGTTCTAGAAATCAATATGCTGATTAGAATTTCATAGTATTCACTTAAGGCTGTGGAAATAAACACAATAATAAATTGATATTTTGTGCTATTGTAAACTTGTTACAAATATAATCTTAAAACGAACTTAATGAATTAATGCGATGATAGCTATTATGATTTACCAAAATATTTTGTATTAGTCTATATGCATAAGTATTTTTTTTTTTATTTAATTAAAATTAATAGTGGTGATTTATTAAGTATACTGTGTTTTTAATCAAACTATTTTCAGTTCAAACAACATATGTAAACATTAGATTGAACTACTCAGCCATTGTAATTTTCTACGAGTTAAAAGTGTTAAAACGTTGCTGATAAAAATTAAACAATTTTATTATTTTAAAGATTCGAGATAAGTTTGTTAAACAATTAATTTGATGATAATTTTCGACACTTAAAATAATTGGATTATATATTTTACATAATATCATCATATAGATCGTTTTATCACAAGATTTTCACGTGCTCGTTTAAGTCATAAAAATGTTGTTAAACCGTGTCTATTATTCGTTCTGTTTTGCTTTAACAAAAGAAAAAAAGTAATTATTAAAGAAAACTCCAGCCCAAAAATGTGTACAAAATATTCAAAAAAATTAATGTTCGTTTTAGTGTGTAACTGGTGTAAACATTCTATATTAACACTAAATAAACATCATTAATATTATATCATTAGTTATTGATTATTTAAGGTTTTATAATTTATATCAACATTTCTGCGGTGGGTATTTCTTACTGTATGTATAATGTACACTGTACAGGTATTATACCTATACATATTATATCTACAGTTAAATTGAGTACAAAATACAAATTGTCGTAAAATCCATATAATATAATAATATTATGTTCTCGATGGTTTAGTGGTACGTGCGACGAGCGACTTTTTGTTCGACAATGGTGACACTGCCTCCAAGGGTGAGTTTTCTAGAAAGGCGTCGGCGGCGTTAGAGATACTCTTTTCGTCGTTAAACGATAAACCTGAAAAAAATACAATAAAGTAAGAATACACATAAACACGCTCGTGTATATATTTATTTGTAAAATATAATATTATGTGTAACAACAATAATATAATATATATTTATAGCACGCGAACCGCACAGCCACACATCGTTTTTTAATAGGCTTTTAAGGGGTGTCGCCTCGTATATTATATATTATTATTATGTATATACACGTGTGTATTATAATAATGTATAATGCGTAAAGTAGTCGTTGTCGTCGCGGGATCCGTCGTCGGGAGGCGCGACACAAGATTTCCGTCGTCAAGACAATCGCGACGGGGGACGCGTTTTACGAGGGACTTCAACAGTGGCGTGCTCGTGCTCGGCCGTACGAGTCGCGGATTTATTTGACGTTTTTACGGTTTCGTGGCTCGCGCCCGTCTTAAATCTCTACCTCGTATCAAACGTAATAATAATAATAATATATAACAACAATATTAGGCAGATGCATATTGCACGCAGGTTATATAATGCCTAATACGCGTAGTGCAACGTAGCTGTCGTATATTATACGTATATGGGTACTCGCGACCCTCTGCCGTCGCCACCGTCGCCGTAACAGAGAAATTGCCAAGACACCGGGCACAAGACCGTCGCCGCTGTAACATAGCGAAATGAATAAATAAATCTAAAAGAAAAAAAATTTACAGAAAAAGCAGATGGTCTTAGCGAATATACAATATAATAAGAGTGGTATGCGCCAGGTGAGAGGGCCGCTAACGCGCACGAGAACCCCGCTGTATATATTAAATATGTATAGGGTATAGTATTGTACAGTTTTTATATATATATAATATTGTGTTGTATTGTCGGCCCAGATTTCGAAGAACCCTCCTCCTCCTTTTTAGTCTCTCGTCGCCGCCGTCGCTGCCCCTCGATCCCCTTGCTTTCACGTGAACACCCCTCTTCCTACACACCGCCACGAATCTTTGACAGGGGGTTTTCTTTGTGTAAAGCCAACCGTCTACAGAAACTCCACCATAACACAAATGTATGTACATAATATGTATAGGTATAAGTATGAAATAGTCCTCTCACTCACTCACCCCCAAAATCGCGGTTTCCCCCATTCCACCGAAGTATGCTAAAACACCGGTCCGGAGGGGAGGGAGAGCACTATATCGGTGTATACTACCCCGACTACGTATTGCATACCTATATATATATATTGTTATGACGCACATTTTATTACAATAGTATTATTATTATTGTTAATATTGTGCACGCGCTATTGCGAAACGCTTTAAGTCTGCATAAGCGCTCCATTGCTAGTAGTTTAAAAGTTCTAGAAAATCACCACTAGTCATTACGATAATTCAACATAATACATTAATATTAAACATTTAATATTTAAATTATTTAGTTTCACATATCATAAATGTTACTGTTTTAGTAAAAATAACGATCTTATTGTAAGTAGAACTAAAGAAAGACGTTTCGAAAAACATAGGTAATATATTCCTTTGAATGTTATGAATATTTATTTAATGAATGAAATTGATTCATAACAATGATAATAATCATAATAATTATTGAAATCGTTCAGAATTCTTTACATTTTAAAAGTAACTCGAGTATTATATTGTTCGAGTTGTGTCGTTCCGCATGTTTTATTCGTCGGTGGTGTAATTAATGACGCCTGGAGCAATGGAGCCTGTTCGTTCTTGACCTGTTTTTAATAATATATTACATAGTATTAAACATTTAACACATTTTACAAAAATCACACATCAAAAAAATAAAAATATTTGCAGTTGTTATAATATAATGGAAATAAGATAGATAAATGTTTATCGTATTTAGTCGATCGCAATCTTGACGTCTTGAACAGCATATATGGTGTCCGCTTCGCGTAAGTCACAGAATGAGATTAGAATATATTATATTCTTCTATTACGCAGTGAATAGTAGCACCTTAGATACTTGTATGCTGGACATTTATTTTTCCAGATGTATTTGTATTTATTCAGATTTTAAAGTATAATTTTGGAAAATTTTTAAATCTGGGCCAAATGATTCCCTAAGGGTGGAGGAATTTTGAAAATTGTTCCGATTTCCCGATACACTATGCAGTCATGACTCATGATACTATATGTTGCACAGTAAGAGTAAAAATCTAATTATTATTAAACGCAAACATTGGTGTATGAATAAGCAGTTTTGGTGTACTACCATAAATGTTATCATATAATCTAGACTTCTGTCAAAAAATATAAGCATTTTTAAAACTCATATCGTTACGTTATAAGTATGAGTATAGATAAACGACTTACTAATAAGTAATAACTATACGAAGTCTATTAAATAATATTGAAGTATTTAAGCAATTTCACTTGTTAAAATTATCATTTAAAATAATTTTATTCTGTACGGTATTAAAAATATAGTGTCTCATAGTGCATATCTAGAGGTATAGTACACATTAAAGAATCTTATATCTAATTTCTCGTAAGATAATATATTTCAAATATCCTGTCTATCTCAATATAATTCTTAAATCTTCTCGTGCCAATATGTTTGTTTCATTCGGATTCGCATTTTGTCAACGAGCTTTTATTTTTCGACATAAATCGGTATCGTATAATAATATGACATCACGATAGGCCGGACAGGTATATAAAAAGGTTCAGCATGGTCCGGTGTATCAAAACGCTAATTTATTATTCATTAATCATTATAACAATAAATTACACATCACATATTATAAACGTTTTAACAGGTCTCGTTGTTCTCTGTCATTGCTAACTCATAATAATATCGTAATTATCATTTATGAGATGAATAGCCTTTTATGTCCGACGAACGGCGATGAATAAGTCACCGGGTCCATTCATTTTCCCGTGAGCTGCTGCGAAAGGTGTTATTATACGATCATTTTTAATGTAGGCACCTCGATTGGTTTTACAATAATAAAAGGTAATAACAATATTTAATATACACGTTTCAGTAAACCACCGTCTTACGTTTTACGAACGGAAAAAAAAATGTGTTCGAGTGTTTTAATTTTTTTCATTTGACTTTTATGAAATCGTAAAACGGTGTGTTATTTTTGTGATTACATAATAATATAACCTGTATAATAGCTGGTACCCATTAGCCATCAAAATATGTCCAAGTCATTTTATATCTACGCGGAAAGAGAATAAGTCGTAATAATAATTTAAAAACATATTATTACGCTGTTTAACATTATCAATCCGACGTATTTAATAGTACCATTATATTATTATTATGTAACACGCGTAGTGTTTACTATCCATCAGCGTCCTTTATATTAAAATATAATATAATATTATAATGTTATTATCCATATCGTCAGCAAGTATGGCCTTTGGGAAGTATATGTAATACCGTTACTACAAGTGAGGTCTGGGTTTAAGGTTAATGTTCTCGTTGACCTTGTCCTTAGTCTATTATAACGTCGTATAACATAATTATGATCCAAAACATTTTTGTCACTTCTAGAGGAGAGCTCGCCACGGGTGTCACATGCTACAATGTGAAATTGTGAATTTCTGTCGCTGCTTACGGCTTGCGGTATTATTTGCGTATAGTATCAAATGTATTACATGTATTACACAGCAAAATATCTCTTATACACAACAACAATAGAAAGATATCGATTGATCCATTTAGTTTAAGACTGCAGTTTTTGCATTTTTTTGGAAATAAAGTTGTTTATATAATCATTTATTTGTAAGTTATAGCAGTATAAATGTACTACCATTAAACATTCAATAAATATAGTCGATTGTTAAGAAAATAAATTTCAAGTTCAGACCTATTTCCGATTTTAACTTTATGATTTGTTTAATATTCCATAATTATAATACAGATCAATAATTTTCGTTCTGATATAAAATAATAAGTAATATATATATCTTACACTTACTTATACTTTATCAAGCTACAAAAATCACATGAAGTAATATAGATTACAGTTAAACGTTATCTACACGAAAATAAAAAAAAAGTCTTTGTATCGTCCACATCAGTACGAAATTCGCCAAGTGGCGGCAGTGGTGAGTCTCCACGCGATGACGACTACGTCATACTACATCAATATATGTATATTTTTATTACTATTATAAATACTGCACAGCATTTATAATTCGTGTGAATGTATTGGGCGGATGGCCAAGGGGGAAAAAAACCAATCTCGTTCAAAACTAGTTATAAAGACTATAACGCGGAATGAGAATATTATTACTATTGGATACTATTATAATATTTATGTCCGTCGTACGTTGTATTTCTCGTTTATTATTATTATTAATACTATTATTTGTTTACT
Source organism: Melanaphis sacchari (assembly GCF_002803265.2). Classification (NCBI taxonomy): domain Eukaryota; kingdom Metazoa; phylum Arthropoda; class Insecta; order Hemiptera; family Aphididae; genus Melanaphis; species Melanaphis sacchari. Next base: position 955,883 of record NW_020271275.1, on the reverse strand, counting down.
ATTATAACGTTGTTTTATTCCTCCTCGCGAACTTGGACACGATTAATCCGGACCTATAGCTTGTAAGCTTATTGCCTAATGTCGACAGTCAAAAAAATAAAACGCTGTATCGACTCACACGTTACTACGTTAGGTAGATTTCTGTCCTCGGATGCGATCAGTATAGTTTTATTTTAATACAAATATAATAATGATGTTATACCTGTTATTATAATATACAGGTATGATGTGCAATGTATATGACGATGTTTTTTTGTACTTCATGATAATAAATAATAATATTGTATTTTTGAAATCTTTAACTAACTATTTTTAATAATAATAATATTATGATAACAAGATGTTTAATATAATATGTAGATACCAACCCAGTATTGAATTTCAATAATTAAACAGTTTTTAGGTACATTCACCAAATTCTTTAATTGAAAATTATATATTATTATGCATTATAAAGATAGACTACGTTATATTACGTTTATTGATTATTATTACCGCATTTATTATTTATTTATTTTAATTTTATTATTTATAATTTAGTACACAAGTTCCATAAAAAAATCACATTCAAATTTGCAAGATGCAAAAAGTACACGTTTTTTTTAGGGACACACAATATAACGAGCTTAAAGCGGCACAAAATGACAAAAGTTACTGTGATATCTATACTTTTTTTTGTATACGTTTAAATATAAATAATTTTTAATAGTTATTTATTAAAAATCGTAATTTGATATTTTTGTGATAACTGATGGTGGGAAGGGGTCCTTATCTACTCTTTGTGATCATTAGAACTTCTATTTCTAAGCACTATATATTATTAATTTAATTTGTGCGTGAAGTTTTAACTTTTTACGACAAATTTTAATACCTATTTATTCAAAATTTAAACTATGTAATAATTATATAATATAAATTGAAAAATAGGTTTTTGAAATAAAACTATATAAGTATATTAAAAACAATAAATATAATTTATTTAAGACGTTCGTTACACATATTCATTTTCTTAATACCTACCCGTTATATAATATTGTAATAACAATTATTATTATAATATATATATATGATATGCTATAGAATAAAATAGAAATACATTATTATATTAAATGTAATGAAAGTATACATAATTATATATTTAACATATTGTAGAATAATGAGATGATAAAACAAATTGAACTTAGTACTCTATATATAATATTAATTTTATCAAACTGAAAAGTATTTAGTAAAATAATTTAATATGATCCAATTACATTTCGATTATAAATAGTTATGCTTAATGAACATTTTTTTTTCGATTTAACTTGAAGGCTTTAGTTTTAAAAATACGACCAAAAGTTCTCTCGTTTCCCTCCCCCCACCACAACTCTAACTCCAGAACTTATTTTACAAAAGGTATTGTAACAAGTTAGCTTAAGTTTGGAATAGTTTAAATACTATAAACAATAAACATATACACTTACAAAAAGATGTTTGAAACTTTTCCGACCTCTGTATCGCTTTACAGGAATGTGATATTTTTGGATATTAAAATAATACAATATAATATTAAATGCATGATCCATAATGTAAAATAAAATTATTACTGTGTGAAGCATTTTGAAAATCCTACAATCATAAATTCACAAGGTATACTTGGGAGATCTGAAAAATTTATGTTAAAGCTATAACTTTTTATTCTGTCAGATCATAGCGATACAACATGTATATGACACAAGTAGTATTCTCTCACGCGTAAAATATTTGATAATATAATGATTGATGAATATGCATGTTTATTACAAATTAACAATCATATTACTTTATATTATACGTATTTGCCAAATTTTAACTGTAGTTAATTCTGTTTGAAAGGCTATATGAAGCAGCTAGGTATATACACAGTTAATTGAAAAATATCGATTTGCATTCTCAGGTCACTAACCTAATCGTGTAGGTACGACTGAGCTCGCGGCGTTTTTATTTTTTTTTCACTTAAAATATTGGTTGCATTACGTGCGCACGGCGTTCATACGAAATTAAAATATTAATCTTTTCGTAATAAATTATGTTAATTTTTGGCGGAATGCTTAAAATCATTTATATTCGTATATTACGTTTGTTGATTGTGTGTGAACAGATTAAATTAAAATATAAACACATTTGATTGATACAATAAATATTTAAGTATTTTTTTTTCACAAAGCGCAATATGCTTTGACCTTATATATAGTGATTAATTAAAAAATAATAATAACCTGGGAAATGCAATGTTTACAAGTGTCTACTGTCTACGCTAATTGTTAGCTATATTGATGCGTAATTATTGGAGAAAAAAATCACGAGCCCGTCATCATGCTTTGCGGTTAATGTATTATACTCCTATCACTTTAAAATTGTATACAGCATATAAATAAGGTATATAGGTAATAAGCGTGGGTATTTTTAATAGGTAAATAAATTGTGCAACTAATTCAGTAATTCACCTCTGTAGATATTTTAATTGAATTAATTTATGTAAAAGGTCTTATGGTAGTGTATAGTGCGGACAGTGGGCTCATTGATATAGTTATACATATATTATATTATACTATTATGATAATATTTTAATCTATGTAGGTCTCTAATCGAATTATACTCGCCTAAAAATAACTTTTAAAACTTAGTATAAACTGAACTCTGAATCCAATGACGTGCATCATTAAGTTTTATTTATTTTATTTTTATTTTTTGCTATTTAATTAGAATTAATTAAAGGCAATATCATAATATTATTATTAATTATTATTCATATTTTTATTCACATAATATCTTTATACAGACATACACCCGCAGGTAAACGTTTTCATGTAATTAATTATATTTATACTTATACAAATTTAATATACAAATATGTATGTATGTACGTATGTATGTATATATATACATATATATATATATATATATGTGTGTGTGTGTATATATATATAATTATGCTTATTTGATAATGAAATAATAGATTATATAATAATTTTTATTTGTCCGGAAAGGTTTTTATAACATTATATATGGATAAATATATATATAGATATATAGGAGCTATATATTATTGTCAATATTATCGACATGGTTTTGTAAAACCCATGAATGTTAAAATAAACACAAATAATTTGCACATGTAATATAACCTTATAATTTATTATTCAAACAGATTTTAGTAAAATTTCATTTCAGCCTTAAGAAAATTGATTTTCAATTAATTTTTAATCATCAATTTTGGTATGGAATACAATATTATACATATTTTAATTTATAAACATTATTATAAGAGCGCACAATTATTACTATTACGACAAATGACGCGTTTAATTGAATTACTTCTTAATATGTATTAATAAGTAATACTTTCATCACTGTTAAGACGATTTTATTATCTACTAATACAACTAAAATCATAACTGCGCAATCGTTTCGTGTACACACCAATTTTATGTGCGTCAAAATTATGAAAACGGAAAACAAAATTCTACTTTAATCAGTATGCCATTGTCGCCATTTAAGAAACGATTGCTGTTCGCTGTTATTATCCAAACAAGGTGTAAAAAAAACCGGTAGTTAGTGGAAGAAACTTTGACACAAAAAATACAATAAAACGTTACTTACACACACACTCACGCACATTATTTATATATAAATATAATGTATATATTAATAAGCATGTTTAACGTAAAACACAGTAAATTTAAGTCTAATAAAACCAATTTTATATTAGTTTAAGCCTTTAATATTAGATTGGAAAAGACCTATTACCAAACTTAAATATAAAAACATTTTATGTGCCTAAGCGTCTGATTTTTTCTTCAATATTAAAATATGTTTAAAATATCAAAAAATAGCAGACGCCTAGATATATATATATAATTTTTTCGCAATTATGTTTAAAATAGATCAATTCACCAAAAAATATAAGCTAACAACACAAAATTTTATTGGTTCTGCAGCTGAACTCAAATTTTAAATGTCTTACGTTTATTAGACAGAGATAACACATGAACAGGTATGCGTCTTCTTAAGAGGATTACAAATGTATAGTTATTAAAGAGTCCAATTTAGGAATTTTTTTATTGCTTACGTGCAGGTCTTGTAAATGTGTGCGTAGTAAGTAGTAACTAATAACTTATAAGTAATCATTAGTTTACATGATTGCATAGTGTAAAAGAAATATCAGAGCGCATCCATACGTGTACGTAGGTACAAGTCACCATGTAACGTTCCTCAGATGAACGATAAAGAATGAATTCTCATATTTTGTAACATAGGGATTTTTTTTTTAACATTACCAGTGAACATGAAAATTCGATAAAACTTCTGAAAACTGATAAGAGTTCGTTAATATATAGCTACATTTTAAGAATTTTTTATTTTAATTTCGAAGAATCAATAAATTTCATAAATTTTAAATATTCAAACTATATATTATATAAATTTTATGGAAAAAATAATCCGATAAATTTTCAGATAAATATAAAAATAAATTCAAATCAGTTTTCAAAAGTATAATTTCATTATTAGGTTTATTATTTTACAAAAAAATTGTACATATTGGTTCTAAAGAATACTTTTAGAATATTATATCGAAGTTTAAAAGAGTAAAAATAATTATTTAACACCTTCAATAGATTATAAAATAGATATCCTAAATCAGTATTTATGCAAAGGCCATAATTTATACATGGACAATTATTACTATGACAGTATTACACTTTCAGAATTTTATTATTATTAGTAAAATAAACACACCATACAGAAATTCTGAGTTGTCAAAAGGAAATCCTGAAGAGGTAATTAAAAAAAAAAAATTGAAAAAGGGTGATTAATTATGGAATAGGAAAAACGAAATTTATTTTTCAAAATAGAAGAATAATTTATAAATATAAAGACGTAATTTCTATCATAACAAATTATCATTCACAAAGTGTCACATTTGACATTAACCAAAAAATATGGACAACAAAAGTCAAAACCTATTGAAATAGTAAATATAATGAGAAAATGAGTGAAGTTGATAGGTATGACCAGCTATCACAGTTCACCCAGAAAAACATATACATGGTATAAGAAAGATATAGCTGGTAATTTATATTTTAGATATTACTGCACGGAACTTGTATTATGTATATAAAATAAATAGAGCTAAAAATATCCATTTCAAGGATTTCAAAGATATTCTTATTATAGTTTTAATCTCATCTTGGTCTTCAAATGTTGCAAACTACGAAATTTCTATAGCAGATAAAAAGAAAAAAATACCTGAATACGTGCCTGAAAGTTTTCATTCCATTGGGTTACTAGGAAAAAGAACATTATTAAAATTCACTACACTGCTACAGTCTGAACTTTGAATATTAAGCGGAGAACACAAACATGACTTTAATGTAAAAGTAGAGCTGTCTCATTATGTGCAAGTAAATATTTTGAAGAGTATCATAAATCAAAATTATAATTAAATATTTTTGTATTTTATTCAAATTATAATTTTTGTATTTTGAACTGCCAAACCAAAATTTTAAAGTAATTTTATTAAATTTAATTTATGATGTTATAAATTTTCATATCAACAAAGTACTTATGTAATTGAGTTAAAGATTTATTTCGACGTATATTAATAAAAATAAAGGGTTGAAACTTGAAATTGAATCAAGTATAAAAAAAAAAAGGTTTCAATAATTGAAGTTGACTACGCCTGAAAATTTTAAAAATTAGAACTTAAATAAATGCACAACATAATAAAACGATTAAATGGGTAGAGAGGGGCAATTAGGATGTTTGGTGAATTATATTGTACCTGTATTCGAAATGTTTACGTGTATAATATATTTAATACTATTTAATACAATAATATATATACGTACTCTAAGTGGATATATTGTGGCGATCGTTTGCGTTCCGCTCGATGGCAAATTTTTTTGGGCCCCTCGTCAGTCACCGCTGACCGGTATTATAAAATAGCCGCACACGCATGCTCATATACACATATCCATATAAATACATTACATGTATAATATTATAGGCACTCGTCGGCAGTGGTTTTAAGATAAAGCTATGGGAAACTTGGGGCATTAAAAACGCGTTGTCAAATGTATTTACGGCAACAATATTGTTGTGTAAGCGGCGAAGGTATAACCATAGTTTTTCCCCACCGAAGGAGGTTTTTTCTTCTTTATTTTGCATATACACGCACACACATACACACACACACACACACACATATATAATGTATATAAGTATACATAAATATACGCAAACACTAGCATACGTTATTATACAATAGAGTTATGTATATTGTATATATATAAATACCAAAGATCTTTATATATATATAGATATATATAAAGAACAAGTTTTTGTTTGGTATATTTGGGGATTTCGTCATTCATCGTCGACGCGTGATAGCGTATACATTAAAATATATAGTTGTCTCTCATCGGCAATACAAACTATATACATAAAATATATAATTTATATACATAGATATACACGTGATATGTATATTATATTGTATTATTATATGCATTGGCACAATTAGGGGGGTGCTTGGGGATCGCTAGTTCAGTTTAAGCGCCCGCAATAACCGGCTTGTTCCCAAAATGTTAGGTAATCTTTTTTTAATGTTTCCAATTTTTTTTTTTTAAGAATACAAATATAGTTACGGGTTCTGCTCTCCATACCCCCCTCCAAAAAAAAAAAAAAAAAACTAATAAACTCAAACACACAGTCACAGAGTTATATATACTGTATAAGATATAGTGGTGATTAGAATCAAACAATTACATAGCCTTGGATACAAATTGCGAATGTCAATATGTTTACTGAATAGGATTATAAATAGGTAATTGAAAATCTTGGTACACTATTTCTTTTAATCTTAAATCAATCAAAATAATATTATCATTTGATATTTCTATAAGTCAATAATAAAAGAATAAAATACTTATTCATATTTCTATTTTAAATTAGGTAGATATGCATAGTTCAAATGAAAAATTAACATGCATTTATTACTTAAATACTTATACAGAATAATTTAATGAAACAAAAAATATTTGAGGAGTTAAATTTGAATTACAACAATTTAAACTGAGTCATTGAATCGATCAAATTATTCAAAAAAAAAAAAAAAATAAATAAATAATAATAATAATAATAATAACACTTTGGGCTATTTGTAAAAATCCAAAATCACTCCACGAATTCCCTCGAGGGTTACATAGACAACCAGTTAAAAAACCCCGAACTTAACGATTATTATTGGATCGTAGTCGTTTGCCAGTTGCGTAAATAAAATCCTCGATCGATTGTATTTATCAGTTCCCCTAATTTCATTTACTCATTGTTGCGCGAACAGTGGTGGTGACGCGCAAGTAATTTTTAGCGAAAATATATGATCTATAATTCGACACGTGTCACGTACGTAGTCAAAAGGATTTAACTAAAGATTTTAGAGCGAAACATTTATTACGTCCCATAATAGCTAGCTGCTGGTGTCTGCCCATATAATAAGTACTGCGTATATCCTGTATAATAATATATACATTAACATATTATTATATAATTTTAATTTATGACGTGTTTATAGCGTTTTCAGGGTTCCGTTTGTCGCGAACGTAGAAATACGCGGCTCGGAAATAATAATTTTATCTATTACATTTCCTATTCGTATAATATTAAGTATGCACCTGCACAGTGGCGTATAGAAAGGACGTTATTCGCATTTGAAAGGCGAGCACCAGTGGCAGTTAAATACTTCAGAGATAGGCCTACATAATAAATATTACTTTGAATTTATCAACAGTTTATCGTACGATTACACAAATTGGTCACAGTTTTGCACTACTAACTGGTATACGGCGGCAGGAAAACTGAAATTATGCCATTGCCGGAGTAAACACTTAATGTTTTGTATTTTATTGGACGTTAATAACAGGATTAAGCTAACCTCGCGTCACGACAATGGTTATCTAACAGAGTAGATAATCTTCACTAAAAAAAAAAAAATATTTTCGCGTTTTTCCTAAACTGTTTCGTTGTGAAATCGAAGATTATGACCAGAGCCGTTCGGTCTGCGGTGCAGATAATGTGTATAATAATAATAGTTTAATAGAATATACGATGTATTATTATTATAATATACATAATAAGTAATAAGAGGATGATAGCTTGCAAAGTATATGGCTTAGTAAAATATGAAACGTTTCATTGATTAAAAAACAATATATAATTAACCGTAACGTGAATCATTGAGTTATACAAATTATTATATATGTATAGGATTCATCTGATTGGAAATTGGTCGCGGGTCAAGCGTTTAAAAACGAGAAAACCAATTTCACATAATATGCAATTAGCAATAACTTTTGAGGCGTGCAATAAACGTCTCGTGGAGGAGACGAACGTTACCGTTTCTAGGAAAAGTGATCGACACCGAATCGAAATACGTAATATGGTTCCCAATATCTTTCCGTAATAAGGCTTGTATTAGTCAGCCGCCGGTTAAGCAGCGCTTGAAATCAAATCGTATTTTTTGTTTTTGCAATTATTAGGTGTCAGGTACGTTTATTAATTTTGCATAATCATATTATTATAATATACAAATGTATTGTGCCCTTATATATTATGATCACATCTACAATAACTCAAGCGGACGTTACACCCCACATATGTATTATTGTCTCCGTCTTATAAACGTACAAGTGCACAACACAGCAAATTTGTGTTCAACAGTATTAATTTAGTATATTAAGCTTTGATGATGGAATGAATTGACTTATTATCAAGTTTAAAGGTAAAATAATTATACGCACTCAAGCGTCGGTTATAATTTTCATATTTTAATTTTTAAGAAAGATATAAGTGAGTGTAGTATCATTAATATTACAAATTAAAAATATTCATATCTCGCTTAAAAATTAAAATGTCGAGAAAAAAAAGTAAAAATCAATGCACTCAAGTTTAAACATTTTAAACAAACGATTGTCTTTAGATTAAAAATAATATAGCAGTGCTGCCAGCTCTTAGGGAAACGATAGAAAATCTTTAGACATTTCCTGTAATTGTTATGCGTTTCTTATTAAATTTTTAAAATTACTATACCTTGCCACGTGAATTTTAACATAATTAAAATATTGACATGTTGCTTAAAGATTTACGTGAATGTATACACGTTCAATAAAAATCAATTTTATACTGTACCAACAAATATAAATTATTTGATCTTAGACATTTTCTATGTTGGTTGAATACTATAAATAAAACATAATTTTTTACTGATATCAATACAACAGACATTCGTCTGCATCAAAAATTAAATAGATTTGAATCATCAAAAACCATTATTTTAGCTATCATTCGTTTCCTCGCGCTTGTCTTGTACAACCCGCGCTGTTCGTTTATCTACCGGATATAAAATAGAATATTTTGCGACAAAAGTTCAAGCTTTAGTCATCACACTAATGCTATTGTCTTACGACAAAACGAAAATATACGAGACGTTCTAGCCTGAAAAAAAATAAATGTCTTAATTGCTCGACATTAATTAATTAATTTTCAGGCTATGTGATTTGCTAACACTTTTTTATAATTGTATTTTTATTTAGTGAAATATTATTACGAACATTTTATATAATCTCGTTGTTCTTATCAACTGCAATGGTTTAACTACGATTGTCTGCTTAAAAGTTGGAAAAATAACCTATTCATCCGTAATCGGTGCGCAGCAGTATATTATTAAGATCCTGGACAATGCGAAATTTTATTTATCTATAGAGTGTACCCAATATTAAGTGAAAACAAAAAATTTATTTTTAATTTAGGTCATATTATACACCTGTATCTAACTCGTATCTGCTACGAGTTGTATCGTTACGCGTAGGTAGAAGCGATTATACGCGCATATCGATTACACTACTGTAATGCTAATAATTTTACCGTTGAGAATCTAAATGTCTGTGCGGAGGTGGTATTGATTTATTCTCCTGTGATCGATAAATTCATTCATCTTAAAATATATATCATGCACATTACTTTTATTGGTTTGTCAAAAAACTATATATTAAAAAAAAATTAGAAATAGTTGTAACCGTCGCCCACACACTATACACATTATTGTAAAATATGAACAATATTGTCATTAGGATTGAAAAAATATTTTTATAAAATACAACGGTATAATAAAAATTATATTCTGGTAATAGAGATCGATTTACGTAGATTTTTCGAATACTTAACGTAGTATGATTTTGTTCGCTTTCAATTCACATTCAATTCGTTAAACATCTATAAGTGACTCATATATATATTATGCCAGCGTTATATAGTCAGTTCAGGTGTATTCAGTGAAAATTTAAATATCTTAAGATAAATGGATTTGGAAAAATATATTTAAGTATTAAAATCTTTAATTATCGTGATAATTAATAATTATTGCGTTTACTTTTTGGTTTGTGCTCAACGTGAAATATTGCAAAATTTGATGAAAAAAAGTAAAAGCATTTTGTAGGACACAATATGCATCACACAAATTTGGCTGCATACAATTTTAGGTGACTGACACCGAAATTCCGTTTTCAAAAAAAAAAAAAATAATAATAATAATAATAATAATAACATTATCGGTTTCGAAATCTTTATAATCTAACAACAATACAATTCTGTACGGGTCGAATTTCGAGGAAATCACTAACGTATTCATATGAATAAAAAAAAAAAAAAAACCCGTTCATTAAGAAAAAGGGACAATTAGACGATTGTAGAAGAAGAAGAAGAAAAACCGTTTATTTCATTATTAAATGGTTTTAAGTTTTCGAGGTAATAACAATAATAATAGGTAATAATAATAAAAAATAATAATAAATTCCCCGCCGCCGATAACAAATAGTTCCCACGCAGGTGTTTATGTAAATACTAAAAAGCGTTTTTTCAGCAATTATTACCTTACACTCTGACAGTCTTTCGAGCTGTAATAATACATTACTTTATATTATATTACTATCGACGTACATGAAATCAGTTCTATCGTATACTCGTATATATCGTGTGTAAACAACAATGTACTCATTGTAGGTACATAATATATTGATTAATCATACCCACAACTATAATATACACAATTCTCATAGATAACTAATGTAAATCTTTATTATATCAAAATATATCAATAATAATCATATACCGAATAATATTATAAAATTCAACATAAAATAATTCAGTTATTTATAAATTAATGTACCAACACTACCAACCATTCGTTAAGTCTTATGAAAATGTTTTCCAAATGTAAATACAACTTACGATGGTACTTGCACATATATTTTGGACTATTTGCATTGACTGTGAGCTTTTATTTTACTCGTTAAAAAGTATAATAACAGAAAATAACAGAGAAGACGTTAAAATTATTATTTAGTCGATTATTAAATACAATATTGTGTTAAGTATACTATTTTACATACAAACATACAACAATCATATTATGTACATAGGTACACAAATAAATAGGTATGCAATTAAAAATATTGTTATTGTTGCATTATGATAATTTAATACTTGATTAATTATTTCAGCGTTTTGGAGTGAAAAATGTTTATGTTTCTTGAAATTTACAATTAATATTTTTATTTTAACGAGATTTTGATGTGACATAAACCTTAGTAGCCATTAAATAGTTACTAATATTATTTAATAGTAAAACAGTTATCTAGAATATTGTAATACATTATTTACGTTAATCTACGATCTTATAGTAATATAGTAATCAGGTAAATTATTAATATTTTTTATACTAGCAGTCTATATCATATGATATGTTTAAAATTTAAAACAGTTCAAAAACAATATATGTATGTAAGTTTTGAGTACACACTTATGTATACACAATAGCTGGTGGTGTAATGAAGTAGTAGCAATTATTGTTATTGTAAATCAAATGGTTTTTTTCAGTAATAAAAATTGTAATCGACGACGATTTAAATATAGTAAATACACATTATAAAGTGTATACAACACAAAGAAGACTTTAAAACTGCTTATTATTATAGTCAAAGTTTTAATGTGTTTTAAAACCGATTATGTGGAAAACTATGTTGTATTGGGGCGAATAATTTATTAAGTTTGTCAACTAATTTATCAATATAATACGAGTAATAATAATAATATAATTTTTAATACGCGCCTTATTTAATAGATAGGTACATCTACGTGTAATATTGTTGTTATTTTATACAATTTTTTCCGGAAATACGTTAGCCTCCGTTGCGGGCAATAATAATTATACTAATCTATGGCGACAACAATAATTATGTATTCAAAATTCAAACCCAATTTTCACACATTTAACGCTTAACAATCATATTAATATTATGCAACTCGGGCCGTGAGGGCGTAATCGTTCGTGTTGGAGTGTAGTTTTTTTTATCCACCAAACGAACTCGGTGTAACGTGTTATTATAGTTTTATTTTTCGATTTTGTTTCACACTGACAATTTAATTAAACGACTAACGTGTTTGTAATTATTATATTGCATGGTAATTGTATGCCCATTACAAAAAAAAAAAAAAATAATAATAATAATATTAGTTACAGTGTACGCATTATACGACCGCATAATATGACCACAACTCGCAATTGCACAGCGCGCTCTAGCGAACGATTTTTTGATGTTGCTATGTAAAAATATCGAAAATGTAGATAGCACTTCACGCTCCAGTCTAAATCTAAAATAGTATAAAATAATAATATTTTAATGATAATATTGTTATTTGTAAATAATTATTGTAAATTTATTTTTTTTCAATAAAACGGCTTTCATCTGTAATATAAACTGATGAATAATAATTTAACATATTAGTATGTTACGTACAATGTACATAGTATAACATTATTGTACCTAATTATTATAAAATAGTTAACATTAACTTGAAATTCATAACGGTTGATAATAATATTGTATAGGTATAATGTTCACCGGATATAATATCACCCATGACCTTTTTTCAACATATGCTTAGTAATATAATATTATTTTATTGAGATTTTTGTAAAGAAATTAATTTGAATAATAATATTTTTTTTTATACCATATTATAATATTATAATTTTATAATCTTATAAAATACGAATAATATTTATTTGATTAGCAATTTTTGTTATAAATATTATACATGGATTATGCTTTAGGTTAAAATAAAATATGTTTATCATGAAGTATAAACCATATATTTTTAGGTTCTTTTTTATTACTTGTATAGATAAATTATAAGAATTACATAAAATAGAAATTAAAACCTTTAAAAACTATAAGCTGTGTAGTTATTTCACAGTTTTGGGTCTTGTTTCAACAGCTTGAAACTACAATAGCTGTTTATAGTCGTAAATATAACAAAAAGTGAAGTATTAGGTATATTGGAAAAATAGAAAATATGACTTACTAATTTAAGTATTTCAATTACTTATTATTTAATTTTTTAATTTATGTTTATAAATGTATGTATAATCTTTAAGATATGATTTAATAACATAATTTGACAGCCATTATTGTAATTCTACTGCGAATACTGATAATCACTAGTAAATGTCAACATTTATAGACAATATTTAAATTGACGATTGTTGACTAATTAAAAAAAAATACGAACGTTAATTAGATAATATTAAAATTTACATGAAAATCTTGAAAAATAAAAAAAAAAGTTCTTAATATGGTATATATTTATTTAAAAATAACGAAAATGATATTACAAATAAATTTTAGTATTGGTAACTTGATTTATTACAAATTGACAATAATGTTTTAAATTGCATAGAATGTTTATAGTTTTACGATGCACTACGTTTTGCAATCGCATCGAGTATATCTCGTGTAACATTCGTTATAGACTTTAATATATCTATTAAACAATAAACACATCATATGATTGATCAATACAAAATATACACACTAGCTACTTTTTGACATGTTCAAATCATTACTTAATATACTAAAATGATACACGTACTTAGTAAATTCGACACTTAATAATCAACACGAGTTATACAATTTTAAAATAACTAAGATATGTGTTTATATATATATATATTTTTTTATGAAATATCACATTTAAAATAATAGTATTTTTATATTTAATGAGATCTAAATTTGAATTTTAGTCCATCCTGAATACGAAGATGTATATAACCAGTTTGCGCATCGCTTGTAGCTCAATATCCTCCAATACAAAGTATTACGCGCAATCAAACGTAAACCGGTTAAGCGGTCAGTATATTCTAATTTGGACAGAAACATGACAATTCACAGTTATGATAATATTATATGACGTGTAATGGTGCTATCAATTATTATGTGCATTACCTTCATTATTCGAAATTAATATTAAAATTACAGTTGTGTATTTTAAGCTATAACAATTTTCTGCCACATAAAAATATAAGATTCTAGAATTTATTCTGTACAATTCTTGAGAACAGTAAGTTGTAAGTCAAAGTTATATATATTACAATTATTATTTTAATTTGTATTTCATCAACTGTTGGAGTTAGGACGGCGGATTGGGTAGGCAATTTAAGGGCAATCTTGTGTAGAATAAAAAAGATGTATACACAAATTTAAAAATATGAGTAGAGCCGATGTAAAAATGATAACGCATAGTTGTCAGAATTACTCACCTATGGTTAGGTTAGGTGAAGTATATATCTATAGTTTTAAATATTAACTTCAATAAATATCCAATCGATTCATCTTTACTCCGATGACTTTGTCAATACTATAAATGTATTATTTGTTTTAAAGTAGGTAATACATAATTGATGTTTAATACTAGTTTGCGAAGTTAAATCAAACTCCAAGATTAACAATTCAATTGTCAATTATATAGTTTTTATTTTATTTTGCTACAAAAATTGAATAATCAATATAAAAACTAACTGTTGACAATTAATATTTTTATGAGTAATCACCGATGGATAAAATTAATGAAAATAATAGTGATCTTATGTAACACAAGCTATCAAAATATAGTATCTAAAACGATGGACAAGAATAAAATCTATTTATCATCATATACTTTAAGTAAACAATTAATTTCAAAATTGAATATGACCATTATCAATGTGAGTAACGATTAATTTTAATTTATCAATAAAAATAACAGTAAATTGCACTATGACATTTTTATTTTTTGGAAATGATGAATACATAAGTATAGTATAGCCTTTAACTACAAAAATAATATTTATGAGGAATCTTACATTACATTTTTAAGTTTTTCGAAAAATTCAGATTTTTAAATCTAATTTTTTGATTCAATAGAAAAAAAGCCAAAAGTTCAAAAATTGTTATTATAAAAGACTTGTAAATGCTTGATATAAAAAAATTTTATCATCTATTTAAAATTCGAGTATTTATTGTTGATGAACATTTAAAGCTTTTTCACAAAATACTTTTTAACTATTACAAAAACCTCTTAAAGCTATCGACAATTTACCATATTATGTCCTCCCATTTCAGATATGGTCTTCCCAGTGGTCTTTTCTCATTAGAATTTTCATCCATCACTATGCGTATGAGTGGGGTTTTACTAGGTACCTCAAACATGCTAAATCCATTCTTTTATTCTTTAAAATTAATACCATTTCCAATATACTGGGCTTATAGAAGAGCGTTTCTAATTCATCGTTTTTTTCTTATTCTCCATTCACCACTTAGTACGTCCTACACAGGTCCAAAAATCTTTCACAAATATTTCCTCTCCAAAACTGAGTGATTTCTATTACTTTTTCCTAATGGCCATGTCTTGGATTCGTATGTAGTTATAGGTCGTATTGTTGTGATATTTAATTATATTTTTAAATCTTTTGCAACTGATTGTGATCCAAGCAATTTCGTGAAACCATAGAGGTATTTATTTCATGACTCAATTTTCACCCCTATTTTTCTTTCGATTTCATTTCTCTCTGAAAATATAGACCTTAAGTGAATGAATTATTTTGCTCTTTTGAAATTTCGGTTTTTAACATAAAGAGGTGAATATAATCTTACAGTGTTTCATCTTTCTACGACCATATATACCGCTTTGTCCTCATCAATCTGTAGTTCAACTTTCAATTTATTTTGCTTTTTCTAGCTGACAAAACAAAAATTTTAATCCGTCTTTTAATTCCTCCATGATCACCAAATTATCTACATAAGCAAGTAGCTTTATAGACAGTTTCTATAACTTAACTCCTTGTAATTTAATACTTATCTCTTTTATTATTTTTTCTACCACTATATAGTATATTGAATAAGATTGGTAACATAGCGTATCCTTATCTTAATCTTAATTTAACTAGTATTGAGTTCGTAGTTATATTTCCTGTTTTAATTTTGACAAATGTTTCTAAAATGTTTGTCTAAAGCACTTTCATGAGTTTATCTAGAAAATGAAATTTCCTCGTGATATTTATTAGGCTTTTCTGTGTAACTTAACCTAACCTAACCTGTGTTTTTAATATATTTATCTTATAATAAATATTTGGTCTGTGGTTAACCTTCCTAGTCTAAAATAATATTGGTAATTACTAATAAATTTTTCGATTCTACATTTACCCTTGAAAACATACAACTTGAAAAAAAATTATAATCTTTCCTGCGATAGTTCTTACAGTCTTGTTTATTTCTTTATTTTATATACTTGACAAATCACCACTGTATTCCAATTTTCTAGCATTATTTTCTGTTATCCAAACCTCATGAATTATATTTTTGGCTTCTCTTTGACGAGTTCTAAACCTTGTAAACGTTACTTCATTGCTGATGTCATTTAATCATTTTTTTTTATATGCACTCCCTTTTCACATATTATATAAACCATCGTTTTCCTTTTGATGTTTACAAATAAATTAAATAGTTAAATTGTTTATGATCACCTAACTATTTAATTTAATTTAATTTTTGTTCAAACCGCTAAAATAAAATACGAACACCCTTAATAATATAGATGATTCAGTAATAAATTATTCAACGTGTTTTGTATACATATGTAGTATATATGTACCGTTATTTGAGAGGTTGATTGATATCGTATGGTAGCTCTTTTTACATTTAAAATAGTCAGTATGACTAGCATGCTAAAATTATATTTGTGAAACGGAATAAGGCACTTATGTACATATTTTATAAAATATTTGATTAGTTAAATTAGTTTAAATATATTTTTATATTTATTATGTATTAAATATTTAGTTATTAATTGGTTTAGTAACAGTGGGTTTTTACAGGTAAATAAAACGTAAATTTGAAGTTAAGAAACCTAACCTAACCTATTAGTCAAAAAACTTATGTTGCCGGAATTTATTTTATACAATGTTGGAGTTTACTTTTAAGTCAAACGTAATGCCTATCGATTATATCGATTCATTATAAACTTAACGTTGGACGGCGCTTTGTCTTAGTAACTTTACGAGTCAACCGCATACAGAATTCATAAAAGTAAAACAAATATTATACAGCGTTGACAGGGGCAAAAGTTTATAGAATAATTATTTTATTATATTATAAAATATACTTATTTTAAAATATTTCAAAATTGTTGTAATAATATTTATTTAATTTTCCATACAGTGGTTATAATATAAAAATTATTTATAGGATTAACTCGAGTTTTGATATTACTTATGTATTTCAGGTGCAATCGAAATTAAACTATTTAATGTATACGAAGTTTTATAAATATTTTTTAAATTAATATATTAGTTATAACAAAAACTGAGTTTTTTTTTTTTTTTTTTTAATAAGAGACGTTTTTACTTTTTGAGCAGAGAAAAATAAATTTAACAACCTTTCAAAAATTGGCATGACTAGATAAACAAATTGACGTAATAATAATGGCTTTTTGATAAATTTTAATTTTTAATAATCAATATTAATTATAAATCTATTGCTATATTGAATGAATGATTAATTTTATCATGAATAAACTAATTTTTAATATTATGATTCGATCGTTTCATTCTATAATAAAATATGTACATTGTTAATACCTAATTTAGTTAAATTGTTCATGAATTATGCATTGTATGTTTTATGTATTTATAGTTAATAAGTGTTGTGGAAATCATGAATAAAATAATAATATATAACAAGTGAAAATTATTTTGTCATTTAACTTGAAATTGTTATTTTATCATCCTGACGGATATTATGTTCTATGCCCTAAGCAACCATAGAAGTCTAAACACAAGTTCGCAAACAAATACTACAACGACAAATTTCATCGTACTGTGAATATGGCATCTTTCATAGTGGCCTTAAAGCCATTCTTAGTGTTATCAAACATTTTTGGAATCATAAACATTACATATACATTTGAATCCGGGTTATTGATTAAAAATTCGAGTTTTATGATTAATTACTACTTGGAACTAGTGCGAATGATCGTATTGATATACTTAACGTACATTTTCCACGTAAATAATACGTTTTTATTTCGAGATATAGTGTTGATCAAATTTTGGGCTATAGTTGTCATGGCGAGAGTTTCCGAAATATGGATTATCAAGTATAATTACACATTAATTTTTAATTTTTATTATTATTTGTTATAACTTATAACTTTATAAGTAACTAAGACATTCCTAGCTATTAATTATTGCTATTTATATATTCTACAGGTAAGTTAAATAATTGTACTGTTAAGATTTATTATTATATGACAAACATTGTAATATAATATAGTATTAAACAATAATCATAATAAATAATAAATCAAATAATACAATCGTGAAAACGATTGCGTTTTAAATTATGTTAGAGTGATACAAGTATATTTAAATTTAAGTGAAGCAAATTTTTTAATTAAAGCCATATAAAACATATTCAGTCACTTGAGTGGCATATAATTTTATTTTAATGATTTAGAGGTCTTAGTGTACAATTTTTATTACGTATCACCCAAATAATGAATTTGCTAATATTATTAGTATTTTATTTTGAACGGTAATATAAATCACCTATTTGAAAATTAATGTTTAAATTGTATGTTTTGTTTGTTTAACCAAATCGTGTACATTAAAGTGTCATCAATGTATAGAGCCATGGAGTCTTTGCACAAAATAAGTCATAATAGTAATATGACCTATTCAACATAATATCATAGTTTTTGTTTATTAAACAAATATTATTTTAAGCCCACAGTTTTTGAAACATGACTATTTTTAATGAACAAAAAAAACACTTTATTTTTATAGCTGAAATCCAATAAAACATTATTATACACTGTTTTAGAATAATCAACGGCATAATCGAATTCGATAGGGCACTCGACGGACTTTCACTGACCGTATTGGAAGAATTCATTTGTTCGACAGCAAAATACAATTGGAATATATTTTTGGCCGCTCTGCTCACGTCTTACATCAGTCTCCAAATATTTTCGATATGGCTGTGGCCGCCGGCAAGATTTAACTTCAACACCATAGTTAAATATTTTTTCGAGATACCGTGCATCATTGATTTCGTTATTTTCGCCACGGCATACTTCTATCTCCAAAATTTGGGATCTAGATTCGAAATATTGAATCGTTTCTGTAAGCGGTTACCTGACGCACTTATCATTACCGCCGGCACATGGACACAATCCAAAATCACTCAGTTGATAGAAAATGTACGGTTGTTACATGCTGAACTATGTGAACTGTTGCGTGTATTTAATCAGGGCTACGGCGTGTTGATGTTGTTTTATTTTGTGTTCAATTTTTTTGATCTCTTACGGAATTTTTACTATTTGTTACACATATCTAGATATTCGTCGTCCAAAATTATTGTTAATTTTACCACATTAAACATCATACTAATGGCTACGTTTTGCTTACAAAACATCTTCTTCGTTATACTTTTACTGATTTCTGTATCTTGGATAAACAAAAAGGTAATGTAATCCATACACAAGGTAAATTATTGTCAACATAGGTATAAAAAATGTTATTCCTTTAACGGTTAAATAGTTTGATTAAACAATTAATTCTCCATATTTTTTTTTTTTTATTTTAATGTAATATACGTATTAACTTAATACCGAGATAAATAAAACAAAATATACTTAATCTAACTGCTAAGTATCTAGAGTCTATAATATATAATGTTTATATAGTATGGATGTATAAATAAATTATAAAATAAATCAAAATAAATTTATATTTTATACGATTACCTAATTGTATTTTTCACTGATTTTCGACATCATTTTTAATTTAAAATGTTTTATATTTTGTGAATAAATTATATTAACCACTATAATTATTTTAGTTAATTTTTTTTTTTTAAATATGATATCTTAACATTTTTAAAATGTTTTCATTATTATAAAAATCTCTTAACAATTAATTATGTAACAACAATCATTAGATTAATCTTACAATCTTACGTATTATAATTTATGATAAAATATATTTAATTTACTTTTAAAATACTTATTTAATAACTATAGGTAATTAGAATAGCATTTTAAGTTATTAAGTAAAATAATATGTATCTTTTTTTTTTTATTTTCAGAAAATGGAAGTAGTTTCATTTCTAAGATTAATACACATTTCAAAACTACCATTTGATACAAAGTTACAAGTAATAATAATTTTTGTTCAGATTATAACAATGATATTATATTAAACTTACAAAATGCTAAATGTTTTATGTAACCTTTATTAATCATTTTTTTTTTGACATATAATATATTTATAATTACTTCAACTAGATTAAAATGTTTATGAATCAATTATCATATTTTGAATGGGATCAAATTTCAGCTTTTGGATTTTTTCGTATGGATTTAAAATATATAATATCAGTAAGTACTTATAATTAATAAATCAATATATAAAGTTATAAAAATTGAAAATAATTTAAATATACATACCAGTTTTTTCATTGATTTATGATGTTTTAAATTTATTTTTTCAATACATTCTTGGAAACTATTTGAAAATCTAAATAAGTATATAATAACTATAAAAATACAAAGTTGACGAAATCTAGTCGATTAATAGGGTAATATATTTTTAAAATCTCCGTTTATTAATTATTAACTAATCGAAAAAAAGACAAATTACTGTATGTATCGTTTTATAATTAATTCATAACTGGATACAACATGTAACGGATCAATACAAGAACAAATAATGTATAATATTGTGTAATAAATTAATAATTTATGTAAAAATAGGACTATAGTATTTATACCATTTTTTTATTACAGTTTTTCATTCTACTCACGGCAATATTGGCCACATCGGTACAAATGAAAAAACATCCATACGTGGTTAGATTTAACAACGCATATCATTCATATTTAAAGTTAGAGTACTTAAACATGCACGAATATGACGTATAAAACGTTGTACTTAATCATAGGATAATATTTAGTTTATACAAAAGTATCACATTTTTCTTATTCATTTATTTAAAATCTTATTTTTTTTTAAACGTTTTAACGTACTTGTGTTTGAAATTTTATTTTCGATTGGTATCTTAACGTATTGGACTATATTACATCATACATTATGATATAGATTAACTGGTAATTAATATTTTAAATTTTTAGTACCAACAAAAGTCTATTTTTAGTATTATATTATATTTTGTAAAAAAAACCGTATTTGTTATAACTTATAAGTATTAAATGGAAATTTTTATTATAATTTATCAATATTCAACGTTTTAAATAGCAAGCAAGAGATTATAAATTTATTGGTTGTAGAACATATGAATCGTAAAATATACAGCAACCTCATTATCGTTGTGTTATTAGAAATAACTTATTACTTATATTTATATTGGGATTGAATGATAACGACGTTCAATTAGTTTTCAAAACATAGATGGAAGTAGTGTGAGTAGATATTATTTCTCTTAAGACTCTTAAGTAAACCTAGTTTATTATAGAAACCACGATAAAATTTAGTACTTTAGTATATAAATTACATTATAATTTATTTTATTTTTTACAAATCATTCGTAAAATATACACAAATACAAAAAAAAATAATATATATAAACACATAAACAAACAAAAATTCTATACTAATTCAACGCATTATGTTGTGTTTGTAATAAACGCTTGCTAAGTACTAAAAAAATAAATATTATAAGTTATAACATAATATATTTATATTTAAGCAATAATACAATAATATTGCAGATGATAATTAAAAAAAAAAAAAAACTCTTAAGATAAATAATTTTCCTTGTACAATATAATATTTTATCATTTAATTTTTTTTATGTATTACATAATTATATAAATAGAAACATGATTTTGATTTTACTCAATTATTATTTCATTATAAAACTTCGTTATTTTTGCTATACTATAATAAATAATATATAAACGAAAAAAATAACGTAAGCATTATTCTATAAATAAATATCACAATATATATATAAAAAAAAATTGTAGGACATTAATTATATGTATATTATACATCCTGTTAAGAATATTATACATAATAGTTTTGTATAGAACGACCGAATTTTGTATAATAATATAAATATTATATTGTCGTTCGTTCAATATATTATCACATAATATAATATATTGTCTATAA
This sequence comes from Melanaphis sacchari, assembly GCF_002803265.2. NCBI lineage: Eukaryota > Metazoa > Arthropoda > Insecta > Hemiptera > Aphididae > Melanaphis > Melanaphis sacchari. Next base: position 933,295 of record NW_020271275.1, on the reverse strand, counting down.
GATGTATATTTCATCATAATACTGGTATGTGTAAATATTTTGCGAAGGATAGTCGCCGTGCGCAATGCGTTTTGAAAAGTGGCATTGTTCGCACGACAGTCGATTTTATTTTTATTTGAAAAGGAATGTTAATATTCTGATGGATACCTCATCGCCATTGTACATATACACTTAAAAAGTGTTCTATAACTTGATAGTTGAAATCGGATGCACCGCTGTGGCGTTTGACCGTCTCTTTTCCGGCTCTTCCATCTGTTTCCGTCCCTCGACACTGTGCTTCATGCCGTACAATACGTATATAAACAGCCCAATCAGCAGCCAAATGCCGAAACGAATCCAGGTGTGTATGTCGAGTTTCATCATCAAGTAAACGTTTAACAAGATACTCAAGCACGGTATAAGCGGGACCAGCGGGACCTGTGACAATGAGACAAGAGGCTTTTTTAAATGTTTGTGCTTATGAAAAAGAATTTTTACGTAGGTATGCATAATAATAGCTAAGAAACACTATAAATTTACAAAAAATATTATAGACTTCTTTTCAAATTTTTTCATAGCTGTCTTTTTTATTATAACCTTTTATATTTTAATATTTTTAGATTAGGTACTCATCAAAAAATATTCATGCATAAATGTTAAATAAATAGTTTTTTATTTCTAACATTCAGATTTCGAATTAATTGATTTATAACCTAATGTTTAAAAAAATATCTATGCTTGCTTTCAAATTCATTATCAAATTTATACTATTGATTGTCACTGAATATCGTTTAGATAAAGCCTAGTTAAAAAATAGTATATTTTTATATATATATATATAAAAAAAAAAACCGTAAATATATTACTATCAATGGCTATATCATGTTATTATTATAGTTATTATGTGAATAGAGATCGATAACGATTAGTACCTTAAACGAAAGTTCTTTGGTCGATTGTGGTTGTCTGGCGAGTAATAGCAACTGAATCAATAGCCCAATGGCTAAAATAGCACATGTGTATGCCGCGAAGTCACTACTATTCTCAATACTCTCTTGTTGGACAGTAATGAAGCAAAACAGCGCAGACGTGCAAACTACAAAATAACAATCAAAATATTAATAACATTAGATTAAACGATCGATCGTTGGCGGGCTATTTCGTTTAGGTACATACTAAACAACATCGTGATGATCGTGGCCACACTCTCGGTTTCTTCATTGGCGTATTTGATGTTGGACAGGTTAAAATACTTTACCACGGTCTTGACGATCGTCTCCGTAAAACTGCTGGTCTCCGATTCGTCATTACCTTTAATTACAAACTCTACGTCTGAGTCATTTCTATACCTTAATATTAACACGCAAATGCACACGATCGAATATGCTAATAACGTGCCGATTGACATCATATCGATCAGCTGTTCCAAGTTGAAAATCGCTGACATAGCTCCTGTAAAAAGCGGTAAATCAATCTCAAGGGGTCCGTATTGTACACGCCGACTGTATATTGCAAAATAATGATAATATTTTATTTACCCGCCAGAAAACCTGACAGCAAAGTGGCTAACACAGGTGTCTGATACTTTGGGTGAATGTCAGAAAACATACTGAACAGGAGACCGTCGCAGGACATGGCGTATAAAATCCTCGGCAATGGGAACATAGTACCTATTAGACTGTAAAATTCGTTATTTTTCGTGAATCGCAATTAAAATTAATATTTTTGATAAATGTATGCCTACCTGGTGAACAGAGCAAAAATAGCACCTGAAGAAACAATCCATTTCACTGTTGTCCAGCCGAGATGATCATAGACGTAGGGGAACGGCGCGTCAGCGTCCTATAATGTGTTGAACATCGAGTTATAAATAGTTCGAAATTATAATATGCGGACTTTAATCATCATATTATTGTTGGAAATTAAAACACCGAAAAGAATGTTATAGGCTGTTACAATTAAGTACGCGGTCTAACATAATTTTTAATTTTAAGTTTTAATATAATTTTTTTATTTCTTGAAAAAGTATTAAATAAAAAATATATGTGCAATCAAGCCTAAAAGTAAAAAAGATTAAAAAAATGGATGTTTAATAATAAAAAAAGTTCCTTTAATAAATACCCACTACCTATAATATCTAATTATTTTAAAAATAATGATAAAACTATTTAGTATATAGATATAGGTACATAGTGTATGGTTTATATAACATAAAATCATTAAATTCATGTACATATTATCGACTTAATTAATATATAATATCAAAACAATATGTGTATGTGATTTTTTTTCGCCAAATCGTATTTACTTTATCCAAATATTGTTCTTTAAGATTAAAAAAAATCATTTTGGTTAAACCACATACCACAAACTAAGGGATAATTTTGTTTTCCAAAGAATTGATCGATATACCTGATTATAATATGGCCACATTAGAGTTAACACCGAACTGATACAGCAGTATGCAAACGTTATGATGGTTAACGACAATATGATGGCCAATGGGATGTCCCGTTTCGGTTTTTTCGCTTCTTCTCCTATATACATAGAAATTATTTAATTTTTATTAAATTTGTGTAGCTTAGAAAATGAATATATTGTCGATTATTTATTCCCATTCGACACTTACCCGTTGTAGCTACTGTGTCGAATCCGATGAATCCGTAAAAACATTTTGCTGCCCCCGCAGTCACTCCGGCCCACCCAAAAGGCATGAAACCTCCTTCGCCGCCCTTCACGTTCTTCGGGATATCTTGTTTTGGTATGTTCCAATTGTATAAATTAACTATAATCAACGACAACAAAATATTATATCAACACGTGTCACGTATTACAGTATTGATGCCCTTATCTAAAATATTATTTATCCACGCTGATGACTTATGATTTAAATTAAAATATTATATAATACCTTTGAATAATCCAGTTATAACGACAGTGGCCACGGTTAATAAATTAACGACTGTAAATATGTTGTTGATCATAGTGGATTCGCGAACTCCCCATGACAGTAAGACTGTAATGTTAAATATCGGTTAAATAATATTTTAACGTACCTAGATAAATTTTATTACGGTTATTATAATATGGTTCATCTATAGAACATTTTTTAGCTTACTTGATAATAGTAACACAACGCTAAACGACAAAAAGTCTGGAAACTCGGACAAAAAACTGACATTCATAGGAAAAAGTTCGGTCATTGTTCTTTTCATGGGATACTCTAATAGAGCATCAATGTAGTTACTTAAACCTTTGGCCACACTTGCAGTGCCTGTAACAAAACAAATTAATATACTCAATTTTAATGTTTAGCACATTTCAATAGGTTTCTTTGAAATTATAACTTAAGTGTTTTCATCATGTGCACTGTAATTTAATTTTATTGTGTAAATTTCAAGATGTCCTAATCAAGAAATTATATATCATAAAACTTTTTATATATTTTTTAAACGTAAGTATAGTTTATTTATTATTGTACGTATTTGTTACATTTAAAATCACTAAATGTAACTTTTTCGTCTTAATTATTTGTACATATTCTTTTATTTTCACGCATATTAATCGGTATTTCTGTAAGATGATTTTTAAACATTTTATAAATAAAATCATAAAAGTGGATAAAAAAAAATTATATGAATTTATATTATATTATATGTTTTATAGTTTTTGATATGTGTTATTGTAGTTAATAATATGTGCATAAGTGTAAACACAAACATATTATTATAAATCGTTTTAAAATTAATATAAATTATTATTTGATTCAAATCATAATGTTAACTTTTTGTGTTTTTAAAATTTTTAATTGTCAGAGTTTCAACGTAAAAAACATTTGCTAATATTACGATAAAATATAGTACATATTAGATTAGCGTGTGACCGCGGACACAATTTCTAAGGCTTTATTATCGTTACAGTTAGCGTCCTACAACATAGTTAAATAGGTAATAGGTAATAATTACGCTTAACAATGTACAGAATGGTTATTTTATTTGGTGTTCCGACATAATTGTTGGAAATGCATTCATATTTTTGATTATTATTATGCTAAGCATTTGAGAATACGTTTGTCAATGTTTATCAGTTATCACTACCCAATTGTTCTAGAAACTTAAGGTTAAAATTATTTTTAACAATATGCCTAGACTTATTTTATAAAATATTGGCATTAGTTCCCGATTAACTTTTTACCCTGTATAAGCTTGATAGACCTAAATTTCACTCACCAATGACGTATTCGAGTATCAGATTCCATCCGATCACGAACGCGACGAATTCGCCAACGCCGACGTAACTGTAAACGTAAGCCGACCCGGCTTTTGGCACTCGCGCTGCGAATTCAGCATAACACAGACCTGCAGGTATAATAAGATAATAATTACATAATAATATATTATTAAGCTGTTGAGTCGTTAATAATAATATTAGAGTTATTTCCGGTTTGGACTAGTTACAGCTAGGGTGCCTAGACGTCTCATATTATAATAATTCTTTTCGGTACGACGGTATTATGTTATTATACACGATTTCAACTTTTAAGCACCTATGGAAAAATTATTTATGATGGGGAGAAAAATCGTAAATTGATTTTCAACATTTTTGCAATATTTCACATCGATATTTTTTTAACAAATCCTATAATTTGTTTGCTTATAATATTTTATTGTGATGCGTATCGTTCTTTTGATTTATTTATAATATATATATATATATTATATATAAGGTTTATAGCAAATGGTTAGAAAAGTATAAAATACGTGATGAATTGAGTATATTTGACTGTAATATAACGGATCCGTGGTCACGATTTAACTCGTTTTTATTATATGGATAAATGTTTCAGAATCTAACCAATCTGCCTTAATCGAAGTCCTATTATTTGATCAATTTTCAATTTTTTTCAATATTTATTTATTTTTTCTTATCTCACCTGCAAAAGCTGACGCAAAGGCAGCCAAAATGAACGATAGCACGACCGCCGGACCGGCGTCCGTTTTAGCTACGGCTCCGGCGAGCACGTACACGCCTACACCCAACGTTGATCCTACGCCAAGTGCCGTCAGATCTACCAGATTGAGGACTCTGGCTAATTTCTCCTTGCCCGGTTGGTCAATCAGTACGTCATCATCACTTTTACGTCTAGACATCACCTGTATCAGTTTTTCTCGCTGCAATAATAAAAAAAAAAAAATTACCTTATAATTATTTTCGTTTTCTATTTCATAATATCATCAACAGATTAAATCACAACGAGTTGACATTACTCGTCAAGTTACCGTTGAACTCGGTTTGTATCATTATTCAACAGGTAATAATAGTCAAGTGTAATCTAAAAATTTAGAATTTTTCCTTGTCAGGTTAAATTAAAAAATCGAATACATAATATGAGATAATGTAATGTATATCACATTATATATATATATATATATATATGTTTCGATACATTGAAAGTAAAAATTATTTGTACAAGCATTTCAATAGAATTTGCTGCAAAAATTATGACATGTCCATTAGTTATAAGCCTTTCTAATAAAAAAAAACAGTGAAATTTCAGATATTTATTTATTATTTTTAAATATTACTACCTTTTCAACTCTATAGCAAAACATGAGTGAAGTGAGTTCATGGTCGCGTTATCTACCTTTAATTAAATATTTTCATTCACAGGCAACTTCAATGATAGGCGATAACTATAATGAGATAATTATTTAAAATAAATCAATCCGAAAAAAATACAGTAAAATATGTATTAATTTTTTCAACTTTTAAAATTCAATTTAAATTGTATTTAAAATCATACATTTGGATTCCTAGTTTTACTTTTTGTTTTACTGCATGTTATCTAATCATTTTTATTTCCGATCTCGTCATCCAAATAAACTGTGTTAAACGTACCAGGACATTTATATTTTATAAGAAAAATTAGCATAATCATTAGAAGTATTTAAATTTTTACGAATAGGGTAGTTCTTGAAATTAAAATACATTCTGTTAAATCCTCGAGAATTTAATTTATAATAAATTATTTTTTAAATGAGCATTTTCTTAAGACATTTTTCTGTGAATTTCTCAAAATGCTCACAGAATTAATTCAATACAAAACTTAAATCATTTCATTTTAGTCTTCTGTTTGGAATATTTTGAATTGCTATTTATTGTTTAGTTATTTTTTCAAAGAAAACATTAGCGATACAACTAATGAAAATAAAAAATTCGTTGAAATTTACCATATTATAATAATAATTTATAAATCTTCATTGTTGAAATACGAAACAAATTAAATTGTATTATTACATTTTATTTAGAATTTAAGTAATGCATTTTTTAATTATATTACACGTAATGATTTTACGTTTATAAATAACAAAACACACTATTTGAAATCTGATATATTTTATTATATTAAATCAAAATGTATTACGGTAAAATATATAATAACAATTTCAATAAGCTATTATTAAATTGATGACAGACGTTTGTTAATATTTTTTTAATTTTAAATAATAAGTTGTAGTATTATAAAATTTACGATAGCATTATGTATTATCATTAACTATAATATATTATAAAATATAAATATAAATTGTATAATATATTTTACTCAATGGCATTGTCTAAAAAATAAATAGCCGTTTGTAGATTTTAAATATTTATTAATATACAAATAATTACAACGTTGTGCGTTGTAGACTGTAGTAAATAATATCACATTTCATTATTTGTTGAGTTTTGATTGTGAATTGGAATACAAATAATAATACAATATTATGCTATAATAATATGATTATATGGTCAAATACGTTAATGAGAATTCAATAGAAACGTTTTAAATAATATGCAATTTCATATGTAGATATAAAACACATTATTCTGTAAATAATTAAAATACTTATAAAGATACAATATGAATTGATTATGTTTAAAATTAAAATGTAAAAGTTGCAATAATAAATTTAATAATAATAATAACGCACTTTATTATAGCCGTTATTCGTAATCACAATTTTGGCAAATTAATTATTTTCATAAAAGATAACGCAATATATGACTATTTAGTTAAAAAAAATTATACCTGTTAAAACGTATAAACATAAAATCAGAGTTTTAGTTACAAAGAATTATTTAAATATTTTGTCTGAGTATCACATAGTGTATGTAAAAACCTATACAGTAACTAAGTTCATAAAAATATTCTTCCTAATCAATAGAATATATTATGTGTTCAGTTTCAATTTAAAATCAGACATATCTTGTTATTCAGTTTAAAATATACCCAAGTCTTAAGACTTAATGGTTCTACACCGTTTTGTATTTAAACTGCTAATATTCGCCACTAAATTTGTACACATCCGCGCGCATTAAACAATCTATATATAATACTTTATGTATAATATACTACTAATTAATAATAATTTAACAAGGGTTTGTTTTATCTAAGCTTTAATCGCTCATAAGTGCACGATTATGCAAGAGAAGAGTTCACGTGTTTAGCGCAAGCCGTTACATTAATTATTATTAATAACACATTTTATTTATTTAATTGTTCAGTAAGAGATAATATATTCATCAAATTAATCTTTAAAACCAGCTAAATGTATTACGAATAATATATACTTCATTAAACTGTGAGTTATTTTAAGTCTATTATTGTCGCTACTTATAAAAATAATGATACCTATTTAGTGTATAATGTAATCTAATAAAGTGAATTGGAGTTAAACATTTTTAAATTTAAATTTTTTTTAATATGGCGATGACTCTTCTGGAAAATTTTAAGAATGGACACTAGTATATTACTAACAGCTATATGTATATATATATATTATATACATGCATGCGTGTAGAAATTTATAGGTATTACACAATGCCCCAATACGATTATATTAGCTTGTATGTCTAACAAATATATTTTCTAAGGTTTCTAGTGCATTTTACTTTCCAGTAAGACGTGTTTTGATTTAAAAGTGTGCAATATAGTATAACATTGAATGTATAAATGTATAATATAATATAAATTAATTAATATGCATAATGTTTAATTTAGTAAATGGCAATAATGACGTTTTTTTAAGTTTAATTTATTTTAATTATTATTATATTGGTTAATGTGTAGGTATAATTCAATAAATGTATAATTAACATTAATTACATGTATTCAATATTATTTTTATTTTTTAAGTAATCTAAATTCAAAATATTTTTATATTTATACTAACTAAAAGTTTAAATATTACTCTATTCGTGGGACTGATTCTTCTGTTTTTATTTTTATTTTTTTTAGATTAACAATTTTTTAAGCTTTATATTCTTAGACTTATGCCTTATCATTACTTACTTATCAGTTTTTCAATAATATAAATTATATGATAATATTCTGTTATTTATAATTTTAAAAATTAAAATGCCACGATTAGTTATAAGTTATAACCTAAACAATATAATATGTTTATGTCTAAATAAAAAAAATTTAAAACCGTAAAACATAATATCTTATACGATTTTAATGTTTAAGACATTTGTATTTACAAATAATATGACTAAGCATATTAAATATATTATATAGACATATAGGGAACAATGCTTCTAATGTAATATCTATAAATTTAAGTAATTTTTACTTATTTTGTACCTTTAAAAAGGAGTTAGTTTGTTTATGTACTTCAAACTTAATTAAAAAGGCAAAATCTGACATTTCATCGTCATTACATGTCATGATGAATTAATTAAACTCCGCGATATATACATTACAAAAGTCGATTTTCATTATTGAATATTCATTCTGTACAAAGTACACCATATCATATATTGTTTGTGGGCCAATTTATAAAGATTCCTATTTCCTAAAATAAGAACATTGCAATAATAATATTGTACTAGTAGTTTTACTATTTAATGATTTTAATGTCTAATCGTATTCTGCATAAGTATGAAATATCACTGTCTTTGTTAACCATAACATTGGTGGTTTGTTATAATTGCATAAATATATTACACAATTTTAAAAATGTGCAGAGAACTCCATGCGTTTATGAAATATATGTGTATCAATGCAAAATTTATATTTTAAATTTTTATCTATATAAGTAATAAGTAATAAATAATCAGAGCTTAAAAATATATATTTATAAGAATCTGTTCATCTAAATATAATATAATAAATTATAACTATAAAACATAGATTGTGCAATGTTTTAAAATTACAGACCGCTAATTAACAGCCATTTAGTTGAATAAATGATTAAACGTTGCTAATATTTCAATACTCCATATTTTTCTATAAGTACATAATTAATTTCAATTCATAAATGTATAGGTACTATTGCATATAGACTTTTACTATTTTCTAAATGATTTTGAAAAATATACACAAAAAAAAAAAAAACATTAGTCATCAAGTAATATTTGCGTAATAATTTCGGAAAATTTACAGGAAAAAAACTTAACCAAGTACACGTCATTTAAATAACTACAACATATAAAACATGTTTGTAAATAAAATAAAATAAAAATAAATACATGACGCAAATATTTCTTTGTATGAGTTTCGTGACAAATCGCTACATTTTATCTGTACAAAACTAAATACATTATATTATGATCATTTTTGCATCTTTTAGTATTTTTCAGGAATGTGTCACTCTGCACAATATACTATTAAAATACTCCGAAAATCACAAGACTTATAAGTTATAAGTTATTGTATTGTAAGTTATTAATAAATTGTTTATAATTTTTGATCTAAAATGATAACTTTGAGATTTAAAAAAAACTTCACAGAGTTTGTCAAATAATTTCAAATAAACTCTTAAAACACGATATCTGCAATTGATAACTTATAATTATATTCTACTTGCCTAACGTTTTTATTATGATATTATCATTAGGTTTTGTAAAATATTCTTAAATTATTATCTGCGTATAGTCATATATTATTATTATATTCTTACGACACATGGATGTTCTATTGATGATATTATTAATATAACAAATAGCTATAGGCTACGTGATATTGACGAATCTCCAAAAATGACTCGTTACAATAGAACTGAGACCATCATCATAGGTATCGAGTTAAATTTTCGTCTGGTCTTTGTCTATTTTTATTTATCGTCGTACTACCGCAGACGAAGTGCACTCAGACGACCGACGGCGACGGCTGATGCAATGATAATGACACGCAAGGACGTTAGCCAAAAAACGTCCAAACTGTGTCGATCTCGGTACGGAAACCTTTGCTGTTACATGGTTGAGCAACGGTGAATATAATATATATACATAGGAACAAAAATAAATAATTAAAACGGAAGCCACGATCTCGTTCTGTCAACCGATATATTATTTAGAATTTCAGTATAAATATTTGATGATCTCAACAATTATCTTTGCTTATATCTGGGTTGTAGAAAAAAAATTTTGAAATATTTCTTTATTAATGCTATATTTGTAATTAAATATGATATATATATATATTTCACGTAATCGCTTCAACGCTTTTTTAAAATAATAATATTATGAATCCTTGAACTTTGCGTCCCCAATTGTGTGCACATGTTAATATTTACATAATAATATACAATAATATAATGCATTATGTGCATTATATTACAGCTACGTTTTACAATTCGATTTCACGATGAATCCGACAGAAACGTCCGCTGCCGCCTCCGCCGTTGCCGTCTGGAGCCAGACGAATTTATTTTTAATTGTCGCATTACGTCAAGTCATATTAAAAAAATATTACATGTAAGTATATAAATGAATTATAGGTCAACGGGGTGGAGCCTAAATTATTTCTGGTGCTTTAATGATTTTGTATGACTGAACTCGGCCGATGATCAATAATATTATATACACTAAATTTACAGCATATGATGTAAATTATTATTATTATGTTTGTTAGTGTTTAGGTCATTTATTTATTTATTTGAGTTTTTTTTTTTTGTGATGAGCATTAAACCGTACACGCAGCTAATATCGTACACGTGTTTTCTGTATGGCTATATCGTAATACGACCGCAAAGTTCCGGTTTCTTTTATATCGATCGACCGAACAGCCAATGTAGTATTCACCATCATAACATTGTATTATTACGTCAAAAATATAATGATAGTTTTTATCCGTAGAATTGAGGAACGTAAAGTAGGTCAATTAATATTTTTTTATTTTTTTTTAAAAAAGCATTCAACAGGAGATCTTTAGTTATTATTTTTTTTTAACTTATCGTTAATAATAATAACTTAACAGTATTTACCTAAATTTCAACAAATACCAATACATTGCAGCAATATAACATGATACAAGTAATCAAGATAATTGTTAGAAGCTATCTAGCTACCTAGTCACCTGTAAAGATAAATACCATTATTATTGTTATAATTATCTCAATATGTTTCGAATAATAAAATATTAGAAACTTATATTATACTAGGTAGGATCATTTCACAGATTTACTCAGTGGCGCAACTTGATAATAAGGAACTCATGTGAAAATTTCCGGACCCCTTATCTGCTAGTAAAATGAAATTGAAAAACAGTTATCCTTATTATAACTCTAAAAAACATCGTTTTCTCACATGTCATAGTTAATAATTGTTTGTTATACGTTATTTTTCTTTTATAAATTCAAACATAAAAATTAATTTTTTTTTATTATTACAAATGAAAGTATCGCTCATAATATGTACAGAAATTATATGGAACTATTGTACGACATTATTAATAATTTGGAGAGTAATAAATCTGATTTTTTTTTCACTTCACAGTTAAACAATTATTTCGAACCACAATTATACACTTGTTGTCTTTCATCATTCTAATAAAACGCACACATTACATAAAAATATAACTGTATGAATATTATGTAAATAATATTATTATCTTATTATCATTATGTAAAATCGTGGAAATATACGAAAAATGCGCCAAGTATTGTTTTGAAGTTAGAACTCTGTTATATCTTGAATAACAAGTAACGATTATCATTATTACGAATCACGATATCAACTATATAGATAGAGTAAACGCTTAAGCTATCTGCAACTAATTTTATTATAATATTATGGTCGGTTACCTAGCTATCTTAAGTTCATAGTAATTAATATTCAAACGTTTAGAACAACGCGAATAATAAAAATGATAATTTGATTAGCACTCGTGTTGTTATACATATTATACGTGAAATCGTCAATCGAACATAACAATATTATTTACTGATAAAATACGATTCCGGTTATTGCGTAACGAGTTTTTGTCTAAGACTCTTTGAAGTTAAATAAGCACGTATTGTTATTTGCTCAAGTGATTAGTTTAAATAACAATATAAATTCGTCAACTTGAAAAAAAAAGTTCTCGCTCTTAAATTTTTAAAAATAAAATAAATTATAATTATGAATGATTCAACTGCGCATTTATTGATCTTGGATTGGAGTCGAGATACCGAGAAAAAAACTGTTCTACTTTTAAAAAATAAATAAAAGCTATGAAAAAATTTAAACGTTATGTATATTATTAGAAAATAAGTAAACGATTTTTATCTGTAGAAATATTAGAATTAAATGTTCAAGTTATCTTTGTAAATTATGATGTTTAGTTTTAATTAGTTAATTTTATAACGAATTTCATTTGAAAAAATTTAGCTATTATATTATAATATAAAAAAAAAAAAAAAATAGTAGCTTTTTGAATCCTAAATAAAAAAATGATAAAAAACTTTTCATCCTGAATCGACGTTCTGTTAAATTCGACGAGTAAAAGATTACGTTTTTTGCAATTTTATCCTACACGCGATTGCTTTAAAAACAAGGTACAACATAGACATATGATGTACCTAATATCTTCATAATCCGTAAAAATATACAAAATTCTAGTCAGATTGGAACAGAGTACAAAATAGTACAATACGTTCTGTATAGATGAGTAAATTAAATTACATACATAGATGTGTATCTATGACGTATACACATGACCGGTTTTATGGCGTATTGCATGCTGATTGGCGAATTCTAAGAAATTTATACTTATAGAAAAAATTCTCTAACCATAAACGTATAATTATTATATGCTTTCAGTCACACATACCAATTTATTTATTTCGGAATATTTTCTACTGCGCAGTTCTACAGGTAATAGGTAGGTAAGACGTTTTGCACTAGAAACGAAGACAGCTTAATTTCTGGCTACCAACACGACCATCATCACTGGTGTATATTGTGTACTTGACTTTTAGCAATTTAATGTTACGTTCTTAAGATCCAATCAACGTAATACTTCTCGTGATGGCTCAACATAACCTTATATTGTACACATGAACACATGCGTGGTGTAATAATGATTATAATATTTACGTTTATCGTGTTAATCGCGTTTATACAGATTTGGAATAAGTATATAATTAGAATTGTAACGATATTTTGATACTGTGATTTTATTACTGGTATCTATAAATAAATAAATAATAATAACCGTAACACACAAAATAATAAAACGAAATTATGCGCTATACGTTATTAATTTGTTGATAACACAAGATATTTTAGTATCGCTATTTTCGCGGTCGATGCGAATCCGATTCGCAAAACAAAATATTTTTTTTTTTTTTTATATTATTAAGATATATTAGAATGATTTTTTACCAATATTGTTGCTATATTATTATCTTATTTACTTAGAAACTATTGGTGGTGCATGGATATAAATGCAATGTTCAGCGAAATTTATATAGTCTTGTTTATAGTGACAAATCAGAAAAACGATATCAGACACACGTACGTACTATTTATTATACGCATTTAGGATATTAGACCATATTTGCTTATGTACGACTTACTTCTTCTCTACGCTCATTACGGACATTGATCAGCCCACGTTTAACCGCATATTGAGATAATCTGAATATTCATAATAGATAAATGATTATAATAATTTTTTTTTTATCTTTACGTGTTATTATGAAATTAAATTCCTTAGCTCCTTTGAAAATTCTCAAGCTCATACATACTTTAGTACGTTACTCGCTATAATGTATATATACGTATCCAAGTTTTGTTGACACTGGTTGAAGGTTATGATATAATATGTACTGAACATAAAAATGTCCTTGAGTCTTGACAAATTCAACCTATTTATTTCATACGGTAAACTAATAAAAAAGTATACGATTTTAGTATAGACGAGTTTGATGTAGGTAAACACATTTATAAGTGCACAATATATTATATTATTCTATCGAAAGCCATGTAAATACTGAACGACGTTGTTTAAAGTTGAAGTGATAGACAATTATAATTTCACGTCAAATTTTGAATAACTAGACAATATCGTTGCTTAATATTCAACTAAAATAAAGTTCATCATGTGCGATATCTATCGTTCAAACGGTTTCATACAAATAATTGAAAAGAGAAAATAATTATTTAACTGCAATTAATCTATTGTACCACTGATGCGGAACATGCAATAATTATAATAATCTTAATCATAAAAATTGATCGAGTCTCGAATTTCTGCACCTTAGCTCACCTAATTTCATATTCAGTAGTTTTTATTAAAATTCTTACTATTTATTTTTGAGTGTCAACTTTCACTATTAGACAATATGCTATGATATTGTAATAATATTGTAAATAATATAAATTTATAGTATTTATACATTAAGATAATATTAAGTACAAATGACAATAAGTCATAAGATATTGGAGAATGTTGTTGACGCGAGAATCGATGGTTATGGATCGTTGGACGTATGATGACACCCTTAATAATAGTAAAATACTGCAATATGCTGGATAGAACGATAAAGAAAAGGAATTGAATATGTCCTCAACTTAAGCGATACAATAATATGCGTGTGTCGTTGTTTTTCGAGACCTTGAGCTCCTACTATTACAAGCCGTACCTATAATGGTATTGCAACGAACGATTTATCACGTCTCGTCAATATAACATATTAATAATAATGTATAATATGTCAAAAATATAAACAATACCAGCCATGCACAAACAGAAAACTATATCATTATAATACGATGTAGACTGGGCGAAGATTATCGTCGCTGAACAAATCGAACCCGGTCCTACGGCGTTCGGGTGGAAAATATGGGCATAAAAATAATGCAATGTGTTACACACAAGATACATATAAAGAGTATAAAAAAATTGAAAAACTGTCTTTAGTACGCGATGCATGTGCGCGATCGGATAAAAAATATGACAATACTATATTTAAGCTATAAAGACGAACGAATTTATAGAAAACAGTTATGTGTTACGTATAATAAAACGATTACAGTTATAGTATATAATAAATAGTTTTCTAAAACAATTGATCTCTCTAGCTGACCTGACTGGCGCAACTACATTCGCCACCATCGCAATCGGACTAGGGACACTTAACACTGTCTGCAATGTTAAGTTGACGTGACAGTATACGCATTGTACTGTATGTCTGCGAAATTTATCTGTGGTGGCAATAATTGTGGGTACGATTAATTGAAGATGATCTGATTGATTCGATTATTATACATAATTAATTATAATATTATAATTATATATATATATTTGTAATATTATAATAATGCACATTTGAATGAGGTAATTAGGTATATTATATAGAGTTGCCATTGGTTGAAAAAATAAAAAGTGTTGTTATAGGATTTTTTTCAAATAAACGAAAAAAACATCGGATATTCTTATCGGATGTATTCTTTGTAATACAAATGTACATAAAAAGGCAATGTCGGTATGCTTTTGTACTGTTAATAGACTTAAGAACTACTCAACCAATTTCAACGAACATTGCAGATATTGTTTTTAAATATATCAGAAACGTTTAAGTAACTAGTCGTCTGAACTACTTTCAAAAATATATCAAGTGTTAAATTTAATACACCATATCTCGGTCAAATCATTTAATAGATTTTTCGGTTTATATGTAGATTTACCTACAAGGATTAAGGCTATAATTTATATAAACGGCGTATCGAAACAGAGTATCATTGGATGTATATATGATATTATATAAAATACGAGTATGTACATTATAATTTTAAATTACAAAATATTATTATAATATATTTTATTATTGTAACCAAATGTTGTTATCTATATGCTATACAAACACATTGGTTGTGTAAATAATTTAAAACCGTTAAATAAAAAATCATGATGTTTTAAAATTTCGTATTACAAAATTCTATATTATATCTTTGATATTATTGTGATTTTTGGTTATTAATTACGATTTCATGTATATTGTACAGAATGTGCAACACTCGCGAAACTATATTCTTAAATATTTTTCAAGAAATTATTGATATTTCTTGGATGATTAATAACACGCATGTGTAACATTGTGTATACTCTGACACTCAGCACTATGTAAACAATATTCGAATAATATAATATTGCGTTTATACTATCAATTTACTGACTCTGCAGCGAATTGCTTTGACAATCAGTATTATAACATTTATAGCTTTCTGTATTCCTGACCAACAACTCGAAAACATATTATAATAGGTAACAATTATTTAAGATTTATTTCAATCAATACAATCATAAAATATACACGTTATTATAAACTGTTAGTTATAAATAATTTTTAATTGGTTGTCAATTATATTTGGAACAATGTGGAAGTGCAAATGTGAAGTAACTTCCTATAATTAATTTTGGCCATATCTTCAAATCGATGAATTTATAAATTCCAAAAATCAACTTACTAATTGAGATATTTAATTTAATCAGGTGTATTTGGGCATATAGTGAAGGCATGGCTAATTATTCCTCACACACATCGTAAAATAAATATTTCTTATCATTAAATTTTATACAGGTCATATCAAAAAATTATATTTATATTATACTTTTGGTTAATCGTACATCTTGTAAAAAAATATATATATGTAATAACGATAAATAGTGGATTTTGTAATTGATATTATTGTTTTTAGGGATTTTAATCATTTTAGAATAGTTAGCTTTAATATCTTACAAAAAATAATTGAACACCAGAATTATATTGAGCTTCAACGGCACGATTTCTAATGTTTTCAATTATCGGTTTCATTTAAATTCAATACATCAGCCAATGGGCTGGTGATCTTTACACTTTACCCTATTGTTATACACTCGTTTATCTTGATACCGTTATATTATACAGGTGGATATAACAACATTACATGAAATATGAATTCCCAACAACGATTTTCATCATATAATTTTGCGTATAATATGTACTAATTTAATTGTAAGCAATATTATTGTTATAACAATAATAGACAATAGTTATAACTTATAACTATACTATAATTATATTATATATATATATATTATTATTACGGTGCACAATAAATGTAGTTTGCCGACAAATTGAATCTTAAAACATTATTTTTATCTAAGTCACGATGACTAGAGTTACATATTTGGCAAGCATGCGTTATCGCATTCCAAAAAGTTCATATTATTATTAAAATATATTATTATCATTTGGCGCCCAAGTGGTTGACCCTGGCCCGAAACTTTACTGGTATTAAGCGGATATAGTGATAGAGACTCAATATACCAATATTATTCAATTATCACGTTTACACTGAATGTTTTAAATACATATGTTTTTATAGTATTCATTATGTTTCATCGTAATAAATGCAATAAAGCTTTCATACAATTATTTACTACTATGTCGCGAAGGAAACGGTCTGTTTTAGCTGCAGCCTGCACACATCGGACAATTCTCAACTAAGAAGGACGAATAAAACTATGATAATATTATTGAAAGCTGCGGTATAAAATTACTTACATAATATAACAGTTAAAAAATAACTTAAACTAAAATGTTTATAGTTTTCATGTAAGTTAATAAAATACTTAATTAGATTAAATCGGTCTTATTTATAGTATATAATAATATATACAATTATGTCGAGTTACTTGTTGTTAATTTAAAGACGTGTTAAACATAATTACTCAATTATATAATATGACATACTCAGATACTCTCATACTTGTACGTACCATAATTTATAACATTATTGTGTACATGATTAAGTGATTGGTGTGAATAGTTAGATGGTGAAGGGGCAATTATTTAATTTCAAAACAAATAGGTACCTGCGCAATTGCGGCGTGAACGAGATAACAAATGATTTTAATTATCGGCGATAACAATAATAGGATAATACACAAACGTGTTATCTCGTAAACCAAAGTATATTATGTACAGATAAAAACATCAATTCGAGATTAGTCAGTGACAGTAGTTAGTAGGTGAAGTCTGAGGAAGTGAAAACAGCTATTGTTAACCGTCAATGACGGAAACTATATAAAAAAACGCATTCCGTATTTATCTACTGTTATTTAACCAATTGGTGTTAAGGGTTGTATTTTTTCTGTTGTCCTTTTAATACGACTTGTTATGTTGATTTTCTACAATTTTAATTCGTATTTAAGAACTGCTTTTTTTCTTTTGTGTCTATATAAAACATAAAACCGTTAAATTTTAGTTTTTAATGTCTAATCAATTTTTTTTTTTTAATCAGACGATAGACCTGCCTTAAAAAGGATTGCTGTGATAATGTTTATTTGTTTACGTTAATACAAATGTAAATAATAGATGAAGCGATAAAAAAAAAACAATTCATTAGTAGGTAGATATTATAACTATATTTTAAAATATAAAATTATTATTGACTTGGAAAGAATTGACTTTTATCCGATATTTTTCATTGAATTATAAATTATAAAAGACTATATTATTTTTTATATATGTAATTTTATTTTACTATAATAATCTACAGAACATTTTTATAGCTGAATATATAAACTTACTTTTTATAAAAAATATTTATTTCTATTAACAATTTCACATATATAATAATGCTGAATTATGAGTATCTAGGTCAAAATATAATATTATACCGTAATCAATAATGTTAATAATCTATGCATAGTTAATAATAAATTACCTTACAATATATTTTATTACGTATTATTAGCAATAAACTATAAAAAATTGTTCAATTAAATAATATTCGTTTATTAATCATTGTGTAGCTAATTATATTTTAACAAAACCAAATTTTGTTTTTTATAAATTGTAATAATTAGACAATAATTTGGTTTGAAATTTTAAATACTTATATTTTATAATAACAAACATTACATAACAATTTTTTGTTTTTAATTTATTATATTTTAATATTAGATTTAAAATACCTGTTTTTAAGAGTTTTGAAATTATAATATGTATTATAATGGCTATAATAACTATTAACTACCTATTAAGTATTTAATAGCTTCACTGAGTAAAAGAAAGCCGTATAGGTATATTTTTAAACAATAATTATTATTCTTATTATAATTACACAGGTAGTTGTTACAAATAACTAGAATGGTACTAGATGTTTTACCTACATAATCGTTTGAAAAGTTGAATAAACCTTAATTTTGTATTACGGGTTTTTTCGCGCAACAATATTATGCTTATATTATACTAAGGTGTTAATATTTTGATTTTAATATGATCATGGAAAAATAAATACCTAGGCATATTAGCAAAAATACAAATGTTAGTCTGACTGATGTATCCTTTTTTAAATATTTTATTTTTATGATTTACCTGATTGCATTGATTGTGTATTATATTTCTTACTGAAATACAATATTACATTATTTATGTAGAGTAGAAATTGCTAGATACAATATCAAATAGAATACGTTGTTTAGTCGCATTAACTGATATGTGGTACAACATTTTCATAATATCATATATATTTATAACAGTTAAATTTTTAAAAATATAAGATAATATTAAGTGTACTATATAAATAAATTACAGAAAATTAATACAAATATATATGTTATTAGTATATTCAATATAAATTAAATTAAAAATAACATCTAAATACATTTTACATTTCGTTAAAAAATTTAAATAATTCTATAATTAATTTATTATTATTATATATATATATACATAAAGTATATTGATTTTTATATTTTACATTATTCAATTTGATAACACGTTTTTAATCATATCGGAAAAATTTAAAAATGTTTTTATTGATAGTCACATTAACAAATAACAACTCTAATTAATAAATATGTATTAACTTATTTTATTGTATTACATCTAATGTCATATTAAACAGTTATTTTTATAAATAAATATACTACTTGGAAATTTAGCAGAAACTTAAAATTGTGTGTGTAACCAGTTATGTACCAATAATTTCTACTAAGTATGCGTGTAGTGTATATACAGTAGGGTCTCGGTAATCCGAGCACAGGCTAATCCAAAAGACGCGGTAATTCTAACTGGTTTGGAAATTGCCGCATTACTATACTAATACACGTTACACACGTGTATGGTGATATCATAATTCATAGTAATATGCAATACATGTATTTATTAACTGGTTATTTATACATAGTTATAATGATTTTGTCGATTTTGATTGTATTAATTATTGTGTTTGTCAACAACGAATTTTATGAATTAATACTGCAGTACGGATAAAAATTAATTTAAAAATTTAAATTACAAGGGGATTGATTTTTTTTTTTTTTTAAGTAATTCGAACAAATCGTTAATCCAAATGATCCATTTCCCCAATCTCGTTCAGATTGACGAGACCCTACTGTATATATATATATATATATATATATATATATTTATTAATAAAATAAATTGTATTATCATATTATATTCTACTAACAAAAAAAAATTAAATCACTATACAGTCTATATAATACTTATAAAAAAAAAAAAAAAAAAATGCTGATATTCTGATCTATTTTTTTATGAATACTATAAAATAGAAATAAATAAATTGTGGCAAAAATGTTAGGATTGTATGTGATTTATACCTACCAATAAGTTAACTGAGAGAAAATTAACAGCCATGCCAGATAAAATATTCAAACTAGCAATGTATATACATGCATCGATCATTCGTTGTCGTTTTTTCAGACAATGACGACTGACCTATATGTTTTGGTACACGAACAACAATTATAACAGTCAAAATTATTACAGAAAATAAAGTACCATATTTATAATGAACCACATTCCACGATATATACTCGCAATTTGTAACATGTTTAGTATAATATCTGATATCTCTCGATAAACAATATAGTACGATAAATAAGAAATAATCAGGTCGCGCGTTTAACAATGTTCAGGCGACAAACTGTTTTTGGCAACCAGACAAGCGCCACCGTCGGGTATATAGTTTTGCACAAACGGCCGTGGAGATATATATGCTCTTTCAAGATCATTCATGAATATAAATATTATATAATATTCTGTTAAGTTAAGTCACAGGCGGAAGTGCACCTTCAGTAGTTATATTTAAATCTCGAATGACAACGACGACGTCGTATTATTATTGTGTATATTATCATCATCGTTCTATGGTTTATGCATTGGCGAAAATAAAGAGAATGGAGGAGCTAAAATATTTCGAAATGTTTAGCAAATAGGAAAAAAATTATTTTACCTTTTATTATAACTATATTTAGTCGACAGTAAAAAAATCTGTAACGATTTTATTAATAAATAACGTAAATGGTATTTTTTAAAGAATAAATAACAAACGACAAACGATGTTTTCATTAGCTCAGCGCTCCAGTTTATTGTCTTAATATGTTCATATAATATAATCAGTAAATTGTTGGCAAATATGTTTATGCTGGTTGTTTTTTTCTCCCACATACATTCATAAAAGCGAAAGAAAATATTATGTTAGCCTAAAAAAAAAATCGTAATTTATAAAAAATATATCTATTTCATTTGCTTCGAGTATTACTCGAAATACAAACATATTATTATTAAGTTACAAATATATTCAAACTGTTGGTATAAAATATAAACACATTGTTTTGAATAATCAGTATTTTTTTAGATTGATAGTGACGATCAATATAAAATTGCAACATCACCGTAGATAATTTTTATGAAATAACGAAAATAAATATTATTTTTCAAGATAATGCATTAAATATTAAGAGGAATTAGTGTCAATTTTAGTTGTTGCATCGAGTATAATATCGTCCAAAGTGCATCAATATTCATTGAGACGGAAGAAATTAAATTTTGCCTAAAATGTTTTCGATAACTCGACCTATTAGACGAGTTGTACGATATTTTTTTTTATGTATTAATAATTCGAATAATGTACATCGTGTGCTTAATATTTTATAATATTATTATGTTTAAAAACTCAACGTTTAGCAAAATTAAAATCTGAGCGAAGAGTTTACCTTCGAAACATGTGCAATTTAATCACATTCATGTCATATATATCGCGAGTATTTGGACAGGTATTGGAGTACAAAAATGTATCCATTGGTGACAAATGGGATATACCACATTACACAACGTTTAAATTTTCTTTCAGAGAACCGCATTCAATCAATATTCTCCAATAACTAAACATTGAAATGAAAATAAATTACACCAAAACGAAAAACTACGAATAGTTAACTTAAAAATACTTTTATAGTAAATCGATTGACGATGAAAAGTTTCACCATGAATTCGTATCCCGTGACTACTTTTGCGTCTATTTTTTAGTCTTTAATAGGTTTAAAAAAAAAAATATGCAGACCACGAACTCAGCTTAGAATTTATCAATTTTTCTGGCTGACCAATTTAAGAAATGGGCTTAATAAAATTTTAAATACACGAATGTAGACCTTGTGCGTTTCAAATAACACCACTATTTGAGATGTTTGTGAAACACGTGCGTTTAATTTTCTACATAATTTCGTCACCGTTGTCACGTTCTTTGACAAATATTATTATTGAATACATAGATACATTATTATTACGTGAATATATAAGTATATAACTCACTATTATTACCATACCGTTAAAAAACATTTATCGTAATACCGGTTTTCGACGTCCTCAGTCATAGTTGGCTTACCCGTGCAAATACATAGTAATAATATTGCAATTATTGAGGTTTACTAGTTGGCCTAGGGTGAGGTTTTTCAAATGACTGAACGAAGTATTGTATCACACCTAGATTTTAAATTGTGATCAATGTAATCGTTTTGGGTTTTTTCAATTAACGTCATATTCTAATTTTTTTTTTTTTTTTTTTTTGAAATGTGACGCGAATAATGTTTGTATTATATTATATTATTATAATAATACAGTCATTAAAATAATAAAATGTATACTACATAATAGCTGCCGTTGCAGGTTATAATTTCATTAATAATGACACAAAACGATACGAACTAAAAAAAAATATATAAAACAAACACCAGACGTCTGATATAATACAATAGTGGACTTGAGTGTTTTGCTGAAATCCCACATATTATAATATTATACTACGCATTAGAGATTTAATTTTTTTTCCTATACAAATACACCGCGTCGCCAGATAGTCGTCGCCCTTAATAGATACTTACGTAAAACAATTCGTGGTTACTACATTTTTATATTTTGCGTTTATTACTATAGTTGTGTGAGGTTTTTCGCTATGGTAAATATTATAGTACGTACAATGTCTATACTAACTATGCTGCACAAAAAAATAATAGTAATTAGAAATACAATATTTTATATTATTTTGGCTTTTAAATACTGTGTCCTAGAAATTAAATTTTTGTCAGTAATTTTGATTAAATAATTAAAACTAATAATAATTAATATTTACACTGAAGAATTTTAAGTCCTTATACCAGGAAAGAGATTAGGCTTGAATTATTAAGATAATGTATAATGTAAATTTTAATTTCAATAAATATGTCTTTAAAAAAATATTTTAGTTTTATAATTTATTGTATAGTAAGAGAAAAAAGATGAAAAATCTATTATTTTCTATTAAGAAGTAGTAATCATAAGTTTTATCATATTTATGTGGATTAATTTTAGGGGCTTTTATATATTTGCTGAGTAGAGGCACATTTTATCCGTCGCATACACTGCAAACAAAGACTGTGCACGCCTATGCTGGTTTTAAATATCGTACAATAAAATTTAGATAATTTATAAATTGCGAATTACATTAATTTATAAACTATTTAAAGTGGCTTGGCGTGGCGCATTGGCTGCTACCAGTCGCAGAATACGACTGAGAGTAAATAACAGCCATAGCTATTAGCTCCCGAATGGGTGACCACTCGGGATCATAGTGGTTAAAAACCTTGCCACACATACACGTGTTTTCTATCAACCGTAACAATCGTAAAATACAACCTACCGTACCAACCTTACCCCTTACCATAGTTCATAACTCCTACAAACAGTTAATGGCCCTAATTGCCGGGCCTTAAGTTCAATTTAAAAAAAAAAAAAACTATTTAAAATTGTGAGAAACTGTCTATAAAAATACCGAATTGCCAAAAAACGTAAATTTATAGTTGTATCACCACAACAGTTCTGTGAGTGGTATCCGTTTCGCTCAAATTTTTATATTATATGATTCCCGATTCACATAGAGTAGTTTAGATCAATTTAAAATAAAATTGGTAATGGTTCAGTCAAATATTGTTGTATATTATTTTTATAATACTTTGATATCATTTAGTAGGTATGATGTGTTCTACACTTCTACAGACAACTAGACAATTTATTGATCCCGAAAAAGGTAATTAGTACATGATTAGGATATCGTTTGTGTAAATTGAACAACAATATAATATGTAGATAACGCATGAGAAATCCAGTCGTTGTCAAATAAGCCCATACCGACCGTATACTGAGTATTTATAAACTCACTGCACCAAACTTTATTAAAAAGTATCGCCTCTTCGTAATATTCTTTGGTTAACACTTAATGATTTATTATTATATGATTTATGTACTACATTATATATTGACTTCCAAAAAAATGAACACAAATAATTGTCAACAATCATTGTCAACTCAATTTTAAATTGATCTCAACTAGTTTGGGTGAAATGGGGAGGGTAATTTTTTGGTGAAACGGGCTACGCCCAGTTCTGTGGTAAATATTATGAACACATAAAGGGCTACAACACCTTTTCTCTCACGAAATTTCAGGGAGATTTACAAACTCTTATAGATGATTTTCTAGTTAAGCCTCTCTTATATCAATTATTATGTTAAATATATTATAACAAATTATAAACCTAACCCCTTCTCCGTCAAAAACATAATTCTAAAAGTATGCATTGCAGTATTCAGTATAATATTAAAGATGAATGTTGAAGTATCGGACAGGTTTCTGAATTCATAATATCGACTGATTTCAATCATCCGCTTATTATTCCGACTAACTTCGTTAGTTTTACCAATCAATTCACTTATTAATTTATTATAGATACAAACATAATTACCAGTTTTGCTATAGCGGAGTCGCGTACTGCTCAAGGTGATTACGGCTTGTCCTTGCCGGTCATACGCATTACAAATAGTAACGTTTAATGCCAATAAAACGAATAAAACTCCGTTTTTATTCACGGTCATTCAAAAATTTGTACCTTAAAGAATAGTATAGGCTCGCGTATAGGTAAAAGTAAACGAAGTATAAATACATAAAAATGTTTTATCATAGATACTTAGTACGTTTTTTATAATATTTTATTGCTTTATTAAAATACCACGGCCAAATTTTGTTTGCGGTTTAGTTTCTCTGGGCAGAATTGTTTACAAGAAAAGATAAATTAAGCAGGTACTTAGTGAATCCAATAACTTACTATAGACAATATGCATTCGGCTATCATGATATAATATCGTTTATGAACATCGATTATGTATCAAATATTGACAATGTGCTTTAACGATAATTTAATTATGATTAATATTATTTATTGAAACGTTATTGTATTAATTGAATTTAAGTTAAAATATCTCCGATACCAATGTCATTTTAAAATCATAAATGTACTCATTGGACATAATAATCGTATTCTGCAGAATCCGCCAAATCTTATTACTTTAAAAAAGAGAGAAATATTTTATAACCCTCATTGATTTTAGTTTCTTAATAACATTTTAATTTCGAACTTTATCATATGTATTTTAAAAAAGATAAAAGCTTCTTTTACAAATTATTGTATACTATTATTTGAAATAGAATAAAAAGTCATAGTTAAATACTTAAATGTAAGTTGTAAAAAGTATTTTTCTTTCATTTAAAAAAAAAAAGAGTTACCTATCAATAATCAACAATTTTACAAGGCCTGAAATTTTTTTCTGTTTATGATTTTTGTTAATATTCTACATTGTAAAACCCCTTAAATCTTTATGAGACAATAAATAAATGGAAAAAAATTTTAATTAAGGTGAAAACTAAAATGTAAAATATAATTTTCATATTTTATAAAATTTGGAACGAATTGGAAAAAGTATTAAACCTCTTGATATAAATGCATTTAATCGTTTTTAATGTTAACTTGTGTAGTTATAATTAACTAAATATATATGTATAATATTATGTAACTATATATATATCTACAAATAATTGACATAATATGCATTTTTTGAAATATATTTTTTATAATAACGTATTTTATTGTAGTTAGTATTTGTTTTGATCTTTTGAGTGATTTTTGTAAGTTATTGTAATAGAAAATATAAAATATAAAATATAACGATTAGTTATATTATTCCGGTGAAACTCAAAAGCGCAAATCGTCTATTTTTTTTCGATAGACCAAAAGTGCAAATTCATTTAATTTTGCACTTTGTACCTTAATAGTGGGATAAAAGCGCAAAAATAAATATTGCACCCGTTACACATAAGTTTCATTTTATAATTATTAATTATATTAAATTAAATTATTCATTTTAATTAAATATAATATACAATATTTCTACAATTCAAAAATACATCAACAGTGATTGAGTTCAGTTTAAGTATAGTATTAATTACGGTGAAGGTCGATAATCATTCAAGATAACTATACAACATATTCAGTATAAACTCATATCTAACTTATAAAATATTCTTTATTCTCGTAAAATTTATTTGTGTTTATAGCTTGTTAAAAAGGTTTTTTTTTTTTGCTCTTATGGAACATTTATTTTTACTCTAATGGGTACCTGTTAAATTTTTTATTTAGATATAACTTACTAGCTTTACTGATTATAATTTCAGACACAATCATTACATGTAATGATATTTGGATGTTGATTAGGGTAAGTATGTTATACGTGTTTACGATTCGTATTATATAGTTTCGGAGTGAATGTGTTTTCGACAAGAACGCCAATAATATACACATACAAAATGTATTGTGCAAAAATTATTTAGCATAAATATTGTACATATTTTCACAGATGTAAGCAACATTATTATAATTCATAAATTCGTTTTGGACAGTTGACGAGAATCTAAATCCTGACGATTGGGGAAATAACTTGTCATTATAATATGTGTACTAAAAGACACCATTCGTTTGAAAAATTTTAATTATAACAAATTAGTGAATAATTTCACTTTATACTGTAAATGTTATGTAAAAATAATATGGTTTGATCTCATGTATAATATTTTATTACATAAACATTCTAAATGAAACATTCGTAAACGATTTGCCAACGTAAACTAATTTTTTGGCTACAAAATAATCATGGAATTGTGCGTGAGTAAAGTTTAAGTGTATATTAAATTGTTACATAATATACTTTAAACAGATAAATGTTATTTTTCGATAAGTTTGTAACATATTTTTGTTTACGAACAAATAACCATGTTTTTGCTGAAACTGGACATACCTAAAGCAGTTAATCTGTTGAGAATGTATCGCTCAAACATATTTCAGTAGATCTTTATATTTAATCAAACTTATTACTTCTATCTGATACGATATGTACAAAATATTGTGTAACAAAATATGTCTACAAATATTCCGTACAAAAATATATTATAGAAAAATTTTTCGGGAAAAACATTTTTAATTTTACACGTAGTATTTAAAAATTGTATTTATTTAAAAATACTTCACGTAAATTATTACTTCGTATTTTATGCTCAGTACCATACTAAAGAACGCAACTAAGCTGAGCATCCATTTCAAGGAATGGCTATAAAACATAAGGGTATCAAAATAATTATTATCTATACCATTCTTTTACATAATATACATAGTATACAAATAAAAAAGTAAAATCACGTTTTAAATAATTTGAATTAATTGGAAAATAATTGTCCATTTCTGTCAAATAATGATTTATTAAATATTTAAAATACTACTGGTATTTTTACATAACAATTTTATCGGAAAATATAAGTGTTTTTTGTCGAACCATTATCTAAATATTATACAATATCAATATAATATTGATATTTTTATATATTTGTAACGCATACAGTGTGTTATAATTTTAATGCTTACTAATTTATATTTTAATTTATTAATTTAATGATTGAAGATTAAACAACGTACCTGTATGTCAGAATCAATGGTTCATTAGCCTAAATGTTACTAATACGGCGGTGTATAATTTGTTAATCTTGTTTTGTATGCATTTCTGACCACTAGCAATAATAGTACACTATAGTAAGCGACTTATGCTCTGAAATGTATCTATATCTAATCTATACATAATCCCACTTATACTTGTATAATACAAATAAGAAATGAAGTAATTTTTTTTTTCGTTATTTAAATGTCGATGCCTACTATACAATTTGAGTATAAAATGACGACTCGATCAAAAACAAGTCGTACGAAAATCTCAAACATTTTAAATACCAATTACTAATAGCAGCAAAATAATTTTTATACCTGATAATTCAAAAGATTTTACAATAGCTTAATTTCAAACCTAATCTACAATACACCTACAGAGTTTACCACAACTCACTAGCACATAGTTTAATTAAAAAGTCTTTGATTGTATCATATAAATACATATGTATTGGTTATATATATATAGTATATACATATATTCAACTTCTAATTCAAAATGACTGCAATAATTAGGTAATTACTTATTTTGTTTTCAAAAATAGTCATATATATTAAAACAAGGTATGAAATATTTTACAAAAATAATTGATTTGTCAATTGTGTTATAAAGTATATAAAATAATATTATTGTAAATATTTTTGTATGGATATACGTTTGTTTACATAAAAAAAAATAAATAAATAATTGGTTTAGGTATTCGTTATTTTTATTATGCACACAAAGTATAAAATATAATGAGTATAATCAAAAGAAAAAATTATTTATTATATTACAAAAAATTAAAGGCTATGTAACATACGTAAATAAAAATTCTATAAATTAATTTAAAAAAATTAAATGACCAATAGAGTAATAGGTAGGATTTATCAATTTATACGCTGATTTATATTATAATATAACGAGCAACGTTCTAAAATGTTTAAAATATTGTTTACCAAACATAAACGTTGGCGATACTTGTAATTTTATTAAAAATCCGTACTTGACTTTTATCGATAATGTATGTAACGTATATAGTCGAAAATAAATACAGTTGATATTTAATACTTGGTATTTGAGATAACGATACATATATATATATATATATATATAGAGTGCATGTCACATTTACATAAAACTCACTGGTGAGTATGTACCATGTTAACAGTTTAATATATTATTATTAAAAAAAGGTTGTTATGTACTATTTGTTCAATGATATTGTAATATATAACTTTTAGTTAAAGATATAATATTAAAATGATCATGTGCGAATCTAGAAATCTGAAATGAGGTGGGGGGGTATATTTTTTTCAGAAATATTTCTATTATAGTTATTTCAGTGCACAATATTCATAGATATAATTCACGCAATAATAAAAATAAGATTTAATTACAATAGTATTTATTTAAAATTTTTAGATTTTAAAACGTATGAACTATTTATTCCGTAAAAAAATATATTATACACATAATGTATAAGAGGGGAGGGCGTTAAGGCCTATTAGCTTGCGATAGAAAGT
The DNA here is from genome assembly GCF_002803265.2 of Melanaphis sacchari. Taxonomy (NCBI): domain Eukaryota; kingdom Metazoa; phylum Arthropoda; class Insecta; order Hemiptera; family Aphididae; genus Melanaphis; species Melanaphis sacchari. The sequence goes on along the minus strand of NW_020271275.1, from coordinate 903,408 downwards.
GAGAAACTTATCTATTTGTATTCAATTTTTTAAAATAAAACCTCTATTACTTATGTGGTGAAGTAGTACGACTTACTTCCTGGACTTATCTTTTATCAGAATTTATATACTTAAGGATTTTCTCTATTGACCAAAGTAGAATGTTTATATTTAAAACTTTAGGGCAGGGGTCTCCTATATACAGCCAAGCTAATTAATATTTTGAAAAAAAAATACTAATTTTCATTGGTTTTAATTTATTATTTTTTTACTAACAGGTTTTAAAAAATGTTGATCCACGGTACTAAAGCATATTAAGATTTAGTCCACCGTAAAACAAAATTGAAGACTACTGCTCTAGTAAATTAGGTTTGATTATTTTTAAAATTGGCAATAGTTTATTTTTCAGTGTATAATACATCGTCTCGAGGTTTCCGGTGAAAAATATACTGCGTTTAACACATACGTACACGATAGAATTTCAGTTAACGGATACCTCCGAATAATGAATGGAGTTTTTTTTCGAGTTAACTATAAATTTAACACATTGAATAGCGGACACTTTCAAATATCAGAAACCAAGAGTTTTTGATTTTCAGTTGTTATACTATGCATAATTCCGATGTCGCATTTCTTAATAGTCGATTGTAATACAATTTACGTTTATCATATTATATTAATCTCTAACTATATATTATACATACCGAATTCCACCAAGAACCGTCCATGATGCCGTCGTCGATCCGGTGCGTAGATCACAATTGGTCGGATTTTCCGTTTTCACGATCAGATGCTACGGCAGCGGGTTTCAGACGGCGAGACGACTTCCTGCTGAGCGATTCGGAGGTTCGAGTGGCGCTTATATACCGGTGGGGTCTTGTGGGTTGTGGCACACGGTGGAAGACTATTGTTTTTTTTTTTTTTTAAGTCTGATTCCAAAACGAATTTATATTTTTTAAATTTTTTGTGGAGTTAGTACATAACGATCAACACCAGTGGATTTCAGCACGATGTACTATTATCGCCGTGTCTGTTGTAGTTTTAGATTCGGATGTTAGACGGCCCGTGGTTTCGATTATTATTGTTATTTTATTATGGTTATTCGTTTAGGGGTTTCGGAATTTTTTTCACTGATAACGTCCGTGATCGTAGTCGTTGGTAATCGCGGTAGACCGCTCGCGCGTCCGTGAACGGATAATTATGAGCCGTATGCACGCGAGCTCGTCGTTTTTATTCTGCTTGGCCGTCTGTCTATTATAGCGCTCCAGGTGAGCAAAGGATTCACCGAAATTGTTGCGCTGCACGTGCATACGTTCATGCCCGTTCTACTATGTGTGTAGATATTATTTTAGTGCTGGCGCTGCAGAGACGTTTTTTTTTTTTAACTTTTATTATTTGTTTATATAAATGAGAAACTGACCATTTAAAGCATTGAATTATCGAATCACGCATTATTATTATATTATTATTATATATTGTAGTATAAATGTTTTTTTTTTAATTTTTTACACGAACTGCAACATTTAAACATTATGTTAAATTATTAAAAACGGGGTCGCGTCGTGTACAAATCATGTTTATTGTACGTGATGTCGACTTTAACCGTTTATTCGTTATTGATATATTCATAATTTTAGTTACAAAATAACAAAAACATATGATTGTGTACCATATTAAATATTATGCTAACACGTCATTTTTTATACATTTTGTTTTAATTTATCGATTAAAATTTAATAGATTTAAGCAAAATATCACGAATTATAACTCGAATTTTCTACATTATTATTAAATTATCAATGACTGTGTATAATTAAACTTGATTTTTAAGTTTTATACTTAATAATTTTAAAAATTAAGAATAAACCTATTATTATATACCTAAATTACTTAAAAAACTGATTATCTAAATATCTGGAAAATTTAAGAATGTAAAATTAATTTAAACCAATTATTAAATAGAAATGTATTTTATGCACTGAGACACATAGTGTTTAATAACGATACTTGAATTTATGTATATTGAGTAGACACAATACTGCAATAGTTTATTGTGTCATAACTCTAGGTAACTATGATTTGTAAGCTTAAAAGATTTTAAAAGTTTCTAGTCTGAAAATTTTGGTTTTTTAGTTTTTACTCAAATTAAATTGCTTAAAAAGATATAACAAGTTACTTTTATAAAACTATGTTATCTCCTAATATTCTAAAATCTTTTAGTAAATGTTCAATATGTATTTGACAATATCGTAAACGAAACAAATAATTATTGTAATATTTTAATGTTTTTAATAAATTGAAGTTAATATAAAAATATATTTCTACAAAAAGAAGAAACTAATCGTAATATTGTGATAGATATATTTTCATTATAACGAATATACTGCTATACCTAAATAATCTTAAAGGTAATGGAAATTTACATTTTTTAAATTAAACATTAATTATAATTTATTTTAATTTCTAAAAATTATATTGAAGACACATAATTTTACCTTTTTATTTTAATGATGATGACAGTTTAAAAATGTAAAATATATAAAAAAAAATGTAAAATATGTATCAACTATAAACTAAATAATTATTAATATATTATATTTTACCTAAATTATAAGTAATAAACTACCTCATATAAGTGCGTATACATATTTTTTTGAAATATACAAAAGAACTAACGATGTGTTTGGATATAATTCCGACTTATGTATAATTTTACAAATTTTATTTGAGTTGTAACTTCCCAGTTTTTTGATAATTTTATTACTTTCCTTATTGTGACGATGCCTTAGAACAAAATATATATTTATAATCTTGTAAATATTAAGAATAAAGAATTGATAAAATTACTGAAAAGGAATCAAAAAGGTAAAATAATATATAATTAAAGCCAACATTTAAAATTTTTATTAACATGATACGATTTTAAATTAAATACCTATGAAGTTTTGAAAATACATAATATTTCTATTGTAATTAAAATATTAACTCTAATAAAACAAATTAAGAATCGAACACTTTGGTTATTCGTTTTTGCTAATCACATAAATGCATTAAATCCCTGTATTGTTTAACAAGTTGCAGTCATGGTTTTATAATATTCTACTTAACACCATTTATTAGACATTAAACATCAACAAGTCTTTACATACCATAAGCACGTGTTTTGATCACTATAATAACGTAAATTATTAATTAAACATGCTAGGTATATGTATTGCAATATAAAATAAACGGAACATATTTTTGAAAATAATAAAGGCTTTACGCGAATTAAGATATATAATCACTGTGAAAATATACTATTTAGCAACGTATACGAAATAAATAAAAAAAAATTAGCCATACTTGTCATAATCTTATAGTTGACGTGCATTTATACTCTTTAAAAAACACATACAATAGATACTATATTAAGTATTATACTTACACGAGTTCATGCATAAGTGCTTATGATATAATTAGTTAAATGAATGTAAAGGTAAATATACTCACCGCATATGAGCCACATGATGAATCTTATCCAAATCTTGTACTTGAGTTCTATACGTTTAGTATAGTGCTCAAACACAGAAGTACTGAAACAAATATAAAAAAAAAAAAAAAAATCAAACTATAGTTAATTTTTAATTAATTGTATTTTTGAATAAATTTAAATTCTTTAGACTACATTTTAAAATCAACCTGCAATAATTACATTTTTTTATTTTTATCAAACCTTAAAGAATAGATCTCCTTAAGTTTTCAGAGTTCTATTTGGCATAATTAATGTGATTAATAACAACAAAAGTGATATTATGATGTTTCGATATTTGTTAAGACTATTTCAAACACAAAGCACATACTTCTAAATTATAATATTAAAATACATTACTGAATTATATTATACATTTAACTTAACTACATTTTAAAGGTTTCTAAGGGACAAAAGCAACATTAAATTTGCCCATTAATAGCGAAAGCAGAAGTAGTGGAATACTTGAATAACTATACCGCGCCTAAAAAGATAATAATGAATTGATAGAAGCGAAAGTCTTACCTTTATTATTTTCAATTCATTTTCAACATTTCGAACCTTTTTATTGAATAATTTATTAATATATGATCATAATATATAAATATCATTATAATTTGATCGATATTGATCCACATAAATTTCTTAAATAATGGAGTTTAAGATTATATTGTCAAAATATCATAGTACTGCTATAATATTTTATATGTATATTATATTATTACATTTGACAGACAACTATTGGAAAAGTTAAAGGTATACATAATTTGATAAGATATCATTAAATATTCATTCTAAACATTAAAGTATAATTGTGAACGCCCTTGAAAAATACTGAGTATCGACATTTACCATTTTGCATTCAGCCAATAATTTAACAATGTGCAAATCTTGATCATTTTTGATTTTGATATACACTGTCTTAAATCGATGGTCCATGATCGGCGTATTTAAAATTTCGAATATTATTTAATATTTTTGCGATGATTACAATTGTTCAGGGGTCATATGAAATAATGACATAAGTTAATTATCATATTCTTTTTCATCAAAAATTCATGCTAAATATATAATTACTATACTCCTAAGAATTTCGTTGTTCATTTCACTCTATGCGTAAATATGACCGAATAAAAAATAGACTAGTTTAAGTAATTTTCTGAAAGTGCTCGTTTGATCGTCATCATTTTAGTTGTTTTAAAATATTAGTGTTTTACGTTTGAATCAGAATATTTAATATGACACTTTGTATTATAAAGATGTCAAAAATTTTGTTGAAAGTAGACAGTTCTCGAACACTTTCAGCTACAAGTAAAGTTAAAAAAACAATGTAAGGCAAATCCAATTAGTACTGTTCAAGAACATATTTTGCTTGTTTAAAAAAATAGATAATTAATAATCGGTTAAACATAATATAAGGAAATGTTTTTGTTTGTAATAATTTGAATAACTATTTTATCTATAATTTTATTGAAATTTATTAATTAACTGATAACTTATTCATTAAGGTTTTAGATTCAATAAAATAACTTTAAATGATGTTGCAATATTGCAATAAATATGTAAAAACTAGCTTATATGAATTGGTTCATTAATAATTAATATAATAGGCATTATAGTATAATATATATATATATATATATATATATATATTAAAACAATTAGTTAAATTTATCTTATCTATACAAATTACCATAATTTCCATAAGTGGTTACTATATTTATAACAAACTAAATTAATTATTGAATATTTATGTTATATATATATATAACTATTCAGTACTCTTGGAAAATGATTTATAATTTAGATATTAATAGATAAATAGAAGGTACTTTGTATATTTTTATTTGTAATGTATGTATTGGATATACTGCTTTATATAGTGCACTATTTTAATTTTACACTATATGCATGCATTGAGGAAAATGTCTTTTTTAAATTAAAATAATATAAAAATTAACTATGTAAATAAGAAGAAAGTTTTCAATATCATCAGCTGTTATAAAACACATGAAAGTGTCAAAAACATAATATTATGTAGACTTTAGGTATTACAGAAATTATTATGTGTCATAAATATATCTTTGTATTTACAAGAGCTGTATTTGATCGTAGAATAGGATAGTAACTTTATAACTTTGTACCCTTGACATGTTTGTTTTTAATAAAAATATTGCTATACAATATACATTAAAGTTTATGTTTAAAATAATATCAGGATGTAATTATAAAAGAACTTATTATCTAAATTGTTGTATAATATTAATATAAGCGCTGACATTAAACGGATTTTTAGTTCGGTTATCGAGGACTTCATTTTCACTATGACGTTGTAGTTTATTCATACTGTATAGATTATTATTCTCATAAAGTTTTCCAGTCATTTCTGATAATCTATTATTAATTCGTCAATGCAAAACCATATTTAAATATTGACAATAGTATCTGCCCACTACATCTCGATAATGGACAATAATTATTGACCGCCATTGAATGTGAATAGTGCGATAAGTTAACATTCTGAAATTTAACTCAGTATATTACATACCTACCATTCAATAAAATACGATTTAATTGCCCTGATAATTATTATACACAAGACTATCATGCAGACGCACTTCAATAGACGAAAAAATTGATAGATATGTATATTGCGTCCCAACTCCTCATTCAAATTACCTTTGCGCTAAATTATATTGCATTTCATGATATTATGTTTAGATGAACAAAATTATTAGTTATAGACTGACTGATTATTCGTGCAATTTTGGCATTCAATCTATAGCTGCTCTATGACGCCCACGATAAATCTACTAAAATAAATTTACAATCAGACTTAAATACTGCAGTTACATAATAGTCTAGATTCAAAAGATCAGGAAAACATCACAGACGTGAATTTTGGCACACAACTTATACCTGTCTCATAACTCGTAATTATTATTTTCAATACGTCTTATTATAATATCAGTTTTTTTTTTTTTTTAATTTCATATTTTGTTGTGTAATCATTTTTAATTTTGCACATGTTCACACAAACTTTCAATGCTATTGTAATTTCATCATACCGATACGTGACTGTATGCTAAAAGTATGCAAACACTTAGTTGCAATTACGCTGATAACAAAGAATAATGCAAAATCAAAATAATCGAAAAAGGAGTCAATGTGAATATTGCAAAAGTTTGGATATTCTATATTTTTTCTTCGGGCTGTCCGTTTATTTAATTTTTTTGTTTTACATTAGATAAATCAAAATTTAACACAACGAAATGATTTACATATTATACAAATTATATTGATTTATTTCATTCCATTAAGATAAACTTTTAAAATTAGTCTACAACAGTATTGTTATCTATCAAACGATTTGGTTATCTATCAAACGATTTGGACTAATGATGTTAATTTTTTTATGAGAGCTGCACGCTCGAATGTCGTATGAGTTACATACCCATCTCCCCGTAAACAAATGCACAACGTTTATCAATAATTTCAGTTATTTTTGGTATAATTAGTATTATTATTATTTTATTTTCTATCGACCGACGAGAATATAAGATACCAGTTACTCCATAGTGACGATTGAAAAAACCAATAAGATTTTCAATGAGTAGATTTCAACGGATGATGAATGCGATAAATTCTCCAATTTGGTATATAACGCTGGACACAAAACGTTATTTATATGTATATGAAAGTATATTATAATGTTATTCACATAATAAAATTTAATTTTAATATATAATATATAGTTTTAGAATTCTAGTTTACAATTTCAATAAAATTTCATAATAATAATAATACATAATATATCTGTAATGTCCTTTAGTCCAAGTGTTGATATTTTGGATCACATAAATTACCACGTACAACCACATATTATATAATAATAAAGTAAACATTTTTAAAGGATAAAATAGTTTTGTCCAATTCAAATGAGTTAACTATTTTTGTTACATCTTTGTTAGCTATAGGAGTTTAAATAATAATACATTTTTACATGAAAAAAAAATAACTATAATAATTGTATTGTATTGTAGTGGTGACAAATACATACCATTTTAATTACAAAAATGAATATTTTAATGATGAAGAATACATTCATAGAAAGAAGTTATAATAACAAAATCTAGAGAAAATAATATAACTTTAAATAAAAGTACTGCGGAAACGAATTTCACTAGCATGAACATTTTTATCGTTTAGGATTTTAAAAAACTACTCAGAATTGTTGAGTTACACAATTTCGTTATTTTTGAAATGTTTGTTACGTATTGAATATATAAAAAATGGCGTTAATATTTTATTTGTAAAAATATATATCAAAATATTAGGATAAAATAAAAAAAGGAAATTCACTACACTTATATTGTTTTTGAGTTAATTATTGTGTGTTTAACTAAAATTTAATAATAAATCATTGAATACAAAAACTATTTACAGCAAAAATATACTGTTATATCTATTTCTAAGGATATTTTTAATTTTTATTACTATTATTATTAATTAGTAATGTTTGCTTCTGTTAGTATAGTACAAAAACACATAAGTTGAACTAGAATTTGTTACAATACCACTTATTATAAAATGTTGGATTGTAAAAGTATACAGTCTCATATGTAGAATTAACACACGTAAATATATGTTTATGTGGTATCATCAAAATTGAGATGATTGAAGTTCAGGAGAATATAAGGGGCACAATTTACAAAAAGCGTAAATAGTAAACGTGATGATATTTCACCTTAAGAAATATCATGGGTGGGCAAAAAACTGAGCAAGAGAACACTATAAATAGAAACATTATAGTAGTGTTAAATGAGGAAAAATGTAGTCATAGGTACAATAGATTCAAACATTTTCAAGAGATCTAGATGTTTCTATCAGATAGACATGATTCACTAAGTCAAACGCCGAAAACCGTCAGAATGGCTAAAAAATATTAGAGATAAGAAAAATATTTTAAGTGGTAGTTACGGACTAGGAGCTGTGTTACTTTTCAACTAGAAACTAATTACGAGGTTACTTAATATTTTATTTGAGCACAGCCGATTCCTGAAGCATAGAATTAGAGAAGGATTGTAATGAAACGGTAGGTAGTTAAAAACACGAAAGCAAAAATATCGAATTATACACAGTCATTCAACATACATGTACATGAAATATTTTTTATTTGTAAGACGTAGGTATAAAACTGAATACTGGTAGGTATAAGTAAATATTTTACGAACGGCTATCACTCTGTACGGTGTGTTAAAAAAGAGACGTCTTTCGCATAATGGTTGGTTTTTATTTGGGTTCAAAATATGTTTTAGTCTATATATTATCACCACTATGCGTGTGTCTATAAGTTGATGGAGGAAATCTGGTGTTTCGTCTCTTCAGAATTCGACTGACTTTTTTTCGACTCCGCTCTCCGTCTTAAGCCTTCAACACTGTTATTCATGCCATAAAGTGTATATATGCATAGACCAAACAACAGCCATATACTAAAACGAATCCAAGTGATTACGTCGAGTTTCATCATCAAGTAAATGTTCATCAATATGCTAATGCACGGTATGAGCGGAACTAATGGAACCTGCGAAAACGAAACATATTATGAGTATTAAAAATATTACTTGTTTACAAAACAAATTCTCACGATTAAATTACAGTTAATAAAACTATAAATTAAATACATTCATAAAAATATGTGCAATGTGCATTTTATCTGTTACCTCTAGAGTGGACTGGTGAATGTTTTAGTTTAACAGTGATTTATTTTACTGTCTGTCATAGCACTTCACAACAATAAAAATACTTTAAAAATGCAGTGCTTTTCAAAATAATCAAGTTATGGAAATAAAATAACAAAATATTTACGAAAGATAAGTTTTTGACAAGATCAACATTTATGTTGTAACTTCAAGATTAATAATGACTATAAATACTTAAAATGTTAAACAATTATTTTTATACTATCGTTTTTGTTACTGCAAGGCAATTATTTATAGACATCTTTTTAAACTTACTTTTTTTCTATTTGTGTTAATATATATATATATTTTTAATGATGTGTGATATTCTTGGTTTATTTGTATACTATTTTTAATCGTATCTGTATATGGCTATGTACAATTTATAATGATAATACTTTGTACCTTGAATGAAAGTTTTTTGTTCGATTGGGGTTGTCTAGTCAGTAACAGCAACAGAAGCAACAATCCGATTGCCAAAATGGCGCTAGCATACATCGCTATGCTGTTTTTGACACATTTTGGTTCGAAAGTTTTATCGTTGCTGGTGTTTTTGACGCAACCTGGTTGGAAGGTCGTTCCGTTGATGTTGTTTTCATCACACCATTGATGAACGGTCGTGACACACTCTTGTTGTACAGTTATAAAGCTAAACAACGCTGAAGTGCAAACTGTCAAAGTACAAATGAGGAGTTAAAATAAATTGTGAAAAGTTATTAATTATTAACAGCCGTCGGCAAGCTATGTCATTTCTCAAAACGTACTGAACAATATAATGATTTTCGTGGAAACGCACTGACTGTCTTTATTGGCGTTACTGACGTTGGACAAATTAAAATACTTGTCTACCACCTTTACTAATCCTTTGGTCTCTGATTCACCATTGCTCTGTTTGAGCATAGGCTCGTCGACGTCCGAATCGTTTTTGTACCGTAACATCAGCACACAAATGCACACTATCGTGTACGCCAACAACGTGCCAATCGACATCATGTTCATCAGCTGATCAAGATTCAAAAGTGCTGTCACAATACCTAAAAGACGACGTTTATTAATTGCACAGGGTCAATATTGCAGATGTTAATCATAAATCGAGAAATCGTAATGATCGTATCAATATCATACGTACCTGCGAATAGACCCGACAACAGAGTTGCTAATAGAGGAGTCTTAAACTTTGGGTGAATGATTGAAAACATACTGAACATGAGACCGTCTTCTGCCATAGTCATCAGAATCCTCGGCATCGAGAACATGCTTGCTAAGAGACTGTAAATTTTGTAGTATTCGCGATTAAGACATCACCGAGGTTCTTGACAAACGTGTTCTTACCTGGCAAACATAGCAAATATAGCGCCGGATGAAACAATCATTTTCAAAGTCGTCCAACCGAGATGATCGTAGACGTACGGAAATGGTGCGTCGATGTCCTATAATGTGTGATAAGTGAAAATATTTATAGTTCGAAGTCAAATATTATAAATCCATTGGTAATTAAAAATTATGTTACAAATTAAAGCGATAAGAATAAAAATCACGAGGTGTTCTTAAGGATGCGGTCTAATAGAATTTTCGTTAATTATTTGAAAATTTAATCTCATACCTTCTTTATTACGTATATTTTTATAGCCGTTTAGAGAATCATTTTGGAAAACGATTTTAATAAAAGCTCAAATCAGAGAGCCAGGATCAAAGTCATTATGGACTATAGTATTATAATAACAAATAAAATATTTTTCAGGTTTATAATCAATGAAGACTAAAAAATTAGATGTAAAATATTATAATTTGATACAGGAATAATATATTATATTTAAGCAGCTGTTAGTTTTTAAAATATTAGGAAAACTAATATATGTTTTTAACTTCTACTAATTAACTAGTGTGGTACAACCAGATAATACAAAATATATGTACATATCTTCCAAATACATTAATTAATTAAAATACTGGCTACTGTTTATCTCTGCTTGAAATTTAATTTATGGTGTGAAACGCAACATTGACATAAAATATGACTAACAAACTTAAGAATTATGCAACGTAAAGAGTACATAATAATACTGGTACCTATTTAAGTATATAAAAAAAAAAATTAAAAAAATAGTTGAACCATAAAGGTACTATAAACAAAAGGTGAATTTTGATTTTTAAATTGATCATTACCTGATCATAATACGGCCACATTAGAGTTAAGACTGAACTGATACAACAATATGCAAACGTTATGATAGTCAACGACAATATGATGGCCAACGGGATATCCCGTTTCGGTTTTTTCGCTTCTTCTCCTGTGAATATATATTAATTACTTTATGTTATAAATAGATATTATTGCTTAAAGAATAAAATTAATTATGCCATCGATACTTCAAAATATTGATTAGATTTAAATAGTAACTTAAAATAAAGCAAAATTTTATTTTTGTGGTTATAAAACTAAAAATATCCGAAAAAAAAAAATGAAAAAATTTCAAAGAAATTATCCAGAGTCAATATATTAAAATTTTCAGAATAAAAATTGCAAAATATTATAAAAATGATCTTACAACAGATTATTGATTATATGAAAATCTATCTCACTAGTCCCTACTGAAACAAAAAATTGTTAAATATTTGTTATTTTTTAAGTTACCTATTATTAAAGAGATGGTTATGAATTAGTAAATTAAATTTGTAAAATAATTTTATGAATACTATAAAATTTATTTTTATTTATAATTATTTAATCACATTATTATTATTATCATCTTATAATATTAAATTATTATTATCTTTTAGAGATTCTCGTCTATTAAAACAAGGATTTTATCCTTAATGGTAGACCACATGATACAATATTAGTGTTATTAACCAGTTTTTGTTAATTTAAATATAACTTAATAAATATTATTATTATACTTGACGTTCACCTGTAGTAGCTACACTGTCAAAACCAATGAACCCGTAAAAACATTTGGCCGCCCCCGCAGTCACTCCGGCCCATCCAAAAGGCATAAAACCACCTTCACCACCTTTTGCGCTTTTTGGTATGTCTTGTTTTGGTATACTCCAATTGTGCAAATTAACTATCATAACGACAACAAAAAAATATTACGTTGATGTAAATTATAATTATAATTTACCATTACGGATAATGTGCATTTAATATAAAAATAAAATATATTACCTCTAAATAATCCTGTTATAATAACAGTGACCACAGTCAATAAATTAACGAATGTAAATATGTTGTTGATCATTGTAGATTCTCGAACTCCCCATGACAGTATAACTGCAACGTAATAATATAAATTAGTGATAATTTAATGTAAATAAATATAGCGGCTATTTTGTTTATGTTGATACAATATTCTACTCACTCGATAATAGTATCACGAGACTGAACGACAAAACATCTGGATAATCGGCCAAAAAACTGACGTTTATAGGAAAGAGATAGGTCATGGTGGTTTTCACGGGATAGTCCAACAGCGCATCGATGTAATTACTGAAAGCTTTGGCGACGCTTGCAGTACCTTTAACGCGTAGTAACATTTAATTAATATTACATTTCAACATATTTTAACAAGTGCTGACATTTTCGAACCAAACCTAAACTTTTCATCAATAATTCAGCATATTATTGTAATTTTATTTATTTATTTTCTTTATTTCTAGACGTCCTAATATTTAGAACATCAATTTAATATTATAAAATACTTTTTATAAGCTTTTAAAATTAATTGTTCACTGCAGTTTGCAGTGTTATTCATCTGGTATGTCATAAACCAATAACTTTGGTCAAGGTCATGATATACTTAAGTATTTACACTTTAAAAAAAAAAAAAGAAATATATTAAAATTGTTTTCATTCAACTGAATCTTGAATGAAGCTAATAAAATAAATATATTAATAAAAAATTGATTTATTTTTACAAATACTACGAGTATAAATCAATATCAGTTTTAAAAAAAAAGAAAAAAAGAAAATGGATACTTGTGGTTTAAAAAATATGGATAATAACGAAATTAGATCTTGAAACCATTCAGGTTGAAAATCACTCTTTTCTACTGTATAAACTCATTATATCTGACCTCCCTAGTTGCCACGTAGGTACGTATTATTATGCCATCCGAACGCACCCTTGGTATATTCCGGTAATATGCTTCAGATTTTGTATTCCCGGAATCCCGCACAATGAGATATTACGATAAAACAACTATACAGTATAAGCTGGATATGTCTTAAGTCTTAATATCACTCACCGATGACATATTCGAGTATTAGATTCCACCCGATCACGAACGCGACGAATTCGCCAACTCCGACATAACTGTAAACGTAAGCCGACCCAGCTCTTGGCACTCGCGCTGCGAATTCAGCGTAACACAGGCCTGTAAATATAATATGTTATTGAGTCGTTAATAATAATACTGGTATGTTACTTTCGGTATAGACTTTCAGGAGTGCTCAAGCGTTTCATAGAAGATAATAATTCTCCTCAAAGGGACGGTAAGGAATTTAACAATATACACTATCCAATGGTAAGTTCTAGAGTAGTGCAATTTAAACTTTATAAAGTTTTCATTAAATCTAAATTAATAGGCTATATTTATCCAAGAGTTTTTCTACTGTAGAGTAGTTCAAATATTAGTTATGCCCTTAAATTGTGATAGATAAACTAATTTTATTTTTATATTCAATTGCGATTGGTTCCACAGGAAATATTTTTCAAGTAAGTTCATCTTGTTTTTTTAAATAATTTATAGAAAACCCATTCAAAATAATGTAAATCATATTTAAATTATTACGAATAAATTAACCAACTTAAAAAAAGTATAATAAATTATTTCAAAATATTTCAAACCCCGGGCAATTATATTTATAAAATAAAGTTTTGTTTTCCTTATCATCCAAAACTACTTATTGAATTTTAATTGGAATTGACTTAACCAGTAAATGAGTGATGTAGTTGGAATACAGCCGTGGTTCACCGAAATTTTTAATTTGTTTCAACAAAACCATAATTAAAAATTCATGTTGTTAACATTAATTATTTTTCTTTTATTCTTGTTTCACCTGCGAAAGCTGACGCCAAAGCAGCCAAAACGAATGACAGCACAACGGCTGGCCCGGCTTCTATTCTGGCAACATTTCCAGCGAGTACATAAATGCCTACGCCCAACGTAGACCCAACGCCAAGAAACGTCAAATCCATTAGGTTGAGGACCCTGGCCAATTTCTTCTTGTTTGGTTGATCAATAAGTATGTCATTCTCGTTTTTCCGCCTAAACAACACCTGGTACAGGGTTTCTCGCTGGAAAAAAAATTATCAGTCTCGATATTATTATTGTCAATCGCACTCGCGTAAAATTGTTTACATGCAAAAAAACTGAAGAAAATTAATATAATGAATCTAGTTGTCGATTTAAATATTTTAACGAGTAATTATTTAATATTATTTAAAATTAAATAACTGTGTTCGCAACTACTTGAAAAAATAAACGATTACATAAAACTTGCTGATATTTATTTCAATATATTGGAAGTATACATTAAAAATAATATTTTTTTTTAATTTTTGTAACTGAATAATGATAAATAGAATAAAAAAGTATTTAGAAGAAATTATTTCAAAAAATATAAGTTTCGATTAAACTTGTTATTACAAATTTAACTAAATAATAATTTATCATACGGAAGTATTAATTCTTTCAGATTATTACATTTTATTCTAAACTTCTTTAAAAACCGTGCATTCAAATTTCTTACTCAATTTTACTGTGTTTTGAGTAATTATTTTCTTTATTTCCGATTTCATGTACAAGTTGTTTATAATATAACTTTGGTAGGCGTACCAGAAGTCTGCCTTTCATATATCATAGAATGGTTAATAGAAAATACTAGAATATTTATAGAAATTTAAAATTATTTATTTATCTTAAGCATTTGGAGTTTAAAAACTATTTTGTAGTTATAAATGTGTGCTATTTTTAATTTCAATACTTAAATCTTAAAAGTATATTAAATTTTTTTACTTCTGAAATAATAACAAAAAAGTTAAGCATAATTTTTTATTAGCATTTGAAATTAAAGTATTGACTACATTTGATATTTAAAACTAAAATAATTTTTTGGCATTTGATGATTTTTGATATTTAGTTGTAATTCAAAAATATTAATAGTAGTAATTTGAAATAGTTTAATATGAATTAATATAATAGAGATTTAAATTCAATTTCTATATTAATTAGGAATAGTGGTTCC
The DNA here is from genome assembly GCF_002803265.2 of Melanaphis sacchari. Classification (NCBI taxonomy): domain Eukaryota; kingdom Metazoa; phylum Arthropoda; class Insecta; order Hemiptera; family Aphididae; genus Melanaphis; species Melanaphis sacchari. The sequence continues at coordinate 887,927 of NW_020271275.1, read as the reverse complement.
CAACTTCTCCTATTTTACGCCCCTCTTTGTAGATTTTCGTAAATCTCGCGCCCCCTCCTATAAATTGTAAAAATTCGATCATCTTTTTTAGTGTACTTTACATATAAACTATCTATATTTTATATTCTATACAATATTCGGAATGACAACTTTTTTATTGATGATAATCATTATGAAATATAAATAATAGTAATAATAAATAATAATAATTTTAATGCTGACAATACTTTTCATTCGACAGTTTTTTTATGCTTGGTTCAATATTTGATAGATTAATTTACAGATAACGTGATATAAAACGATTAAGTTACACGCTGCGGCCAAACATTTATAATCTTTATCGGTTATCTGTTATTGATACTCGATAACAGATAAAGATTTCCAATCAAATATTTTTCTCTCAAGTTTTAAAATAAAAATAATTTAATCAATAAAAACTGAGCGTGCCCCCCCAGTTTGGGAACCAGTGATTTAGAACATCAATATAAAATTTAAAAATCTGAAAAATGATGAAAAAAAATGATAAAAAAATTGTATAAAATTTGATTTTTTTAAAATAATACCTACTCGAAATAACGTTTAAATCGAAAAAAATTAAACATATATCATTCATATAAGACTTATAATATTTTTTTTATTAATTTTTTACGGGAAAATCGATTAAAAATTTAAAGAAAAATTAATTAAAATTCAATAATAGCCAATTTGGTTATATTGTTTACTAGTAGGTAATACCTACTTAACACTATTAGTATTTTCTCAGGTGGTTTTACAATCACGTATATCGAACATGTAAGCAACGACCCTACACATAAGGCGTAAGTATATAAAAAAACTATAAATCAAATCTAAAATTGTAAACACATAAAAACAAAATTTTAAATTTAAAAATAAATCATGTTTAAAATTTAATAACAAATCAGAAAAAAAAATTATTCCATTTTTAAACCCTGACTAAAGTTATTTTTTTTTTTTTACATAATAAAGATTTTAAAATAGTTATAGTAAATTTAATTTGTTTGTAGCATTAGCCTATAACTAATTATTGTATAATATGTGCATTACTTTTATCAAAAATTAGTTCAACCTACAATTACTATATTGGATAATAAATAAATTGCTAATATTAATATTAAATATGAATTATAAAATATTGTTATAATTAGAGCTTGCTCACGCAGTCCCACAACTCAACTGACTTCGTTTGCAATGACTTGTCACTGAATTCAAATAGTTTATAACACAATAATATCCATTATTTACTCAAATGCACTGTTGTAGGATAACTTTTTCGGTTGTTTTAAAAATGTATATTATAGTAGTCCGCTAGTATAAGCCGAATGAATACATGACGAATATATGACGCATCATATTATAATAAATAATTTTATACGCCTATTATTGTCCGGTCTGGGTTCAACGGCAGCTGTTAGAATAAGGGCAGCTGACTATTAATTTTACAATTTTTTTTTGTATAGTTAACGGCGTATTATTGTTTACGAAATATTATATTCATATGATAGAGTCGTGCTTTTTAAGCTTTTGCCGAGTTTACCGATGAACTATGTGTAACATAGTCACACACGTAGTACGTTATAAATGTTATAATCATTATAATATGATATTGCGATACTATCGAGTCACGATAGTCTCTGATATTATTCACACTAATCACATACATAGAATTCAATAATATACATACCAACTTTATCATGACGTCGTTGTCGATCCGGCACGTAGATCACAATAATTGGACGTATCGTTTTTTCGACAATATAAACGCTTGGCCCGACCAAGAGATTTAGTAGACAGACTGACGCCAAGGCCTTGCAGCGTCTTGTAGGGTGTTGCAGTTATTTCGACTCGCCCGACGTGAACAACCACAAGGTTTAAATTACTATTATTTTTTTTACTTCACTGTGTATTACGTTTACTCAATACAAACCGATAAACTGTTTAACTATTGATCGTAACCCTGTATCTCGTAAAATATATTATAAATTAATTAATAAATTGTCACTACTATTATTTTAGCACGACTGTTCGTTTATAGCGTTTTTAATTTTTTTTTGTAAACGTTTGTTGACCGTCTATCGTCGTCGTCGTTGTCTATTGCGCCGGTGGACCACGCGTGCGTCCGTATACGAATAACATTAAGCCATATACACGCAGCGCTCGTGGCTTTAATATCCCTGCCGGTCGTCAGTCTAGCGCTCCTAGTGATCAAAGGGGGTTATTTGCAAACATTTTTTCTACCGAATCGCGTGACCGTTCCGTATTATAATATGCCAACATTATTACTAAAAAAATACTAGTAGTGACGGACCAAGGAATTTTTTTTATTATTATTACTATTATTAACCGAATATAAGAAAATAATTTGATAAATATTGAACTCTTATATTTTGAGTAATTGTTATTTACTGTAATACAGTAGAACCTCGATTATCCGAACCTTCTATTATTCGAACTACAATTAGCGTATCTAAACATTTTATTATTCGAATTTTAAAACTCGTTGAAGCACTCGTATCGATAATTTTGTTTGTTAAAAATTAGGTATCATTAACATAATATGTGCCCATGTATGTAATGTATTTCTAATAATATAATTAATGTAATAACATATTAATAATAATAACAATTAATATGTAATATAAGATATTAAACTGCGTTTTAAAAACTTATTAATTGGGGTTTTTTTTTAATTCCCAACACCCGAACTTTTGCGTATCCGAACTAGGTGCGGTCCAAATTAGTTCATAATATAATCGAGGTTCTACTGTACTTAAATCTTTTTCTATTTTATTTTATTTTTTTATTTTTTTTTTTTACTATCCGAAACATAAAATAATTTTATATTATTTTTTATTAAGTTGAGTTATGCCATAAAACAACCATTATTTAGTGTTGCGCAGATTTGAATTTTACTGTGAATAAAATGTAATTATTGTATCGTTTTAATATTTTAAATACAAAAAGCAACATCATAGTATAATATTGTGTATTAAATTATTATTATATAAATCATGCTAACAAGTAAACTTCATAATAATTAACAAAAAAAAAAATGCTTTATATATATATATTTATATAATAATTTATTATAAAATCAATGATAATATAAACTGATTAGTATGTAATACTTTTTGAAAGTTTTTACTGGCTATCAAAAATTTTGTAAAAAAGGCATAAGTTATCATTTATCTCACTATGTTATGAAAACCAACAATGCGTTTAATAAAATCACAGACAAGATGCATAATTTATATATTATTATATATTTTTAATAAGTATTATAATAATAAAATGTACAAAAAGTAATACGTAAACCAAGATAATCAATAATATTATTTTAATATTACATTAGTTTTTCATTATAAACATAAATATAAAATAAGTTTGAACTTTACGAACATATAATTATCAATTATCTATCATGAAATAATATTATAATAATACCCTCAGATTTCATACTTTACAATTGTATGTAAAGAAAATTTAATCATTTTTAGGCAGTAGTAATATCATATATATATATATATATATATATTAATAAAGATTTTAATGTTAATACATGTGTAAGTATATGACGTATATGTACACGTATTCATTTTTTTCTATTTATATCATTAAAGATTATGAATAATTAATATTATATTAAAATTCTACAAAAATATAGAAATATAAATATTTTTTACGAATATGTACTAAAATTTATATTAATAAACATTTAATTTTAAGTCAAGTTGAATATAACGATCACAGTTAAAAATCGCGTTTATAATAATATATTATTATGAATTTATGGATCATTATACGAGTATGTGCGTAAAATAATTAAATAAATTGAATATTATTAAGTTAAATATTATTGAAAAATAAGAAGTACTTCCGTTTAAATTGATAGGAGAGTGGTTGCATTCATTAAAAAAAAAAAAAAAAAAATAAGAATAAAACAAAAAAAACATTTATTTTTTTTTATCGTTTATCACTACAATACGTACTCTTAAATTGTATTCAGTTTATTTGGACTCATTTTGATATTTAAGAATTTTAAACAAACAAATAATTCAAATAGGTATCATAATATATCTGAAAACATATTAACTTAAAATACGTATTTGTTCAAAACTAAATATTAACACAAGTATTAATAGTTATAATATTATAATAATAGTACTTATGTATAGAGTTTGGATATTATAGGCTATAGCTCTATAAAACGTTAAATAAAACACTTAAAATAAAATAAGAAGTACTAAAATCCTTAAACTGAGATAATTACTTATACAATATAAGCAATTAATAAAATTATATGTATTTTTCAAAATAGATAATGAATCACTTGATATATTTGATTATGATTCCAGTGTATGGTTATTAAATAAATATCTATACAATTAACTGGATAACTTCGGTTTGATTTGAATTGTGTTTAACTGCATTTTTTGCTTATTACCTTCCAAACTATGATTAATACCGTAGAACAAATATATCAATAATCCTGTAAACAATAAAATGTAAAATTTTAAATAAACATTTAAAATAAAGAAGAATTTAATAAGTGCTTTAAAAAAATTATATATCAATTATAATCATTATATTGATAATAATATGTATCTAAAATTACAAAATAAATACTTACTAAGGTCATCTATTATTTTCAATTATATAATTTGCTATAATAAATGCTATATGATATATATTTTTATAATTTTCTTCTTGAGATTTAATATGTAACATCAATGAAGTATACACATGTTATAAACACGTGTATTAAATACTATAGTACTTGTATAATATAATAATTTAAATTATAGCAGTATAACAAACATTTTGTTACTAAACAATAACGTTACATATTTTTGAAAATAATAATAACTTTATATTTATTGTATATATGAACTAATCTAGTAAAATATTATTACTAAATATTTGAAAGTTGAGAAATTAAAAAAACAAAAACAAAAAAAAAACTAGAAAGTTGCTCTGTTTTTGTCATTGAATAGGTTACTATAATTATTGATTTGTTGAAATTGAATTCATTGCATAAGAAAAACTATTCTAAATGGAAGATGGTCTATGATCTTTAATTTCTAAAAATAATATATAAGTGCATTTAAACTAAATAGTTTTAATTATGGATGTCACTTTTGTAAATCAGTTGCTAGTGAAGTTCACAGAAACTTATTTAACTGTGGAATAAAGAAGATACTAAATGCAAAAATAATCAGAATCTAAAACTGGGTGTACTCGTCATATTTTTATAGTTAAAGAACAATTTACTCTATGAAAACACGAAATTAATATTAAATTTTATGTATTTTGCGAGTATTACGCACAAATTTGCGTACATTTTGTTAAAAATGTATTTATATATAAATATATGTACTAACCACATATAAGCCACACAATGAACCTTATCCAAGTCTTGTACTCTAGTTCCATCATTAAATAAACGTTTAATACTATGCTCAAACATGGTATAATGGGAACCAAAGGCACCTAAAATAATAATATAAATTAAGTTATTTGTATTATTTTTATTTTTTCTTGTGTTAAACATTTTCAATCAATTGTAATTTGTACATGTGTTAAAAACATGATTCTTTAGAAAAAACTACTGTAATTAAACAATATTCTTCAAACTAAATTTGAAAACCCACAATTTTTGTATTTTCTTAAACAAATATATTCATACCTTAAACGATAGATCTTCTTGAGCTGTTGGAAGTCTACCCAACATAAACAATGTAATCAACAGAACCAGAAGTGATATTACATTTATAATCATAAGTGTGTTTCTTATGTTGCCATGATGTGATTCCATATTTGATAAGCTTATTCCAAACACAAATGTACATACGGCTATAATAAAATATAGTTTTCAAATATACATTTAGTGTAACCATATTTTCCTCTAAAAGAGATGAACTTTAAAAAAAATATTTAAAAATTAAACTTAATATATCCAGTTAAAAACGCTTATTTCTTAATTATTGTGCTCTCTAATTTTATTTATAAATAATATAACTATAAATTTGAATATTGATTTAAAAAAAATAATAATTACATGTATTACATTTAAAATATAAATTTATAATTGATGATCGATTACCTACTGTTCCTTGTTTTATAACAATATGACATATGATTATATTTATAGCGGATACCGTAGTATTACCGTAAGAATAAACTGCCTACTTTAAAGCAATACAATATGTCGTGTCAATTTAGTACATACGTATTGACTTAAATATTTTTACATAGCCATTATTCATAGTAGGTATCTAAGCTTAACTATAATATTATATGATATAAAAACATCGCCAACTTTTTTATATGCATTTAAAATACACGTAGATACCTATATTATCAAACTTTTGATATTATCAATATTATATTACAAGACTATTTTATCTATAAAATTAATTTTTAAGTATCTATATAGATTAACAACTTGTTGAAATAATTTTAGAATTCATGTATTTAATGATCGGTAAATCAGTTTTAACTTTTATGATATTGTAGCTATTATATATTATTTTTAATTTAAGATATTATAGCAATTATATTATTGCAATTTTCTTATATTAAATTATGTGAGTTATTAAAATTGTTAGTATGATATCGCGTAGCCAAGCTGTGTTTAAATTAAATTAAAATAGAAGGGCAAAATTAAAAATTAAAAAATATGCGACTTAATTTAAGAGAAAAATAATTTTAGTACATATTATTGAAATTTAATAATAAAAAAAGCCAATAGTAAAACAAAAATTATTATAGTTAACATTTTTAGAGTTGACTCGTGTAGTTATGTGTAGTACGAGCAATCGGCAATGTTTAATTCATTTTTTATATCATACTGCTCATTTAAATCGAGCAGTACCTATCATAGTGCCCTTTAAATTACTTAACATATATTATACATTCTTACAAATTTATTATACAATGAGTTAGTTGTCTATATTATACCTTTATGATTGACTTCCACATAACGAACTTTCATTTAATGAAATTTTGTCGAGAATCAACTAAATAAGAACCAAATTTATCTAATACTATTAAAACATTTCTCTATAATGTGATTATTTTTCCTCGTGAGAGTACACAATATGAAAGTTTACATACTATACATATTATTTTATAATTTGTACTTTCTAATGATGTATAAATAATTATCTTAAATGTTAACATTACGACATTAATTATACATTATATTATTATTTTCTTTTTGGCTTTGGCCATACTCTAATATAATGTTTTGAATAATTATCAAATCACTTAAGTAATTTATTTTTTCCTAAAATACTTATAGGTTTTTTATATAGGGTGTCTCAGCCCCCCCCCCCCCCAATCATCACTACACGCGATCGCTTGGGTCCATGAAATTTTTATCATCCGATGAGATATTGTTCCATCAAGTTCTTAGAGAACAATTTATTTTTTAAGATCCAACAAATTGCGTGGTTTGTCCCGGTAAACTCATGACTTTATATATCCTCATAGGAAAAAATCAAAGGGTGTCAAGTCGCAAGATCGAGGTGGTAGGTTTGGTCACCACGCATTTGATGAGGTAATATGTGATCGAGTGATGAAGAATTTTATAGACTGAGTGATCGCGTGTTTTGTTAATTTGGGGGGGGGGGAGGAGAATATGCTCTATATTATTTTTCATGTTTAAACATTAAGCTTTCCTGAAGAGAATAATATGTTTTTTTTTTTTTTACATAAATAAATTTGATCTATAGCAGTTTTAATAATTTTGATTCTTTTAATATCAATCGTAGTTGTTTAATAATGACAGTAATATAATTAATAATTCATAATGGGCTATGGACGCTATGGTATTACTATTGTATTGATAAAATATCAGTTACAAATAATATGATAATAGACAAACTAATTATTATGTATAATATATCTGATCTTTAAAAATTTAGAACTGTAAATAAAAACAGTTTTGTTAGAAAAAATGTGTTCGTTTGTTGTAGACGTCATCAGAAGCAGAATTGCATCACCCCCTTTGGTCGTTCGATGCTTCTATGAATAATATGATGCAATCGCAACGGTTGGATTGTCAGAAAAACAGTACTTAGGGACGCAGTTGTAGTGGATAGAAAACTACATAACGCTGTACACTTTAATATTATATACACATTTTATGAACCCTATACGAAATCGGTAGACTATTAATAAAAAATTAATTGAATTAATTAAATATAAATTAATTAGAAATATATTGTTTTATATTATGAGTTGAGTAAGTTATTGAAAGAGTAGTATAAAAGTTTTAATAATGTCATTTTTTTTAACTAGATGGTAAAATCGGTAAAATATGTATATACATATATATATATATATATAGATCTAATTTCCTATCAACCAAATATAGTTGAATATAGAAGTATTTTTAATTTTTTTGCTCTTAATGATGACATTATTAAAAATAATAATAACAAATGAAAATAAAACACACTAGGAATTAATATTGTAAAACCAACATCATTCATTCATTCAGATCAAAATTTGAAAAAAAAATTATTGGTTTCATACAAATTATTATACTTTTTGGGATTTGATTAGAATTAAATGATAATAAATTTAATATGAGTAGCTTGACCTTATGCTTATAGGATAGGTACATAATTTGTTTCACGATTATAATAGTTCTTCGTACATATATATATATACATATATATATATATATATATATATATATATATATGTATAATTTGCTACACACATTGTTATAATACACAATATATTATTATTATTTTAACGATAATAACATGTAGTTATATACTTATATTACGTTATTAAATACTGTGCATAATTATAATTCATTAAAAAAAGGGTATAATTTATTATGTTAAAAGACGATTATAACTATTATAATATATTTATAGAGATAAAATATTATGCTACGATATAAATTAAATAGAAAGTTTATTCAAAAAAGGTGTATGTGAATTTACTTGATGATAAAAAATATTTAAAATCTAACCTATACGGCTATACCTATAGCTAATGTGAAGAACAGGAAACTACAGGTTTTAATATCCATTATCAATTATTTATTTCACAATTTCCCACTTTAGAGTTAAGTTGAATCGCATATTTTCTGTTTAATAAGTTGGAAAAAATATTCAAGAGTAATTTGTGACGAAAAAATGTAATTAATACGAACGTAAATAATTAAAAAGCACAATTAATGTTAATTTTAAAAATAACGTACTATTTTTTCGATACAAAGTAATAAGGGTAATAAGGGCTTTATTTTTAATAATTTTACAATTTTACTAGATATTTATTAGTATTTAAGCTCAAAGGCATTTATATTATTTTAATACTCAAAATTTCATTTTTATAAAATTATTTTTTAATACATCACACAATGTGTAAAATTATAAAAATTATTCATAGCATTAAAATTTTAAATGTCACCTTAAAAAGCTAACTCAGGCGTGTGTTCAAGTCGTCTACCTCTTGAGCCAGGTTTGTATATATCATAAAATCTAGCTTCCTATTTTTTTAGGCTTAAATCATTAATGACATGCCAATATGGTTAAACCACTTATTTTATTTTTACCTCCGCGAAATCGTACCATTAATTTTAGGCTATAGGTATTATAATACGTATAGTAGGTACCTATAATAGTTGTATATAATAATATTATATTATGGTGTATACATTAAAAATGTCTTATGTTTATTTTCTCAGAATTAACATTGAGAATTTGACCATAAGATATAATTGTAATTTGAAATTTGTTGTCAAAACATTTAAAAGTCAATTATTATAGCCAAAATGCATTTTAACGTTATTAAAACACCTCTCTATAATCAAATATTTTTTTGGAGCGCAAATAATTATTTTTTTTAAAACATGTTAAAAGGGAATCTTCCTCTCCTTCGTAAAGCCATTGGTAGTTAAAAAAAAAAAAAAAACGGATAGACTAAAACGGCTATTGCTGTAAATATTTAACTGGGGAGAAAAAAACACCTACTGTAATTGTTTAGAACGCGTGATAATAAGATCAATGGCCTATCCAATATGTATTATCAACAAATAATCGGTAAGTGAACAATCCGTATTATATACCAATGATAATGCACATAGATAAGCTGGTAGAGACAGTAAAAAGTAGGTTCACTTATTCTGATAAGATATAACAATAATATTATAAGAATAATACGTACTAAATATCAATATCAACATCCTTGAAACGTATTGAGTGTCGGCGTTCGGCACTTTAGCGTTCGAAAAATTCAACCATGTGTAAACCGTAATCGATTTTGACTGCGGTAAGTTGTCTTGGATGGATGGGCTATTATCGGTGTACCTGTTATAAAAATAATTTAATAATGTATTTAGTTTCACTCTTAAAACACTACACCCGCAGTCTTCCAACTAACCGCAGTATCAACACACATATGCAAACGATCGTATAGGCCTGAAGAGTGCCGATGGATGCCATATCGATGAGCTGCTCGAGATTGAAGACTGTAGCCAACGTTCCTGTTAACAAGGTATAAAGGTAATAATATGAAAATACAATTATTGTCAGGTCAATTGACGACAACAAGACGTGTTCGCGACTTAATAATATTACCTGCGAAAACTCCGCAAATGATCGTAGATATTAGAGGGGTTTTGGTCGTAGCGTTTATATTCGATAAGAACTTGAAAAGTAAACCGTCACTGGCCATTGCGTATAAAATGCGAGGCAGTGGAAATATTGCACCCAAAAGACTGTATAATGATAATATAAAGATACAAAATAATAAAAAAAAAATAATAAGTTGATAACGACAACGACAACGTTATATTATATCATTATTTATTGTGGAAGCACGTACCTCGTGCACAGTGCAAATATTGCACCACCCGAGACTATAATCTTTACCGTAGGCATTCCCAAATTTTCATAGAGAGCAGGAAGTGGTGCATCTGGATCCTGAAATAGTGAATCGATATTAAAATAATATAGCAACGTGTATACTATATGTGTACGTTTCTCCCATCATTATATATATTTTTTTTACGAATATTTAGTATGTTATTAGTCTACCTTTACTCAGAATTTGATGAAATTTAAAAAATAATTTTTCCAGCAAATTTTATATACCAAACAAATTTTGAGTAAAGAAAATCAAATTCAAACTAACCAATTTAATATTCGAAACAAAAATAATCATGAAATTTCGATGGTGAAGGCAGGCAAAATGCAAGTACGTATGTAGTATGTACTGTTTGTGGACAATATTTTTTTTAAATAAAAATTGTTAAAAAATAAATGCGTCGAAAGCATACCTGTGAATAGTAAGGCCACATGAGTGTTAAAACAGTGGCCACTCCACAATAAGCGATCGTGCTCAAAAACAGAGACGCAATGATAGCCAATGGTATATCTCTTTTGGGATTCTTAGTTTCTTCGCCTTTCAATAAAAATAAAAAATAAATAAATCAATCGTACAGGATCGGTATGATTACAATTGAATACAATATAATACCCACCAGTCGTGGCAATCGAATCGAAACCGATGAATCCGTAAAAACATTTCGCAGCTCCAGCTGCTACACCGACCCATCCAAATGGTAAGAAACCACCTTCGCCGCCTTTTGCTTCAGGTGGTATTTCGCTTTTCGGAATAGACCAGTTTGAGAAATTGGCTGAAATTGTACGTTTCACCATTATTATTATTGTTGTTGTTAAATATAAGCATTCTAAGTTTGAGATCAAATTTTGATTATAACACTCACCTTTATAGAACCCGGTAACAATAACGGTACAAACGGTAATCAGATTCAATGCGGTAAATATATTGTTGGTAAATGATGATTCACGAACACCCCAAGCTACCAAAACTATAAAAGTAATGTAAAACAATCAAATTAGTAAGATATTCTTCTTCTTCTTCTTCTTCAAAAAAAAAAAATACTAATTTATAATAAGCAATTAAATTGATAAACATAATCATCAATTATTAAAAAAAATTCGATTTTCATTCCAAAAATTCTTGTACAAATTTTTAAATCATTTAATTTTTACTATTACAGATACCTAACAGCAATCGATTGTTAGAATGAAAACATATTCAATAATATTTCATATCTAATAAAATAAGTTACATAATATTGAAAACATAGGTAAATGTTACTATATAATAATAATAGTATATTAACTTGTAATAGTGTAATATAACATATATTATTAAATATTTGAAAAAATTGGTTAAGTAAATATCTCATTGATAAAAGTTATTAAAATTATTATTAAAATATCTAATATTAATAGAAAACTAAATAACTTATGGATTATTTATAAAAGCTATGCTTTTTGTTTAAATATTGTTTTAAATTTCTTATAAAAAAAAACTATTCATTCTCTTGGATTTTTAGTGATGTTTTATTGATAAGCTCTAAAATTAAAACAATTTTTAGCTGCATTTCGATAGTCAAAGAATTCATATTTGTTATGTTTTGTATATTATTATATTTGTGCATATTAAAACATTATTCTAACAAATTGTTAAAATCATTTAAACTAATAAATTATGATGATAAAAATACAATATTTTTAAAATATTTTTACATTTTAAATATGTAACAATCATCGGTAGTATACTTCAATTAAATATCGATAATAAACAATTATTATTAACTGTCGTTGAATGTGAATAGATTACATTCGGGCATTTAACTCGTTATATTACATTCATAACATTCAATTAAAGACGATTTAATTGCTTTATTAATTATTATATATGTACCATAATCATCTAGACGCACTTCAATAGACGAGTAGATGTATAATATTGTGTCCCTGTTTTAATATAACCGCTAAATTAAAATGTATCTGTGCAATGTCTCATTGTCACAGACATCGAACCTCTAACAGATTTTATTCATTGTACAACTTCCTCTCCAATAAAAACGACGACGAGTAAATTATCATTTGTCCTCACGGGATTCTACTTTGCTATAACGAATTTGAGATCTAAATACCCAGTTTACTAGATTTTGACTATCACATGGCATCTATAAAGACGGTCTCTTATAAAGACGTAATCATTCCACGACTTTCCGCCAAAATATAGAGCAAATTAATATACAATAATTATTATTACTAATCGAAACTGTCACGCCAATTACATTCTCTCCGTAGACTACATAATGTCCTTTCTAGTTTTTGTGACTGAGCGATCGTGACTGGAAATATATTCATTGTGTTCGAAGGGTTAACTAGCAACTCCTCAATATTATTAATTATTATTAACCATCTCTTTCGACACTGACATGTATTTCGTAACATAATTATACCAACTTTTTTATCACTTAAAATTTATGTTTTTGGCATATCATATTTTTTTTTTTTTTGGAATATTAATTTTAAACACTGCCTATACATATTTACAATATCGCTGTAATTATATATAAATATACATTTACTAATACTTATATATATGTATATTATATAATGTGAATATATTAACACTTACACGCGATGGCAACGATCACGACAAATGACGCAATATCGGGATAATCAGCCAAAAAACTGATGTGCATTGGAAAATTTTCAATCATATATCTTCTTTGTGGGCTACCCAGCAGAGAATCGCAGTAATTGCTCATGGCCTTGGCTACAGACGCGGTACCTGTAAGTTATCAATAAAAACCAATAAAGAATAAATGGGGTGGCGTTGTAGAAAACCAATAAAATAGTATTGTGAAAAAATCGTAAAATTTTGAATACTTCCAGAGAAATATCATAAATGAGGATCATAACATTATTGTCTATCGCGTGATTTGGACAAGTAATGCAATCGATAATATAGTTTTACTTAGCGCCGCACACTCAGATGTCGTATGAGTTGCATAACGATTATCCCGTACCAAACATATGACAATAGTAAAGTTAACAATATTATTTATTAAATGTGAAGTTTGCAAAATATTTGTTTTTTTTTTTCTCAAATCCACATGAAACACAGATAAAACGCACTTGTGTAAACTCATTTTTTATGATTTTTTTAAACATTTTTAGAGTAAAATCACCTATTACAAAAATTATTGAGATTAATATTTTTGAGGGTTTGATATATCAGTTTTATATTATCAAAAATATTATCATCTATAATTATTATTGTAATGGGCAATATTATTCTAAGATTATTCAAAAACAAAAACGAAAAATTATTTTACGTAAATTAACTTTTTCCATATTGCACGTGAGCCACAGAAAGAAAAATAAACAGTGCGTTGGCATCTTTTTAAGAGTACAATGATACGACTACTTCACACCCGTGTTTTTTTTTGTCTTATGGACGTAAAACGTAGCAAATTTTACATTCATAATAATCCCTTTTACTCTATTAATCTTAAAATCAGAGTGTGAATTGTTTTATTAAATAGTTTAAAAATATAGTTATTATCTAGGGTATCTCGGAGGCTTTTATTAATATTTTAGTTAAAAAATTATGATCATAACTTAAATTAAATACTAATAACTTAACTTCGTAATTCAAATATTATTAAAAACCTTAGCAATTCATTACAGGATAATAAATTTAGTAATATAAACCTATATAATCCTCTAAATTTTAAAAAAAGTGAATTTAATTTAATTTTAAAATAATAAAGAAAAATTGATTACTATATACGTAAAATGTGTGTACCTACGTATGTTATATGCTTATAAGATGGAAACAATGCATAACCTAACTTATGCGAATATGGCGTTCTTTATTAATAATAACTAATAATTATTATCGCCATTGTTAATCATTATTTTTTTATTCTCTATATAAGGGTATAAAATATCGGAGAAAATCTTATCGGAGCTATACTTTATTGATGATTAATATTACCGATGAGATGTTCAATGAGTAGATTCCAGCCGATAACGAACGCAGTGAATTCTCCAACCGCCACGTAACTGTAGATATACGCAGATCCAGCTTTGGGTACTCGACCAGCGAACTCGGCATAACACAATCCTTAAAATATTCATGTCAATGCAATACTATATTAGCTGTTGATTTTCTTTTTTATATCACAAAACAGTTAACGCATGGTTATAGATTACATAGCAATAAAATTAAAATTAAAAAAAAAATTAAAACTTTATCTTTGTCATTTTTTTTATTGACAATGATACGATATAGTTTATTATTTTAGAAATATTGTGTTGTGATGACTTCTTCAAATTATATGTAACCTACTAAAATAAAAATGTTTTCAAAAAGATAATTATTAAATATTAATAAATTATTGTGATAAAAAAAATCATCTTATACATTATTATAGAAGCGGATAACTTAGTAATGCAACAATTTCACGTGGATGATAAAATGTGTTAGAAATTATTGGACAATATATAATGGAAAAATGTTTAACTTTATTTTAACCAGCAAGAAAGTTTAGACTTTTAGATTTCTAAAATCATACCGTGAGCAGTGTAAATACAAAAATCTTCAACAAATAAAATGTCAAATGTGATGCCAAATTTTTGACTGTAAGACCACACCACTACTCAGTAAGATTATTATAATATAAAATATTATTAATGTAAAGATCTTAAGTTTTTGAATTATTTTTAGGTATTTATTTATATCATGAAACAATTGCAATAATTGTATTTTTACATTAATAGCAAGTTATTAATTTAATTTTGGAAAAATATTCAGAAAATAATAAATTTATCTAGTCAATAGTTGAATTATTGTATTCCAAAAATAGCTTAATAGCCATTTACAATTCAAAATGAAACAAATTACTTATTATTCATAAGTTATAAATAATATGAAACTTAAACCTATATACATTTTTACTCAAATATATAAAAAAAATTTTACAGAATTTAAGCATACGAAACGTTGATATATTTAATCTGTAGAGTATTTATTGAAGTAAATGTTGAAGAATATGCATTTTAGCATTAATTATATTAATATTCGGTCCCTGATCATTATCAAATAATAGGTTCTTATTATATAGGTAATAGATCCGTTCCTCGTATCCAGTGTAACAATGTCTTAGAAAATTGTATACAGAGTACCTAAATCACAAAATTTGCTCATCCGTTTTTTATTCAATAAATAATAATGCAGTTATTCAAAATTTGATTTTGGAAACTTTTTATTTTACCACGTGATACTACATAAGTAATACAGAAAAATCTTTAAGATTAGAAAGTATGTCTCTAAATATATTTAAAATTCTAAAAATCAGAACTTTAATAAATTCATTATTTAAGATCAATATAATGATAAGTATGTTTAGTGAATCACCATATATACAGGAAGTACTTCTTCTCGTTATAATTGTATATTGGATACTATTAAGTCAAGAGGTAAGTTATTATTTTGGAATAATTGCATCATACTCTCTAAATTTACATGGAATAAGATTGAAATTATTCGATGGCAAATTTTGACTCGGCGTCACCGGTTTGAAAATTAATTCTATAGAAATCGGTTATTTATCCTTACCGGAAAACGCAGATACTACAGCGGCTATGGCGAAAGACAGGACTACGGCTGGACCGGCGATCGATTTAGCTACTGCGCCGGCTAACACGTACACTCCACATCCCAATGTTGAGCCAGTACCCAGTGCGGTCAAGTCAAAGAAAGTCAACACCCGATTGAGTTTTTCTTTGTTCGGTTCATCCGAGTCAGTTTTTTTCCTTGTCAACGCCCATGACAACGAATCTGTCTGTTAGTACATAATATTAAAACGGTATCAGATCTGACATAATTTGATATATATAAAATAATTTATTATATTTTATCAGGCGATTTTATTTTGAAATAAAAAGATTAAAATGTGACAATACATCTTCGACATTATCAGATAATAGCAATTAAAATATTATAATATACTAAAAAATTGTGGTTTAGAAAGGGATAATATCTTTTAAAGTTTAGCTATGGTTATTATTTTTGTTTTATTAATATATTTAAATCATAGATAAATATAATAAAACATAATCGCATCATTCAATTTAATTAAGAAAAAAGTTAATTTTATTTTATTTGAGGACAAGCCCACTGATACAGTAAGATTTATTGAGAGAATATTGTACAACATTAATCTCTCTGAGACTTATTTTGACTTTTTAGAAATTTTTTAATGTCAAAAACTTTTATTCTTATTATTTTTTTAATTAGCTTTCAGTTTAACACTATTATAGAAAATATTATTATAATTATACATATTTGAATAATAGAATTATATTTCGTACATTAAATTAATCATAGCTTAGAATTCACTATAATTTATAATAATTTATAAGCTATATTTAATCGCGTTGTATCATGTGTAATGTATACACATCGTGGTTTTATAATTAATATATATACAAAATAAGATATAATTTTCAAAAGTAATTTATACAATGCACCATGATATAACAATGTATAATTTTACAGCAAAAAGTATTTTATTTTTTGCTCGATTTGATTTTTCTATGAGTACCTAACAATAATTATAATAATGAAAAAAAAAAAAAACCTCAAAATATTAAACGCAGCGAGGACATGACAATTATTAAGTACAGGAATGGATGTAATAATGGAATTGTGAAGTTAAGTATAAATACATAGTACCTAGTAAGAAATAAATGATATAAATATGATTATATCCGCATCGTTGATAGGAGTAAAAGTAACAAAATTCTGAAGAAAACATTACATCATTATGTTCGTAAACTTCTTAACAGTATAAAAATGAATATTTGTTTTCAAAAAAAACTGAAAACCACTTTAAACGTAAATGACTTTAATTTTTTGTAACAAACAATTATCCCATCTATTTGTACATACATTATGTATGATATTTAAAAGTTATGCCATTTTCATAATGTTTAACGTGAAACATAAATCATGTATTATTTATGTTCACCGACACATGACATTAAATACAACTCATCAAACATATTTTATGAAAAAAAAATATAATTTTTACAATTTTTAAGTTGGTTGTTACTATAATATTAGTTATGCGAATATTATAACAAAATGTCGTGTAAAGTATAAACATTGATACTCAAATGGAAAAAATATCGTTATTTTTGAAAATGTCTTGAAACACATTGATGTAGTATTATTTTCATATCTTATTTGTTTTCTTGAGTTTTACACCTATGTAAATACCCTTAGTAACGAATACATAAAATAAATGATAAATTATACACAAAGGTTATACGTCATCAATGAAAATATTATACAAACAGAAAATTGTGTTTATATTTTATTATTGTTGGGTAATCACAAATTTCAAATTAATAATTTCTTAAATAATTTTTAGAGCAATACTGTTATCATTCTGTTGTATATTCAGCATTTTATATTACATTATATTACACGTATAGTATTTAATATTTAAATATAATCAGCAGTATCATATTACGATCGGTGGGGACTGTCCATCGATTATTATTGTGTAAAATTACAATGTAAAGCATTACGATTTATGCTGTTAATAATAAAGGTCTATAAAACACGTTTATGTTGTTATTCATAGTAATAATACTTAACACATTTCAATACTTACTTATTCCTTAAGCTTATCTAACACTATAGAGTAATAAATTTATAGAGTTATTTAGTATTAGTTTTATTAATTTAATACCGTGTATTATATTTACGATATTTAACAACTGTAACACGTGATAAAAGTATTTTTTTTAAATTTATACTACGATCTAATACGTATACAATTTTGAATAGTAATAATTTTTAGGAACCTAATATGCATTTAAATTTAGTAATTGACAAATAAAGCAATTTTACAACGAATTTGAAATTTTTAAGATATATGTTAATATGTTACTTGAAATCTTAAAATAGAACATTTGGGTGGACATTAAAAAATAGATTTCCTATAATATATAATATTTTATACAAACTAGTTAAATATTTTCACACGATATAATTTCTTTAAATTCCACTCACTCCTACTACTTCTTTTTTAAATTTTAATTTAATTTATAAAAAAAACCTTCAAGTAGTTATTCGATCTACTGTATAGCCATTGAATAAAGGATATACTATATGTATTTTTCAATTTAATTTGTGTTTGACAATTTAAATATTGGATTAAAATTAATTTCCAAATTACAAGTTGTATTCGTATATATAAAAATAAAAAAAAAAATAGAGAAAAAAAATTAATTAAATTATATAGCTTGTATAGCGTATATGGTTAAAAAAAGGGTGAAATGGGAAATATAATATTTTTTTATTGAGACAAGAATATATTTTAAATGTTAGAGAATTTAGGTGAGCGCATTGAGGTAATAATATTTAAGGAATAATTTTATAAACCATAGGACTGTTTGTTGTAGGACTTACAGAGCGATAAGGTATTCAATAAATGTTCAAAGGAATCTCCTAAAAGGAGGGATAATGTTTGGTGAGTTAAATTTTAATTTAATGATATATCATTTTTTACGATTAACAAAAAAAAAAAAACAATTCTGAAGAAGGTGGTATAACTTTTTGGTAACCAAGGTTACAAAACAATAATTTTAATAATAATATTAATATTGTAATAAATGTTTGTATTAATTTTTAGTTTTCCTCGGTTGTTATAAAAAATATTGAGAATTTCTAATGTTGACTCGCCCTCCCAAAAGTAAGCAATTGGATTAAATGTTCTAACAAAATTCTTCCTTAAAGTTGATAACCAGAGCATTTTTCTACCAATAAAAATAGTTTCAAACCAAAAATAGAAAATAAACACATAGTAGAATAAAAACATTCTTTAAAATCTAAAAATTATAACCATTTTTTGTTTTTAAGTATCGAATCATTAAAAAAAAAAAATTGTAACATAAAATATTTTCAATCAAAAAAAGTCCACAATATTGTAAAACCATATAAAATAATGATATATAATTTTTTATAAAAGACAAGCTTGACTATTGATAGATTTTTTAAAGTGTACTTAATAAAATAATATGATTTTTAATCATATTATGTATACAATAAATTATCTTAAAGCGTACAATATTTTGAGATTTATGGTTTTATTATTTAAACGTCAATGTCAATTTATCATCGTTCATATTAAATTACATACCATAAAAAAATTAGCAAATAATTATTTTTCCGATGTAACTCTGAAGTCTATAAATACTTAAATAATATTTTTATGATATTATCAGAGTTATAAAAACGACCGACTGCTTAACACGCAATAATAATTATAGTTATATTTATATTTCACGTGTTTTATAAGAATAAAATAAATTATCTAAACATTATAATCTTATATCGATTTATGATCTCAATGATTTCATATATATTCTTTATTTTTAGCTGCTTTCCAAAAGTTAAAAATATCTATTTTGTGTTAAGAATAAGTTTAGATGACTAAATTAAAGATACTTAATAAGTAAAACAATTATAAAAAAAAATCCAACACATTATCATTAACACACTAATAATAATAATAATAATAACTAAAATTAATCGAATCGCTCGATTCTTCGATTCAGTAATATTATTTTCAAACGTTTTATGTGTTAATTGAGCTGAGTTAAATATGTGGCATATGAATATTATAAAGTATCTGGTAGATTATAAATTATGATCGTTCAGCACGCCGCGAATATATCTATAAAATCATAACAGTTGCGTTCATAACATAAACATTGTAAATGTATCTATTATACTTTTATTAACTTATGGTAATTTTATTATTAACATAATAATATTTTCATTGAAATGAAGCTAAAATATTTAACTAATTTAATAAACACTCAACAGTATCAAATACAATCAACAATCATTTCAAATAACAATTATTATTGTTATCATTTTATCCAGACATAAATTATTTCTTATTAATGATTAATTGATCAAATTTACTTTTTTTTCTCATTCACTGTTATCATTTATTGCTATTAATAAAATAACATTATTACATAAATTTTATAAATTAAATTAGAATGAAAATTTTATTTTTACCATTATAGAAGCAAGTATAAATATATGAATGAGGATGACAAATTTAAAAAATCCGTTTTTGTGTTATTGTGTATTATTTTAAAATTCAACAAAACCGCGTATTGTTCTTTAAAAAATTAATGGTTGTATCAAAAAAAAAAAAAAAAGATAAAAAGAAAGTTTTGTAAACATCATTCCATCGTATCATTACAAATTAAGGCCAATCACGTCATTATTGGACACAACAACAGAAGAAAATTTATACCCCGGAGCGTTATAATAATATAAATAATATTACATATATTGTATAATTATATAAGAACCAGCAGTTTGCAATTTTAAAGTCAATTTGTAATTTATAAAAAGTGACATGCGTGTTTGTTTGATAATAAATGCATTTTCGTATATTATGTTGCTGGTTTTTTTCTTCTTAATACTATGTACTTAAATATTAATATATCATTATGAGTGAATCGTGTCCGATCATCAGTTATGAACGTAAACAGTATTTCAGAATTCTCGTATTATCTATAAGGAACACAACGGAACAATAATACAACACATAATTGTGCATAATGTATTGCTGTAATCTTTGAAAGCGAACTGAGATCGTTGTTGGCGATTATATTAATATAATAATAATCATTTAAACGGTTTAGAGATTATTTTAATGTAATCATCGCACGGCCTAAATTATGTTGTGTAACACATGAGACTATTTGTCATTATCAATTTCCGATAGGTTCAAATCAAGTAATACAATATAATACTCGTATAATATAAATTTGATTGTGTCACGTGTGCTATAGGTATTGTTCTCGCGCCGTATCCCGCGTAGTATTCACAACAGTCCTATTCATTATTATTTTGTGAAAGAAATGACAGCACTGCTGTTGCAGACATTAATAAATTCGCTTCATTCGTAATTTATTTTTATGTTGACTTTTACTTTTTCTAAAATGTCTATGCAATTTTTTTAAAACTTCAATCTTAAAAATAAAATAACAGAAACAAATATTATTAATCGAGTGTTAACTTGATTTTAGCATGATTGTCATCTAAACGTTTTCAAACAGTGCTTACTGTATTATTTGAGATCCTTTTTTTGATTTTAATATTAAGGAGTAAATAAATGAATAGTTTCATATAACGAACCCCTCAACATGATACTTCGCAAGTGCTAATGTATTAGTACAGCGAGAAAAAAGATTTATTCGTGTAACACGTTACATTTAAGGTCAAGTGATATTTTTTTGAAATTTTTAGTATGTTACATGTTCAACTATGTAACTAAGTAAATATTTGAAATATAATTTTTGCTATGTGTGAACACTTTATAACCCTGAACATATCGGTAGAGTAATGCGAATGTGCTTAATCATTCTACTCAGTCAAAAAAATTATTAACGTATAATATAACAATTAAAAATAAATTAAAATTCGAGAAATTTTAAAAATAAATATGCAAAAAATTTCTTTGTTTAGTTACCAAATAATATAATATTTAAAATATCCATTTCACAATATACTTATATATACAATATACTATATTATGAAAATATAATTTAAATGTAATATCATACCAATAAATTCGTTTAGTTTTTAAATTCATAATAATATAATAAATAATTCATCTATTTTTTTTTTTTTTAACTATAAACTATTTTAAAATAAATTATGATTGTATAAAATATATTATAGGCATAATATGTCACACGTACAAAATAAAACATTTAAATAATTAAATAATAGTAATTTAATAAGGTAATAATGTTTAAGCTTTTACAGTAAAAACGTTTTTTAGAACTAACAAACATATTTATTCGTATCTTTGTGTATTGTATAATTTAATTTATTGCTTTCTTAATAATATGTAAAATAATATCAAACGTTTAATTTTTTTTTATTAATTTTTAAATTTAATTTGTTGAGAAAGTTTAGAAAATAATATTTTATTCATAGTAAAAGTGTAAAATATACAATGTATAGCATTATATTATTATGCTGAGTTGTATTATTACTGAACATTTAATGAATCAAAAGTTAGCAAATTATCTCTTAAACATAATTATTTTTATTGGTCTATTAAATTTTAATGAGCTATTAAATCAATCAATTTTTATGACACGTAAACACTTTTAACCATAATAATAACAGACTACATTTATATATTTGTATATATTTTTTTTTTTTAATTCGAAGTTTTTTTTTATTTCATTATAAATCTAAAAATTTTACCAATAAATGAATATGGTTAAAAAGTGAATAAATATAGGCTGATAGAATGAAGAATCTTATTTGAGGAATTTCGAAAATGTATAATACATATATTATATGTAGTTTAAAATAATTTGAACAACAAAAATTTAAATCTATTTTTATTTTCATTAACAATCTATTATTGTTAACTTTTGCATTTTGATCATAAAAATTGTATTTTTTAATAAAGAAAATTACAAAAAATAATTCACGAAATATTTTCATTATGTTTGTAAAAATAATGACTTATATCAAACCTATGTTATAATATTATTAAATTTTTATATGCATTTAAAACTTTTATTAAGTATAATAAGAATATTATGGTGAAAACAATATAATTTTCGTTTAGTTCGTAAAAGTAAACTGTTCGAAAATGTAAACAGCTTTCGTTATTCTTACATTGATAAACAATATTCCACGAACATCGAACTCCGGTTGTATGAATTATTTAAGAATTTCAAAGTTATTTAAATAGCAAATTTAGCAAATAGGCATATTATAATATTCTTTTGTGTATGCAAGTATATAGTACTTTAAACAGAATACTTAAAATATTGTGTTTTTAGTTTTTAAGACTATTTGTTTAAACATTTTAGGTTCCGATCATTATTAATCTTGCTTTTCAAAAATTTAAATTTATCATATTCGTACGAAATGTTGTCGTGAAAAACGAATAACTTACCGATTTGTACCAAGGATTGTCCATTATAATTATAATATCACTACAATGTGCGTGGAGATCGTCGTATGCAGTGACAGCCAAAACGCAAAATAAATCAAGTAAAGCTGATTGATATATATTATTGTGTACGTTTATTAGATGATGATTATGTATTGAAATGAGGGAAAAACCGTAAAACTTTACACACAGTAGCGGTCACACCGCTATACGCAATTAAACGTGTCGATCGCGTAGGTGGCTACGTCGTATTATGAGAGCATACAAATAAATTTAAAAACTACGACAGCAACAACAGCAACGTTTTAAAATAATATTAATAATACTACAACGGTGCCATACGCGGACTACGATATTCCATTATATAACGGTTATTACACGCGAACTATTGTGGTATGAATAAAAATAATTTGATGCAGCATACGTGCTGGCGGTGTGTTGCCGACGAAATTCGAGCAGTGTTTGAGTCCGTTCTTCGACCGGGCAGTAACTCTTTAAGCGGCACACCGGCATAAGAGGGAAAATAATACTACAATTATAATAATAATAACCGTGGTATAGGTAATAGTTATAAAAGAAGGTATTACCGCCGTGCGATTTGGCGAAGAACGTTCGGTAATTTTCGTATTGTTCAATTGTCGCCGCCGACTATGGCCTCGGAAACTTCCGTTTTAACGTTTTTTACACACCTCAATACTTATATTCGATAATTCAATATACATGTGTGTACATTATACACGAGTGTTCGTAGAAATGACGTGTCTAATTTAATAGATTAAAAAAAAATGAAAAAAATGATAATAACAAACAAGATAACTTAACGAATAAATAATGTTCAATTTCTACGTCTGAAATTGAAAAATTGCAGTTTTTAATTGTTATACTATTAGTATTATTGAATAGTTTAAGTTAGTTAGTAGAAAGTTTATTGAACTCCATTGTTTATATAAATCATATTACCTATATGAAATCATTTTTGTAGGCGAACAATTCATAAAACAATAAATGCGTAGACACATAAATACATGCTACAGATCATATAATTGCAGGTATTAGAGATCTGTCAGATCGATCAACCAACGATTGATTTAAATCATTTTGATTTATTTTTATATTCAAATACTATTCGTATCCAATTGATTCACGTATAAAGTTCGAATACGTATTGTATAACATTATATATGTAAAGAAATGTGGAGTAAAAATGAACAACAATTAATAATTCTATGGGTAGGACGTTTAAGCGTCGCTATTTTTGTTTAAAAAAATATTATTGAATAAAATGTAAGTAATTATCTAAGTTAGAATCGTATTTTTTCATATTGTTATGAACATATATTCATAATGGAATATCAAACAAATTATTTGAATATTAAATTTTAATTATTTACGATAAAATAATAGTTTTCTAATCCGGTACAATATATTTGTATTACTCTGTTAGTTTGTCATCCGATCATATTATCACTGTACTACATGATATATAATATAATTTGTATATTATAACTTATAAGACTTGATCATTTATTATAATTCGTTAATAAATACCGCAGTAGTGCACCTTCTTTAGTGACAAATGACAATGGTTTACGTGGGTAATAAATAACAATAACAGGAAGAATTAGACGTTGATGTCGAAAAAAGATCATTCGGCCATATGTGTTGTTATATTATGAATTTTTATTATATTTTATTCTATTGTATCTACGTGATTATTAATTTATTTTCAAACTATTTTTTTTATTTTTATATTATTTAAACGTTTCATTAATTTGTAACACTCATAAGTTAAAATATGTAATTATATGGTATAGAGTATTACCCTGACAATTTTAAAAATATATTTGTTGATTATGATGTGTAATTGTATATTTGGTACATTTTTGTAATTTAATGCGGAAACCAACAACGAATAACTATGAAACGAGGAACTAGGATTTTTAGTTGAAAAATTATATTATATGCATGTAAAATTGAGCGCACAAACTGAGGATCCACATTAAATTATCACAGCGAAATGTTTCATTTTCCTATTAAAATTGAATTAGCTTTAGTTGTAATAGTTTTAAAAATATATCACCACATGTAGCTTTGGTGTGTTTTTTTAGAATTATAAAATCAATAAAAGATTTAGAATCACGTGAAATACATATTTTTATTTTTTGTTTCCGTTGAACAATATTCTTTAATCCATTAATATTTTTATAGTTACCTTGCTGCACTTTTTCTATCCTGAAGTTTAAAGTAAAACATCATTAGAATCTTAAAACTAAAATCATATTTTTTAATTTTTTTAATTTTTTTTTTTTTTGTGTTTTTAAGTGCTTAACAAAAAACGTGATATTGTTAAAGCGGAATAGTATTAATTGCGATCAAATTTCCGCGACATTTTTACCATGATATTTTTACGTGACATAACTATATGTAGACATAATTTTAATCTTACCAAATATATTTCAATCTGCGATTAGAGTTCATATTTTTCCTTCTGAGCTATAATAATAATATATATCTTATATTTACCACCAAAATAAAATAATCTATTTTCGAAAGTCATTCTATTTTGACAAATAAAATTACCAGTATTTCAATATCTATTCTATACAAACATAAATATTACAAATCATATTCAAATAATAATTTAAAAGAATTTTAGATTAATACATTTTTTCGAAGATTAATTTCTCTTTACATCGTTTCTTTACGGAGATTAAATATAACCAGCTATTTCTCTTTTTAAAGCAACATTTAAGAAACTAGTATAATATAATAAACCTAGTATTTAATTTGTTTTTATTTAGTTATTTTAAAACTATAGTTATTTCTTTTATAGTATGATGCCTGTTAAATTATTATGTATTTTAATGAAACAACTCAAGAGACCTCCATTTAAATACTATATTATAGTCATTATAAAAGTATTCTAGCTAATATTCAATTATTTTATTTATATTCTTCAAAACTTAAATATGGTTTCCCTATATTATAAGTTAAAAGATTATTTGACTAAATAATTTAATGAAATCTTATTTAAAAGTGATCATACATTAAATATTTATTATTTATTTTTATTTAGTTTAATAGAACAACAGTAATAATATAAAGTTTTAATTTATGTATGAAATGGTTATTTGTTTTATTTTAAACATAGACAGGATTCTTATTTACGTATAATCAATTTTTAGTTATGTTGACTTATGACAGGTTGTGTAAAGAATTTGTTTAACAGTTGATTATTTTTGATTCATTAAAATTGAATAGTTTTATCACGAGCCACTAAATCGTTTTCAAGGGTTCATTAGCAGTTAGAATTAAAAAAAAAATTATTTCAAATCACACTATCACTTAGTGAGAATGTCTAAATAATGAATTGTCGCATAATAAAGATATAGCCCATGTAGAATTATATTAATGATCCATTTGTACACGTGCATTTTTATGGATTCAATGTTTGATTTACTTAAATGGTATGTTATGTACCTACTTATGCCTGCTAAGTATATGACTATCTTTTGGCTGTGATCAACAAAAACAATTTTCTTTAAATGGGTCGAAATTCGAGCTGTTTGGTTTCTTAAAGTGAATGGCATTAGATCTTTTTAAAGCTGGCTCTCTGTGAACACTGTACTTGTGCTGTGAATGGCTATATTTCTGTACATTGAATAATAACTCTCTGTTGTTTTGGCATCTTTTCTACGCTCAATTCTAAAGAGTTTTACATTTTCTAAATTTCCAACTATATAAATCGCTTTTTACTCCTCACTACTATTCTATATACCGTTCCTAGTGTTCAAAATCAACGCTGCAAAATAGACTTAAGAATGCTGACCAATTATTATGTTTAGTCAAGTTAGTGAATAATCAAATATTGACATTTTTGCGAACTTTCTCGAGAAAAATGAATATTTATTACAGTTATAACTATTATTTATATTTATTTATTTTTTCAAAAATAATCCTTTTTTCTTTTTCTTTTTTTAATACATTTTTGAATACATATAGACAATTTATAAAATTTCATAAAACATGTCATGAATCATCATAATATTATATTTAAAACATTAATGTGAAAACTAAAAAAATTGTTATTTAGCTATGATATTATTTTATGGGCATTTCTTTCCTTTATAAATGCAACATTCTTAGATCAATTATTGTTCGTTTTACTTATAAGTTATAATAACTATAAACACGTTAATTAGACATGAAAATACTATTTTTTACGACACTTACTTTGAAGGTTATATTATACATTACTGCATGATTAGAACGAGTAACATAAAAAAAAAAATAAAAATATGAATAATTAGGAGTAGTTATAAATTACTTAACTATTATGATTTCAAATTAATCAAAATATAGTCAACCATTTAGTTATGTAGCATGTATAATATTTCGCTCTCTTCTGAAATTTACATAAGTAACGCGCTTACGAATAATTATTATATTTGAATATACTATAAAAAAGAAATAAATTCAAAAAACTTTTTTTAATTGTACATGCAAATATTGAAGTTGTATAAAACAAATGTTTCGTAGAACGACGTTCTATAGTAATACGAGTAGGTTCTAAAATTATTGCAGTATTTTCCTCATGTCTAAAACGATATAAGATAAATAATATTTTTCAATTTAATGTTATTAAGCGTTTAGCATTACCATATAGTTGTACTTATACAATATACGGTTTTAATATCTTTGCAGATCGTTGTGATACACTCTGTATATTATTTTGTAATCATTTATTTTTTCTGAGAAAAACGCTAGGTTACGATCTATTAAATGGAGTAATATTAAGATCTTTTGAACAGCAGTCAATATTGATTTTTTATGTTTATGTATAAATAAATATACTATGTATTTTAAATATCAATTTACATTTTTAGACCATAAATATGTTTACATGATTTTAACCTTTTTAGTATCATTTAAATCCAAAGTTTCAACCCTTTTAAATTTTATTTTTTTGTAAACAGATATTACACATCTTCTCAGTAAATAAAAAATATTGGAAACTAAAATAAGATCATTATTGATAGTTGTAGCTCTATTTTTAAACTAATGTTAATAAATACAAATATATATTGTATATTTACAAAAATAATTAAACATTTTTTTTCATGGTCGTGTTGTATTTTTTCAAAAATAGTTTTCTGAATAACTTGAATTAATAAAAAAAATAAAGCTCTTACGGTGTTTTTTTTATATAACATTGTGTCTTAATTTCTTTTGATCACTACTAAGTATACTTTTAATTTCATATCTTATATATTAGAATAATTTAAAAAAAATGTAGTATTATGAATAGGTATAAATAACATAATTACTTGGTTTTATTTTAATCGACTTAAAATTTTATTGTTTAACAAAACAATAATTTACCGCTATATTATATCATATAATGCGTGATCGTGCTGAAAATCACACTCCAACATAAGCAACAGTTTCGAGCGTTCAATTCACCATGTGTAGCTCACGCAGTGTTCACGTGCATTTTTCCGATTTCGTGACGTAAGTATATTTTTTATGTATATAATCATTAAACAGCCGATGTGGCCTCTTCAACCACCCACATACTATCTAGCAAAAATCTATTGAGCAGCACTTGCATTTTTTGTAAATGATTATATAATTGATCGGAAAATAAAAAGTTTAAAGCTGAAAATCGGGTAGAATATATACTACATAGGTTAAAATTTGGTTAAATATGTCTAGTACTTGAAAATTTCAGTTATTTGTGTGTGCGTTGATGTAATAATTCGTGGAATTTGCTGTCCTTTTATTTTTTACCCCGCAGGCGAGTATAATAAAATAAACAAACAAAATATAATTAAGACGGGTGCTTAGAACTAGTGCATTTAGTGAATCGTCAATGACTGTGTAATGTGTATCCATATTATTATTGTTAGGTATTAACATTCACTCTGACAAAGGTGTAGTGACCTACCGATAAAATAATAATACTATATTATTGCCTTTTATACACATCGAGCGTCATGTATTTCATATGAGCGTGTAAATCTTTGTGATAGAAAAATAATAATATTAACCATTATTATACTAGAACTGTAGTAGCCACCGCCGTTAACAATAATCAAACACAGATATACCCACGCGTAATTTTATTTCCGCGCACGATGCTCTGCACGGCTTTCGGGCGAAAAATCTCCAGACACGATCTCGATTTGTACACAGTACGATGCCTGTCACACCGCCTTGTTGCATCTGTTGATCTTTTTTCGTGACCGACTAATACCTACGACACAATATTAAACGTTATGAACGCGCATACAACCATAAGTCGTAGTTTATCGCCCCACCGCATTCCGCCTCGGTCGTCAAAAGGCCGACAGGCGGATACGAGTGTACCGAAGATATTTCCATTCCGTCCGTTCTCTCACTCGCGCTCTCTCTCTCTTCGGTACAATAACAAAACATATTAGGTATACCTCCACCTGTCGTCTCGTATTGTCGCATCATCGTCGATAATTTCTACGCGTCATTTTCGACTTTTTTACTTGCCGATCGCCAATGGTTTTTTATTTGATTTTTTCAACGCGTCGCAATACCTAGAACATCATACCTGCCCCGCTAATATCTCCGGGGCTCCACCCTCGTTTTTCGGGCTACCGGTTTCGAAAACGACGACGCGCCCGAACAGTTTTGACCTCTACAGACATTTCGCGTTGCTTGACGATGATTAATCGAACTGCGCCTCGCTGAACTGCGTCGCGATTCACTCGAAAATTACCACCGCCACGACCACTGTCGATAATATTTTTATTAATGCACTATGTACTTAATGACTTTTGTGTGTATCGTCATTACCGCGCGGTCGAGTATAATAATAAAATTACAATAATATAATATGTTCACGATGCGATAGGTCCACGCCATGTGTACGTTTTCATACACAGTTGTTTAGACGCGGTGATCTTAACATTTACGCGTCTGGACGACGTGCGCTCCAAGGATTCCGCTCGAGAAAAACCCCGACGAAACCGCTTACACATATTGATATAATCAGTTGCCGATTGTTCCGACTAAATGACCGACAGTTATCGCGTAAATTATTGTTGTAGTAATTCGACTGTGTGTGTGTGTGTGTGTACAATCAAAAATTATTTCCTTACTTTATCCGTTTTTATTTTTTTTTAAAACAATCAAGTTCAGCACTTTTTTAATGTAGTCAGCCACGACAGTAGATTTAATTATTTTAGATGATGGTTGACAACGCGTACGCTCGCCATCATAATGTGCAAATATAATAATTTATTGAAGTAGATGCGGTTAGATGTGAAAGTATAGAATATTACATACTATTGAAATGATAATAAACTAAATAAACACATAGCTAAAATTTCAATCACCTATTATTCAAAAAAAGTGAATATATTATTAGGTATTTATTATGTAATGAAAAGAATGCATAAATACATGGTGGTAAAGGCGTATTGTATAATGCGATAATAATTATTATAAATTTGTTCAAATTTAAAAAAAAAAATTCTTTTTAGGTATAGCAGTAAATAAAAACATTATATTATTATTTTAGATATTAATTTAGCTTAAATATAATTTTGTGTATGTTATATGTAGTTTACCTTGTAGCCCATTTAATATGCAACCTTGAACATTATTTACCATAAGAAAATCATGTATTATGAGTCTAATGTACAATTATATTATATTTTTAAACTGAACATAAATTATTTACGTACTATTTTTATGTGTAATGAATTTATAAATATTTAAGTTAAACTAAAAAAAAAAAAACTGTAATCAACTTCTAACATTCGTACAATTATTGTATGAGTATTCAATTACATTTTATTTATTAATACGCCATACTTTATTTTTATAATATTAAAATCCGTTATCATGCTGTTGACTTGTGTGTTTAAGTGAATTTAAATGATACGTGTAATAATTTTTTAGATGCTTAGATGATTTTAACTGATTTAACTTAAAATAATATTCGTGAAAAAAATAAGTACTTATACATATTAATATAGGCGATATATATAATATCCAAGAGTAAGTAATCATTTGACAAATTTATGATATACAAAATTGTTAATACTATTTTTAATAATATCTAGTTTTCAGTGATTGTTATTATAATAACATTGAAAAGACTACATAATCACACATAATAATATATTGTATTATGAAAAGAAAGAAAATAAAAATACTAATAAAAATATTTTAACATGCATTTTCGCAGCATTGAATGAGCACGGCGATTACGTAGAATACCCTGTAACAGATGTGATTTACATTTAATATTTATTTAAGTTATTTATGATTTAAGACTATAATCATCAATTTTTATGTTTTTGATAAAAAAACATACCATTTAATTCATACTCTTAATGTGTAAATGTTTAACCGTAGCTGTAGAAATGATCGAAATTTGATAGATTTATTTTTTTGGTACGTCTTAAAACCGTTTTATATTGATTGAAAATACTAAATTTTGTTGTAGTTTTGTATTATGAACTTATTAAAATGTATATATATATATTATCTAAAATCTAAATCATATGACAATATAATGTTATATCGTCGTAGTAAAAACGTGTAACCATAAATGCGCATAAACGCTTTCACTTAATTGTTCTAATTATTTTTTTCTTTGAATAGATTATCATTTATCGTGTTTTAAAATTTTTAGTATTATATACTGTAGACTTCCTTGAATAATCTATTTGAAACTATCAGTATAAATATAAAGAATTTTTTTTTAATGTTTTGGCTATATACGTGTTTTGCAATTAAATATTTTAGTATTACTAAGACAATAATATAATATAATAACTGATTAAAAAAAATATACATAACTTTATCAGGTAATAATAATATTATTAATCATTTATGTTTTTCAGAAATTATATTATTAGGCCATACATTTCAAAAACAATCTTAAACAGCTTTATCTACATTGACATTCTATAATATGCGACATAGGTATTTAATTTGTGTATTATAATAATACAATATGTATAAAACCAAATTTAAAACATCCATTTATATTAATAACTTTTGGAAATAAGTTGAAACCTTAATGATTGTAAAGATAAATTAGTGCACAAATAACACAATTAAAGCTTAAAATATATGCATTCATATTTAGAACAATGTGCAAATTATAAGCGTTAAAAATTGTTCTCTTCAGATTCATTGGTTATTCTACTATACATTTCTCGTACGGTTAATTAGTGTAACGTTTCCATGGCAAATATTGTTTTAACATTATAAACGGGTTAATATAATTCGTTAGTATTAAATAATTCATTTAACCAGTTGGAAAAATATATCTCAACTCAAACTAGATGTAATATAAACTATATGTAAAGTAGAAAATAACAAAAATGATATATATATATATATATATATTAAATATTATTTACCGTTTAATATTATAATTGATAATTCAAAAATATAAATAAAATTTGAGAGATAGATAGGGAGAGAAAGAAAGAAAAGGGCAAAAATAGGTAATCGTGCTGTACACTAAAAGTAAAGTGTATAGCTTATCATTGATCGATTTACTGTACTGTTTGTGTCAAATTTTAATTTGATGATAAACTATTGCATACCAAAAAAAAATTCTGAGCAAAGACAGATCATTTCAGCCTATATCACTCACTACTCAGTATATATTTATAAGTATTACCTATTGTAATTTATTTTACAATTAGTTATATGATACCAATGTTGAATAAGTTTTTAATAAAAACTACTATTGGAATAAAAAATAAGTAATAACATAAATTAAATTTAAATGTTTTGAAAATATTATTATGCCTTTGTGTATTTACATAGCCGTGATGAGTCGGCTAGTAACAATATACTTACGCAAAAGCAATAAATCCCCACAAAAATATTTTTAAATTACAAATTATAAAAAAATAAAATAGTTATATTACACATGTTTATAATCAAGCAAGAATTATTTTTATCGATATTTATTTAACATTTTTTTTAAAAAATCAAAAATGTCAATTATCTATACATAGCTTAAAAAGAATCAAATAATTATTTCAAAATGTTATCATATTAATAGGAAATGTTGATAAAAATATTTAAAGTATCTACAATTATTCATTTTTAAATTATCTATACCAAATAAACAAAATTGATTTTATAAAAAACGAATTTAAAATTTGAAATTCCAGTATTACCTTAATTATTTTTCGTTCTCCTGATTATTATAAAAACATTAGACAATTTTACTTTTGACCTCATAAGTACCAATTAGATCTAATTTTCTATCAGAAAGCAGAAACCATTTTCATAGTTGAAAATTCATGTATTTTTTCCACAAGATAAAGTGTTTTCAAGTTCAAACACATACACACACACAGACAAAATAAAAAAACAAACACGTAATTATTGTAAAATTAGTATATTTAAGTATATAGCTCTGCTCAGAAATTAAAAAAATTATAAATTAGTGAATATTTTGACAAATTTATCCACATGATTCAATACCATACGTAGTTATAATCCATCTAGTTCATTTTGGTACTCGGCAACCGATAACATTTAAAGAAAAAAAATGGTCCAGAAACTATATTTTATTTAAAAAAAAATAATTAATTTCACAGATTAATAAATAAAAAGTTGGATATTATTTTCAAAATAGTATAATTTTTGAAACACTACTTTTTTAACTTTCCCAAATTAATTGATTATAATCACGACATAAAATACATAACTTCTAATCGACCAATTTATTTGTAAAGTATTAAATATCTAACACCTAATAATAAATATTATTGAGTTAACCTAAGATTAATTCTGTGATATATGATGGAAAATTAAAACATTAGATAAGTTCAAACATAATTCTAATGGCGAATATGAAATTTCAAAATTCAAAATTTATCTTTCACCTAAATTTTACATCAAATGTGGTTTTCATAAAAAAACGATTTTTTGAGGCATTTTATTGTAAATTATTCAAATATCAAATAAATAATTGCATTAAAAGGTAGAGCGACATTCCACTAAACATTATAGCTTGATTCAAACAAATTGACAAACACCATACACTCAAAAACAGGAATTGTTAGGTTTTTAACAGAAAAAAAACTCAACAGGTGACTGTGAGCCGTAAAAGAAAAAATTGTATTTTTTTACTTTTTTTTACGATTATTATTTTCTAGTATCTCATCTAATGCAAGAGCATTATTTAGAGGGAATCAGAGTATGCGGTTACACCCTTTATTTTTAAAATAGTACTAATTGGTCATCGTCCTACTGAGATAATGTTCAAAATTAAATCTTGTTCAATGGTATTTTTATTTTGATATTAATCAATATTAATAAATTGTTAATTATTATGATTGTTAATTATTTATTATACTTTAGTTTTAAATTGATTTTTTTCTATTTATATTAATGCAATAATTTAGTATATGCGATGTTTGAAAATAATTGAATGCAGGATTATGTACATAACTGTATATTTATTTTATATGGCCCGTTGAAATTTCAAAATGACCTGCTTGAAACCTCGTAGAGCATGTACCGTTTCCGCCACTTTAAAAACTTTCTTATTATTATTATAAATGTTAAGATTCTGTTGAATCTATATAATTATCAATTTCAAGTATATTATACATGTAAAAAAAAAAATTAATTTGGTGCCAATAAAAGGTATTAGTTATATTAGTTAATTTCGTCGAATAAGGTGAGTTGTAATTAGATTACTCACTATTCACATGTGCTACTAAATTTGGTGTGCAAAATTAATCATATTTTTGTTGCGTACATGATAAAACATGTCCATAAACGTATGGAAATAATAAGATAATTCCAAGATGACTATTTCCACAGTTTCGAATAATAAAGTTATCGAAATTAGTATCGTTGGATGTTTCTGAAATAATTTGAAGTATAATAATAAACATGGAATAAAGTATTTATGATGTGATACATACTAAAATACCACTGAAGTAACACGCATTATTGCATACTGGTATCGCGATAATTGTTGTGTTGTCCGACCAAAACTTTATCACTCATGTTCATATTTAAAGGTTAAACCGTGTTAAAATCTGCCTAATATTTACAATGTTTTCGATTTTTAAAAATATAATAATATGCATTAAATAAATATTATTTTTGTAATTTTTATTCCCAATTAATTTTATCCATTTTAAATATAAAATATGCATAAGCAGTAATATACTAGTATTTTTAAATTAAAAAAAATAATAAAAAACATAAAATCTGTGGATAAACTGATATATCTTAATGCATTTAACATTCCAATCTCATTGCATTTAAAACTATCAATCAATATTAAAACACAGTGTTTTATCATTTTATCAATATTTTATAAAAATTATGGGATTCAAGGTTTTTATATAAAATGTGAATCTAACACGTTTAAATTATCAAGTTTTACAACCACATCATCGAAAATAATTAATACGACCTAGTAAATTAATTTAAATATTTGTATTATTTTGTTGTGTATGGTTTCCGTTGTTTTCCACGTAATGTTTTGCTCGACAATATTCATTGTTCATTGTTTGACCTTCAAAATTCGTGTTATATTATTTAGACATAAATTCTTCGTTTGAGATATATAGACACAACAAAAATAAATTTCCACTAAGGATCCTTAAAATCAATTCAATTTGATTAATTAATCATTTGATTTAATTTTTAGATTAAAAATATATGAGACACTCTATGTAGTAATGCATTGAGAAAAAAATAATTTTTCAAATGACAAATGGACGCTTCATTACTTATATTTTTTGTCTCTGGTTTACGAATGCATAACATAAAAAAACACGTTATATACATGTGTTATAGTTTATGGTTTTGATAGTTCTGACTTGCAATATTAGTGCAAAAACACCCACTATTAAAATCTCTCGTCGTTAAGAGTTTTGATAATTTAATTTTAAGCTAGCAAAGAACAAATACATTTACTAATAATATTTTACACATTTAAACTCACTTAAAAATTAAAATACCAAAGTCACAGCCAGTAAGGAAACTGCACAGACAATATTATTTTATTATTTTTTAAAACCTTTAAATCTGATGATAAGTTAATTCACACTCGAATAAATTAATTTTATTGAACGTTGATTTGCTATATGTAATATGTTTGTAAGTCGTACACACTCTTTTGCAGCGCCCTCCCGATAATCGATAGGAAACTATATTATACATTTGCAAATACCTCGACGATAAATTCGTGTCAATGACCGATGTTGCCAAAGCAGCAATGGTCAGTAAATAAATAATAAAAAATCATCGTACAATAATATTTAGGTTATTATTATCACTGCTATTAAACATGCCTATTCATACAAGTACTCTGCGAATGACTAGACACCTTTAAACGTCATTTTATTTTCGTTTGATGTGAATAAGTATAATAGTTGTCAGTCTCGGCGTATGGCATCACATTAAATTGGCGAGGTTGATAGATGCTTTAGGCAGCAATACGAGAATAAAATATTATACACACACATAATATATACAAAATGCTGAGGCGTAGTTAACAGTTGAGAATCCATTAAGCAGAATTTTCGACGGCTAGCCCCGTACACACGAAAATATATTAATACTCGTATACATTGTCTGACCCGTTTAATAAATACAACAATGATTGTTATATTGCAATGCATGGTCGAAGATAATATTATTAAATTTCAATATAATATTTGCAGCAGTATGCCTATATCTACCTATACCACCATTAATCATGCTATGGTAACTGATAACATTCAACGGAAAATCTACGATCAGTTTTTTTTTTTTTTTATAGTTGACCTTGACAGCTGAGTAACTAACTCTTAGCTAAATGCATGCACCTACAATAAATTCTGCTATTCATTTATTTTAAACAATCACGCTTAAATCGTGATGAATTCGAAATAATTGTTTTTAATGCGGAGTAGTCGAGAATATAATACATCCTGCCGCTTTATTTTAATAACACACTCATTTCATTCGTTGAGATTGAATTTCTACTTTCTATAAATACATTGATATTGAAGACAACAAATAAATAATAATAGTTTGTTTAAAATAAATACATACAATGAATCGCTAGTAGTACACTGTAATACTAAAATAATTTAATTGCGTTGATATTTTATTTTTTTTTTAGGTTAATTGAAACTTAAAAATAATTAACTAAAATAATTGTTATAACCACATTACCATGATGAATATTTACTTTACCTGCAGTAAAAAAAATGATTTTGTTTAAACGAAAAATAAATATAAATTTATTAAAATGCAAATTATATTCATCATATTATCAATATTGTATACATTTTGAATTACTTTTACGGCACAACTTTGTAGTTTGTACCTCTATTGCCTATTCATTACGCCGTCTAAAACTATATATTATTTATTTGTTGAAATGCTTGGTCAAATATGTACTTAAATTTAACTTTACAAATACCTCAAGTTCCCTCTGAATTTATACGTTAAACTTATAATTATAAAAATAAACTATATAATGAATAATTATGACGTCGTATTTTTGCGTAATATTGTAATCAATGTATTCAACAAATATAATTTATACATCGTTGATCTCTTTAGCTCCGTGTTTTAAAATACGTATGAATTCAAAATAATTTAACTTCCCTCCTGAAATAGGAGCTTCACGAAATATTTCGTCAACCTGAAAAAATATTACTTAATTAATCAGCCAGAAACATAAATCTTCAGTAAATAATTTACTAAGGTCGAATAGAGTAGATACAATTATTTAATTTAGATATTATTTTTTTTAAGCTGACGAATAATTAGATCTTTTTTTATTATTAAAAAATATAATATTTATGAACTCAATATAAATATACTTATTAATAAGCTTAAAAAATAAACTATGTGATGGACACGACCTCTTGATTGAAGAATTGTTTTCATTTAACTCTTAAAAATTAAATAACCACCAATAACGGTGACCAAAATTTAACCACGCTCTGAATGAAAGTTATACTTATACATTTTACACAGACGCGGGTCGGAGCACAATCATTTACCTACTGATCATCTGTGTTGATGAAACATAATATTATTATAAATCCAAGTTTACCTCAAAGCACATACTCAATAATTTATGATAATTTTACAGAACTTCAAACACACCTGGCAATAACGGTTGTTTAAAATAAACGTCTTTAAATCTAACCCATATTTTAATTTTCTTCTTTGTGAGATATTAAAATAAAAATAAAAATCGACGATTTAAATGTTAATAACCTAAACATTATACATATTGATAGACATTTTAAGATATTTGCAGACTGTAGGTATTCATCACTATACTACTATTCAAAACCATTACGTTTATCAAAACGTAGTATCTCAAAATATAACAACGGATTCAAGTTCTTAGTGCAGAAATAATATCATGTTATAAATATTATTACATACGTCTTCATTTGTAAATCTGTCTCCCATCGTTATCAATAGCTCACGTAGCCGGTCCACATCAATACAGCCTTCGTCGTTTTCATCAAAACAACTAAAAGCATTTTTGATGACATCTTCCGAATCTGTATCACGAAGTCTTTTGCTAAACAACGTCAGAAACATGGAAAAATTAATCGGAACGGAAGCATCATTTATCATGCTCGCCAAATGATTGTCCTTGGGGTTTATACCTGAAGAGAACATTAATAATAAAATTATTAATACACATTCAAAAAATTATTGTGATATGATTGTAATATAAAAACAAAGCACGCACCAAGAGAGACCAGCATGTCGTACAAATCTTTTTTGTCAATAAATCCGTCGTTGTTTTGGTCTATTAAGTTGAAAGCTCTCCAAAAATCTTCTATTTGTACCTGGTCGAACATGGCGAGGGCATTAGACAGTTCATGATGTGCCCGTTTTTTTGGTGACTAAACTCTTCGCTGATTTTGTTAATGACATACTTAATGACTACAGATATGAATCGAAAATAATAATAATTATAATATTATAATAACAACGGACAAGAATCACAGCTTAATCATTATAATATCATTCTAACATTAACATTTTTTGAAAGATGTTCAAAAAAAAAAAAAAGATTTAAATTTGGTTAATTTAAGCTAAAACTGTGTAAAACAAATGAACTGTATAAAATAAATTATGAAATAAATAATTATTGTATTTTGAAAAACATAACATCATATAATATCAACTTGTACTTAAATCGAACTTGAAAAATCCACGATTTTCAATCTAATGCATTTGTTTCTTATACCTATATAATTATCGTTTTTATTTGTTTAAAATATATCTGTTACAAGGAAAATATCATATAACACATGTTTATACATAATACATAACGTTGTAATAATAATATTAATGTGTTAGTTGTCGTACATTAGTTATGGCATTGAACTGTCTTAATTTTTTATGATAACATATGTATAGTATAATGATATATTTTCATAATATTAATAGTATTATAAAATTTGAAAAAAAAAAGAAAAAATTATAAACTTATTTTATGATTAAAAGTGCTATAAATAATTTTAACTATTAACGACAATGATAGTATAATAAAAAAAAATGCATTATACTATTTTTACAAAATACGGTAGAAATAATGATTTTATCCAATGTTATTTATTTATTATTATTATTATTATTATTATTTATTTTTTTTTTGTCATAATTTTACGAGTATCTACATTTCAATAGAATGAATAATATGGCTAATTTTAGAAAAATGTAGTTCGCAGGCTGTAATTCAATAACGTGCACAAATCGATATGCGGTATTATATTATACAAATCATTTACGCATCTAAATCCAATTAACATACATACCTATAAATATCGT
This sequence comes from Melanaphis sacchari, assembly GCF_002803265.2. Lineage (NCBI taxonomy): Eukaryota > Metazoa > Arthropoda > Insecta > Hemiptera > Aphididae > Melanaphis > Melanaphis sacchari. The sequence continues at coordinate 847,183 of NW_020271275.1, read as the reverse complement.
TCAATTAAATTTCCAATGCTGAACTTTGTCATAAAATTAACCTAATAATTATTGTTTTATTTCAGACTTAAAGTGTTACCGAGTAACCACAGATACACATGAACATATTTTACACATTTTTCCGAGATACTATCAGTTGGAATACAAAATAAACATATGCTTATATATTTATGTACCTATCTGGACACACTGATACCGATCGGATCTGAAATACAAATAAAATACCTAAATATTTATGTTGCTTACTATATTTATAGATATTTTAGGACATCTTTTTTAGATGTTAAAGCTTGTATCACTATTATTACCATAAAATGCGTGTATTTATTTGTTTCATTATAAAAAAAAATACAATTATTTAACATAATATTTATAAATATTTTCAAAAAAAAAAATTAAATACACATTTTTAAATATAATACTTATGGCTATATGCCTATATATAACGGTAATTAGTAATTACATACTTAAATATATAAACTTAACACTGCATTAAAATTGTAGTTATAGTAACTATTAATGCACAATAACCATTACTTATTATAATATACAAATGTAAAAAAGTATATAAAACTTGATCATAATATTTAAACATATTATTAGGAAGAGATTCTCGGCGTGCTTATATTTTCTTCATTTTTTATCACTCGTTTTTTGCTGCCTTCTAAACTATGATGAATGCCATAGAACACATATATGATTATCCCTAAGAAAAATACATACATAATATAGTTTAAATCTGAACTTAAGTGATATTTTGTTTGTTTTACGATCAAGTATGAACATGATACTCGTGCAAGTGTTGACATACATACATATTTAATTTTAATCTAATGCTTATGATATCCATGGTTTCTGATAAAATTAAACTTTAGGGAAAAACTCTGTATATGATACAATATTTTTTGCCTTGAGTTATAATTTGATACGTAGGTATGTTTAGAAAAATTAATTTGAAGCATTTCAAATTACTTTGTATAATCTGTATTTATATTTTATATCGAAGTATAATATTGTAAACTGACATTTATACGTGTACACTTTTAACTGAATTTTCGGGAAAAAAAAAAAATTTAAATACTATATCATTACTAACAATCAATAATTGACCTAATGAACTAAAATGTAATAAGCGTTTTCGATCAACACAAAAGGTATGTTTATCATTAAATCATACGATCAATAAAACAACACAAAAGGTCCTTAAAAAATCGTTAGTTGGTTAATACAAACCTAATACAAGTCCAACCCCAAATCTTATCCACGTCTTGATACTGAGTTCCATCATAAGGTATAAATTGAGAGTTATACTCACACATGGTATAAAAGGAACAAGTGGTACCTAAATAAAAATGGAATTAAAACATATTAATAACAATTAATAGCTTAAAATAAAATTTAACTTAAAATTTATAAAAAATAATATAGATACAACCATAGATGCGCAAAGTTTAGTAATAATCGACATTGTCCTGGTTAAAATAAACATTCAACCGAAATTATTATCGATCAGTAAAATTCATAATACATTATCTTACCCTAAACGCTAAAGTTTCTATTGCTTGTGGAAGTCTGTGTAACATTAACATGGAAAATAATGATACTGTGATTGAAACCCCGATTAGAATGATTAACGGTAACTGAAATGCTCCTTCGTAACAGTCAATATTCACCATACAAATACAAAATACACACGCACTGAAAGCTACAACATAATAAAGCAGTGAATTTTAGTTTTAATCTATAAACTTTTAGCTATAATATTATACAATAATAATAATTATTATTTTAGCAAAAAATAGTTTTCTCAAATCAAATAACTATAATTTTATGAACTAACACAATAATCTAGACAAAAAAATTGCTCAAAGTAAAGTTTAAAAAAAATAACTTATTGTACTATAACAATTTAATCATATTTAAAATTGTATGTCTTAAAGATATATGGCGTAGCGATAAATCGACTTATTATTGCTGTGTACTGTGAGACTCCATCGAGTATTACAATAAAAAAAGTTCTATCAGTGAATTAATCTTTACCAACAACACACGGCACATGATTTTTGACGTTTTCTTACACAATATTATTTAAATATAGAATATTTTAAGGTTCATAACAATAATAATAAAAATATATATTAAATTTTAATTGGTACCACATAATATTATTAATAATTATTCAAATTTATTGATTACATACTGTAAACAAGTATCAATACTCTCGATATATACTGAGTATCCGTGTTCGTAACTTTTGAGTTGAACAAACTGTACCATTTGTACATTTTATAGTCTTCAGAATTACTCTCTAAATCCTTAATTTCCAAGTTAGTGTCTCTGTACCTGTATTACAAAAAAATTTAGCTAGGTAAAGTAAAAAGTTTAAACAGCATTATTATCTGCTAAATATTTTTAAGAAAGATTAAATAATATTCAATCACAAACAATATATTTTTAATTCAAAGTATTATTAATCTAAGGAATATCTCTCACCAAAATAAAATAGAAATTAATAACTACTTTGTTTTAGTATATTTGGTGAATAAAAAATACATATTTATATAACATAGTCTTTTAAATTACAAATTTTATCATTAATTATTATGCGTGAAATAAAATTAAGATAAGTTCGTAAATGGCCGTTAATATTAGACATTAGATAGTAATTTTGGATACAAAACTAAAATAATAATTTCAGTGCATTTTTTTTTTTAACCATGCCAAAAACAATTGTTATTAAATGTGCGTAAGTAGATACAATAACTATATCGAAAAACAGTTTAAATTATGTAATACATATTGTGACATTCATATTATACGAAAAATTATTAAATTAAATAGATTATTATTTATAAATGTGTATATTGATTTGTATTTATAAATGGATTATGGATGGATATTTTAAAAAGTTTTCTTTTATTTTTCATAAGCGTTTTAGCTTCAATATAATTTTCTGATGTTGACCCATTAGTGACACATTTATTACGAAACATATTATTATGTATTATATTATAACTATATAATAATAAAATAAGTCCTGTAAGACATATTATTATCATGATACACACCTGAGTACTAGTAAACAGATACAAACGATCAAATATGATATGAGGGTGCCGATCGACGTCATGTCGACGAGCTGTTCGAGATTGAATATGGATGACAAAATGCCTAGAAAAAATATAAATAGTTTATCAGCTAAAGTTTTGAAAGTCTTTATACCTATTGAAATAATATTTTACCTGCACCGATTCCACATATCATTGTGGCTATGACTGGCGTCTTGGTCTTTTCATTAACTATTGATAAGAATTCGAACAACAAGCCATCGCAGGACATGGCATACAGGATTCGTGGTATTGGAAACAAACATCCTAATAAACTATAAACCAAGCAAAAATTATTACAAAATTACATTTTATGGATTAAAAGACTAAACGTTTTAATGGCATTACGAGGTGAAAAGTGCGAATACTGCGCCACAGGTAACCATATACTTGATCACAGGTAAACCCAGATTTTCGTAAATGACTGGAAACGGTGCGTTAGGATCCTAAAATAGCATATTTTAATATTGTTTACGTATTATAAGCACATTTAATACTTAAATCCGATATGTGAATTTCAATTGTACCTGATCGTAATACGGCCACATCAGGGTCAACACTGAGGCCACTACAGAGTAAGCCGACGTGACAAAGATTAACGTAAAAACTATTGCCAACGGAATTGTTTTTTTCGGATTTTTTGTTTCTTCACCTATAAATAATTTATCAAATAATATTATTATTATAAATTTGAATGTAATTAAAAATAATATTATTTTTTCAAACAAATGAATTATTACGGACCGGTTGTAGAAATAGATTCGAATCCAATAAATCCATAGAAACATCTTGCCGCTCCTGCAATTATTCCACTCCAACCAAATGGCGCGAATCCACCATTTCCGCCGTCCACTCCGGGCGGAATTTCGCTTTTTGAAATATTCCAATTCGAAATTTTAACTAAAATTGGTTAATTATTAATTGCTTTTATACTATCAGTCTTCATAATATTTTGTATTATATATTTAAATAAATGTCTGCTTACGTTCGTAATAATAATACGTTAAATAATCATAAAATTAGCCAGTGATACCTACTTATATATTATATAATAATATGATTTTAATTTTTAGTAATTAACGGCATTTTATGTGTTCCACGGACAGTATACGTACCAAAAAAAAGTCCACTCACTATGACAGTGCCGACGGTCAGTAAGTTGAATGTAGTAAATACTGTATTGAGAGTGGAAGACTTCCGAACTCCCCAAGCCATAACCACTGAAAATCGATAACCAGTAGCATTAGTATTTTATTGTATTATGCATTTATTTTTTGTTTTGAAAGTGAAATCATCATTCATTTTCATAGCATTTCGTCATAAGCTCATAACCGATTATTATGCGTAAAATATATGTTTCTGTTATGCATCATCCACTTTATCTAATAATAAATAACTCCAAATACCTAATCTTAAGGTTTAAAAATTAATCTTTAAAAAAAAAATTCCCCGTAGTCCATGTATAAGTTATAGATTAGGTATTTACATCTAGATTACTCGAATATACTAAATTTAATGTTTCACCAAAAGATTAAGTTCTTATAAAATTAGTAGGCCACAGATGATGTAATTCTCATTTCTTGAGCTCCTAAATTATTTTTAGTACACATATACTACTAGTTTATTACAGCTATAAATAATCAATATAATGTATACTATGTAGATAATAGGTAATTAATAGTTACATGCAATAAACATGAGGAATAAAAACGACGCGACGTCTGGATATTCGCCCATAAACTGCATATGCATTGGAAAATGTGTTATCATATACCTCTTTTGAGGATCACCGAGCAGAGAGTCTAAATAATTTGTCATGGCTTTGGCAGCGGATGCTGTACCTAAAAATTATATTAAAACTTAAAAGCAAGTCATTATCAAGTAGAAGTCATAGGTATAGGTTGTTAGATGAAATGAAATTATTTTTATTTCAGTGTGGACAAAATATTATGCAATTTAAACTTTTGTTACAACGTACCTATAGTGTGCTCGATAAACATATTCCAACCAATAATAAAAGCGATAAACTCTCCAACGGCCACGTAACTGTAAATATACGCAGATCCAGCTTTTGGCACACGGCCGGCAAATTCGGCATAACAAACTCCTAAAAGTCAAAATACAAATCAATTGTTCGGCTTTATGATAAAGCGAAATTAACATATTATTATTGTGATACAATATAATATTATTTACATTAGACACAAAAACTGTGTAAAACACTAAGCACAGAAAATTTTCTAAGTTAATAATATAACACTTATACATGTATGTATCACACTGTATGGCAAATCACTTAATTGCTAAGGTAATAGCGGACTGTTTGTTTTCTCTCAATCATTTTTATACTCATGTTTTTGTGTTATCATAGAGTAAAAAATCACATTCAATTTAAGTTAAAAAAAATTCTTAAATTCAAATAATAATAAAATATACAGTTAATACGTCAAAGATTTCAAAAATATTATTTTTTGTAATTTTTTTAATAGTTAATTTTACTTTATGGAGAGTCGTCATTAGTGACACAATTGCACAGCAATAAAAATAAATCGCGACTGCGACGCGTACGACAGATAACTCTCGCGACTGCACGTTGGACTGGTCATAAATTTACTCAAAATCACAAAAAAAAAAAATTATATTATATTAATGTGTTTTATTTGCACTGTGTATGATTTTGAGATAAAAAACAAACATTAGGCAAACAACCTCTTTAAAATTTCGGTTGTACAAAATGTACGCTGTAAACTGTCGTGGAAGTTATGGTACTGCGATTACATTTTGACTTGGTTTCAAATATACAATTATTATGTTTATATGAATCTGATCACGATACGAAATCAGATCGTTGGTAGATATATAGACGTGAGTAGTATACCGGCAAACGAAGAGACGATCGCTGCTACGATGAAAGACAACACCACCGCTGGTCCAGCGATAGATTTTGCCACTGTCCCGGCTAACACATACACACCACTTCCTAACGTAGCGCCAATGCCCAAAGCGGTCAAATCAAAAATGTTTAACACTCGTTTTAATTTGTCTTTTTCCTGTTTACTTTCTGCCGAAAATGTTTTTTTCCTACTCAAAGTTTCAAAAAGTGTTTTTCTCTGCAACAATAAAAAAAAATGTTGAACTAATAATTATAATGCACCTATCATATTCTAATAACGATAAAAATTCGTAGAAGATAAACATTTACAGCGTTTACAGATGATTATACTTTATTCAATCTAAGAAATAAAAATAAATGTTTAGGTGGATACGGGGATATTGCTATTGAACATTTAAATTGATAACAATAATTGTTATATTATATAGGTAATAGTAACTAATTATTTATATCTCTCCCCCGTAGCTAATCATTGTTACTGTCTTCGTAATATATCCTTATCCTTTCTACGAAATCTCCATTCGATGTGGTTCTGTTGACTCTACTCCCCTTCTTACACTTCTAAACTTTAATATTATAATCCGAAATACCGGTAATAGGTAATTAATATTTTGTTAATCATTTTCTCATCGCTCAGTCAAATATTTAAGAAAAACCTTTTGTTCAAACAACAAGGTTTCGTTTATCCAGAATTATTCCTTTGGCTTAAGATTTTAATCTCATAGCATAATTATTATTACTATAACTCTATTTATCTTTAAATAACGTTCTAAAAATTATTATTAAATATAACATCTTGATATTCAGTAAACGGTTAAATAAAATATTTGATGTGCATTTATCCCATCCAACTAAAACATTTTCAAGATCATATTTTTTTTTTAATTTTATAAATACAGAATTATAAATATATTATAATGACGCAAAACGACTACTTACCGACCACGAGTGAATCATGTTTGTATATTATACTGTCGCGAATTCCAAATTGTAACTAAAAGTCCATAAATTGTATTGTCCGTTCACGATCCTCAGTAACGTAAAAACTACGTGTCATTAACAAACTTACGATCACAGTGATGTATTGTATAATATCAATTTTTAATAGCGATCATAAAAAAATCGATAATCGTTAATTTGGACAGCGGCACTTCAGATTTGCGTAATCCTCCGTTCGGCTTTCAATAACTAATATAAAATGTGTCTTAAATGCATTTTTCTCTGAATTTATAGTATAATTTTACACTGATCTGATATCTATGAGATAATTGTATTGAAAGAAAATAATCATTTAATTTTATTGTCCTCGAAAATATTAAAAATAAACAAACAAAAGTGACTTATTTCAGTGATAAAGTCGTACTATTTTTTTTTTTAATTTATAATTTTTTTTTTTTTATATTTTAACATCAGTATGATCTATAAGTAATGTCAATTAATTTACATAATTTAATTTAAAATAAAAATCTTCGAAAAAAATGTATAAAAGAAACAACACGCCACACCATAGACAATTGTTTATAAAATTATTCGAGTGAAAACTTACCTCATCGATCTTCTAGTCAAAAATTTAAATTGTTTAGTTTATATTTATCAATTGCTATCTGTTTACGATGCAATATAAAATTATTGTCCAGCTGTACTAACAAAAAATATCGAAAGTATAAAAAATGGTATCACTATTTCTCGTTAATACTGACAAAATAGAATATAAAGAGAATATATCATTTTTATTAAATAAGTTTAACAATAATATTATAGAATTTAAAAAACGTATCAAACAATATTTTCCTTAAAGTTCTCAGTAATACTATAGAGATCAAGTTAACGATACAATTTACAGGTAGATTTTATATAGGTAGGTATAATTTTTAACTATGATATGAAAGCACTTATAATACATAATTAATTTATATAAACACTTCAACGATTCGTACGATTAAACATTTAATATGTAAAATTAATGTAAAACATCATTTCTTAATTTGTTGAATGTTAAAGTAATGAATAAAAAATTGTTTTTTTTTTTAGAAAAATTAATTATTTATACGTGTAGTTTATAAAATAAATACGAAATCAATAAACTCATTGACGGTATATTAGTGTATTAATTAACATAAAGTATTTATTATAATATACACTTGAGATGTCAATAATTTTAATTATGAATTACAATCGTAATATGCTTACGAAATATTTATGTTTATTGACGTATATGAATAGGTCAATTTAACAATAAATTACATCACATCTGTAGATTTATTTTCCGCTAGATACGTCAACTATAGTTCCGATAAAACATATTAAAGGAGTACTGGCAAAAATATTTATGTTTTCAGAAAAATCAAATAAATTATTACTGCAAACACCAACATTTTATTTGTTTCAATTAATAATTAATTTTTAGTACAATATATATTTTAATATTAAGTTATAATATAAAAATAAACATATTTTACAATAAAAATAATTATCTTTGTGTCTGTACCTAAGGTTTGTATAAAATTTATTATCATCCATTTCCGTAATCATAGATAAGGTTAAGTTTTTGTCGTTCCTAAAAGGCCTCTAATGAAATTAATTAACTGTTATAAAATAAATTAATCCTTTAATGTTTCAGATTCCGAAGTTTGAAAACCATTATTGTGATATTTTGGGCTTAAGGTTTTGGGTTAGCTGAAATATTATTTAACTTAAAAATATGTAATGCACGTGATTTTATTTACTTATTGTTATTAATATTTTAATATTGTTTCACTAATTTATTCACTACAAAAGTGTTAATATCATTAAAAATATTTCATGTTTTCTTAAAATTTATAAAAATCATGTTTATACAAACTATAAATATGTAAAGTAGAATTTAGATACATACTTACTCATTAATATTAAAACAACTGTTAACAATTTATTTGTTTTATTCAATATTGAGTTATTAGTACTTAATAGAATAAAAATGTAAGAATATTAATTATATTAAAATTTTTTTGGAAATATTTAAGTTTCTACCTACCATTAAAAAATAAAGATTTTACCACACAAATTAAATATGAAATGTATTAAAATTGAATTGAAATTATTTTTCCTCTTGCCTAGCTTTGAAAGTAAATTATACTTTTTATCCCATTGAGAATGATTGAAAATAATTTGAAAAAAACCGATCTTCTATATCTATATAACGTGTCGTTATATATACTAATATATTAGTACACGGCAAATTGCATAATACAATAAAATTCTAATTCAAGCTTTTGATATTCATATTCAAATAATCGACGACTAATATTTTGATCATAAATATTCATTATTATTCTAATTCGTTTTCCCTTTAATTTCATAAAAAATGATAATTTTTTAATATAGATATTACGTTACTAATACATTAAACCATATTATTGTACTTATTCATTCATACAAATAATATATCATTTGTCTGAGTAACACCACATGTTTATCTATAATAATTTTAGGTATTATTATAATGTATTATTAATTGCATTATAAATACAGTATCTTACAATTAGTTTACAACAGACGGCGGGTAATGAGTTATATTATCAAGAACGAGCTCAGGTGTTTGTTATAAGTAGGTATGTAATATTTTGTTTAGAATGTTCTAATGAAGTGCCACTCATACATAATAGTATGATGTAACTATGTACCTATATGTATAAAGCGATTAACTAAGCATACTCTTCCTATTTTTTTTTTTTTAATTTAATAACAAATTTATTATCAAATCCTGATTTTTTGAATTTTTATTTACGATTAAAGACTTATATTTTAAAATTTTCGAAATTACTTTTACTACTCTTAGAATATCCTGTAGTGGTAAAAACTTTTTTTTTTTAATTGCGAATTTCCATTTTAATGTAGATTAGTACATAATTTTTTTGAAAATGTTGATGTACCTAATTCAAAAATTGGAAAGAATAAGTTTTTACTGTTTTTAGTTAGTGAAATATTTATACTACTAGTAATGATCAACACAAATAGTTATGGAAACATATAAAATATTAATAATATTAGATTTATTGTTAGTTATATTTTAATCATTTTTTTTTATTTTTATGAATTATAAACGTTAATAGATTAATATTAATAACAACGATTTCCAAATCATCATAATCTTCATTTAATCATTAAGTTAGATAACTAACAAACTATTTTTTTTATTTTTTTTTTTTATTTTGATTTACGACAATTCATTAAGAAAAAAATATTTATAGTTAATTATTACAGTAGATAAGGGAGATTCTCTTTTAAAGAACAGAAGTTTCTATCTCCACAGAATGACTCAGGGTGTTAGATACGGGAAATATCAATAATTTAAAAATACAATATTCAAGTTTATTTAAAAAAAACTCCAAAAATTAGAATCAGAATAAATTCATAATTAAATAATAAATAGGAATGAGCATACTTGGTGCATTACTATGTTATAAATAAATCATAAATAGTAAACATTTTATATAACAGATTGGCAGTGTAGCTATACGGCATTATTTTTTATTTAAATAAATACCTGGATCAACCAATGGGGGTAATGAGTTATTAACTTTTTTTGCACTTAAATTTTTTTTTTTTTATGTCATACTAATTAATTTTAAAATTATAATTTAGTCAATAGTAATAGTAGACTTAGTCATCTATTGAAGCAAAATTAATTTGGAAGAAGGAATAATAATAGAACCCTTATGTGGTGATTTAGAAAGAAAAAACTACCTGGTAATTAATGAAATTAGTATTAAATAAGTTAATATGAAAAATGTATTTCACACCTCCATGCTTAACACAATCATACACACACACACTAAAGCAGGACATATACGCCTTTAGGATTAATAGAACAGTTAGAATATTATTACCCTAAAATAAAAATGCTGAATTTATGCCATAATAGCTAAATTTAAGATTCAGAGAGAATATATTTTTGAATTTTATTATTAAATTATTCATTTAGTAAAATTTATTAGTAAAAAAAATTGTATTATTTATAAGTAATATATTTATTAGTCAGAAAATTTTAAAAGTCTAGAAATCATTTCCAGTTATATTTTGTATTTTAAAAGTTTATTTTTCACGTGAGTGCGTTTAACCAAAAGTCAAAACAAATGATAACATATATGGATAAAGGTATAGACTTGCTTATATTTCATTAAAAATAATAAAATATACACCTAACGTAAAAAATTATTTAATCATAAACAGAGACTAATATTACATTACAAATATTATGTAATAGATTGAGAAGTTCAGATGTAATTAAAAAAGAGTTAATAATATAAAAACTAAAATATGGTCCAAAAATGATGTACAACTGAATATACAATTTAAAAATATAATATTTTATAAATTAAAAATTTTTTTAGCATATTTCAACATTCCGCTATTTTTTTATCTCACAAAATTGTTTTAATAAATATGAAAGTCACTGAAAAGTAACATTTTATTAAACTTTAAATTATATATTTTGTCATGTAAGTAGGTAACTCATATTAAACTGCTCATAAATTAATTGTTATACGAAATACAGAGAGATATTATGTTTTCTTATAATTTACAAACATTTCATGTATCTATGATTTAATAGTGATGTAATAATCTATTAGGTGTGTTGGATGTATGATGTCTTATTTACTTTGAAAAAAGATTCAATTTGGGTAAAAGTGAAAATTTGGTTTAGTTAGCTTTGCAGCTAAGCTCACAACGATGAATATTCGTAATGAATCTGAAATTTTTTTTATGATATGTAAAATAAAATGCCCGTTTATATCGTCAGCTTTTTGATTAGGTACAACGTGACTAAGTAAAATTTAATTTTCTTATATTTTAACAAAAATAAATACAGTAAAAAAAAAAATTAATTTAAATGTATTCATATAAAAAAATTTATGTCTAAACATATTATTATATTATATTAATATTGTTCCAGTAATATATTAGAAGAAACTAGAAAGAATCCGTTTCTATCAAATTGATTAGAAAGGAATAATAATATACAGAAATCTTAAGAAATAATGATTAGAAAATTGTTGTAAATAATTCATAGTATGAGTTAGAATACATTCTGGAGAACTTCACAAATTTAATCACTTGTTAATAATATGAATCTATAATTATTGGTAAATAATTATAATAATAGGAAATTTAAAATTTTGAAATACAATATTACAAACCAGTCAGCCGTGGTAGAAAATAATAATTGTCAAAACAACACATTACAAAACTGCAATGTAGTTTTGTAATTTATTATATTAATTCATAAAAATATAAAATCGCATCACAACTTTTAAATGTAATACCGCAAATGGTCTTTATACTCGTATATTATAGATGCAAATATTTTATTACATGTAATTTTAATTATTCAAAGAATCAGTTAGATATTTTTGTTTCTTGTTTACGTTCTTTATCATTAATTGCTCGTTGTGTGTCACCTTCCAAACTATTGTGGATTCCATAAAATGCATATATCAATAATCCTATAAAATAAAAATTAAAATAATCATCATCATATATTTTTTTATGTTTTGATGGATTTTAAAACTGTTAAATTGTTTATTATATTATCAATATATTTTTTAATTGTTTTAAATCAACTGTGTATTGGCCTTTTAAATATATGTTATAATTATTTGACAAAATAAATATCGCCAATATTGTTAGTTATTGGTCATATGATAATCTATTGTTCCTTATTTTTTTATGTAAGTAATATAATTATTGTGCTTTTTCATAAATAATGAATGTATAAAATTACCCTAAAAAGAATTAGAACAACCTAATTTAATAAATGTGTTCTAACTTTCTATAATAACATATGATTGAACTCGTCTAGTATTAAAATATAATTAAACTATCAAAAAAATATTTTGATTTAATAGCTTTATGATAAATAAATGTATCGATTAATAAATTATAAATTTATAACTAACTATAATCTGGCAAATGAGTGTTTATTTGTAAACATATTTTATGCTTGTACACATTTAAATGAAAAAAACTATTGTTTATTTTATGCAAATTTAAAAATAATGACAAATATTTATATACATAAATAAATATACATTTTTTTAATATATTATTTATTTATATATTTACCATATGTTTTTTTTTTTGGCAGCACTTAATCAATGGGATCATCAACTAAACCTAATTCGTGAATATAACTTTGATATCTTTTATGGTTTTCGAAATTTAACGAGTACTAACATCACATAATTATTTTTATGCGCCAAGGTGAAAATATATAAATACTCTACTTGTATTTAACATGTAACGATCGGAGTTGAATTTTCAAACTGATCTATTGATTTTATTTATCACTAAATAAAATACTATACGGTATAGTAAAATATTTACTTATCTAGGCTTATATAATATAAAAACTTTAAAAGTATAGTGAAAGTTATTATGTGTATTTTAACGAACATGCATAATATTAAAGATATGCCATTACATTTTGTTTGTCGTTATTAATTGTACTTCATTAGTATTGTGTTGAGTAAATACAAATATAATCCATTTAGACGCATCAATACATACCTACTAAAATACCTATCCCAAATCTCATCCATGTCTTGATATTAAGTTCCATCATTAGGTATAAATTAAAGATTATACTCAAACATGGTATTAAAGGAACGAATGGTACCTAATGAAAAAAAAATAATAATTTACAAAACATGACAAAACTAGTATAAATCATTATCAATTAAAATAACATATTATATAAGCTAATACCTTAAGTGTGATAAACACAATAGAGCCAATAATGTTTCATCACGATATAAATCATTAATATTAAACATATAGTATTTTGCATATTCAACTACTATACGTATACGTTATATTTGTAATTTTAGAAAAAAAATTTCATTGAAAATACCGTGGGGGCTAAAATTAGATAAATATAATTTATTGTCAAATTAAAAAAGGGTCATCTATATATATATATATATATATATATATATTTTGTTAATATATAACGTGTATTCAATACTGTTACAAAATAATAAAATTATAATTAAAATATAAAAAAAACAACATATTATACTATTGTACGAGTATAATATAACCATAAATAGATTAACTTACATTGGTTTAAGCTTAAAACAGTTAGCTATGAGCTAAGTATGTTATTTCTTTACATTTTGGTGGTTAAAGTCTTAGAAATAATGATAAAATATTTCATTGAAGCGTCATCTCAATAATCGAAATCGAAATCTATCGGGTAATTTATTTAAGGTAAGATACACATTATTTTAAAAACTTTAAAAGTTTTTTTTTTCATAATTTTAAGTAATTAAAAATAACATTGTATTTAAAAATATTTTTTTCAAACTATAATATTTTTGGAGTACTTAAATAGGTACATACAAATTGAATTTTAAAAATAGAGTTATAAATATTTAATGAGTTGGAGGAGAGAAGTGATATAAAACTCCAACAAAATATTAATTATTATTAATCTGCTCATCTAAATCTTAAATATTTATTATTGATTATTTACTTTTCCCAAATTTAATTTTTATAAATCAAAATACTCTAAATAAAATTCTGCTTTGAAATATAAAATATTTATTGTTTCGGCTTAAAATTGTATTTATAAATATTTTCAAAACATTAGTGTTTTCTGAAATGATAAGTGTCTATACCTTGTCCCGCGGAAGATCATGTCGCGCGAAAACGAAAACTATAATATAGTCAACTCTACGCATACCCCACCAAATTCTCGTGAAATTTACATATATGTAGGAGATACGACGGCTCAGGTGATTAGACGATTTCATTCTACATGCGCAAATCCGGCATGGTCTCTCGTGAAACAAACTATACTACTATAGCTTTAAATAAATTACTCCGTATACGTACATAAATTGAATAAATATTAAACGCAACGATAACCATACAATTTAAGCATATCTAAAGATGTTATACACTTTCTTACTCTGAATGTTAGATTTTCGATGGCTTGTGGTAATCTACATAACATGAACAGGGAAATCAATAAGAATACGAACGAAATCCCAGTCATGATAATCAGCAATAACTGCAAAGGGCCTTCGCGACCGTCAACGTTTGTCATACAAATGCTAAACACAAACGCGGCAAACGCTATGATAATACAACATAACAAAACAAAAAATTATAATAATATGTTTTAGAAAAAAGAAAAAAAATCATTCGCAATAACGTACTGTAAACAAGTATCAGTACTCTTGATACGTATTGAGAATCCGTGCTAACCAGTTTTGAGTTAGATGCATTCCACCACTTGTAAAATATATGAACTTCAGAGTTGTCCAAGTCCTGACTGACTATATTATTGTTTTTATACCTTGACAACAAACAAATTATGTAACGTGTAACGAAAAAAAAACGTAAAAATTTGTAAACTTTATAAACTATAATATACGTTTCTATTAGCATATTATATATATATCACGAACCACGGTGTAAACAAAAAAACGTTCATCTACGACTACGTCGGTTTATCAATATAAGTAAATACTCACAGTTTACCGATCAGTAAAATGTATCAAGAAATAATTTAACTCTACTCAATACTTCTGAAAAACTCTTAAAAATGAATCCTACGCATTAGTGTATTGTACACACCTGAGTATCAATATGCAGATGCAAACCATCAGATACGACATGAGCGTGCCAATAGACGTCATCTCGACGAGTTGTTCGAGATTGAACATAGACGACAACAAGCCTGGAAAAAAAGTTTTGACGATAAATTTATAGATTATAACATCGCAGTAAATGCGTTTACCAGTGCCGACTCCGCAAACCATTGTCGCTAATACGGGAGTTTTGGTTTTTTCGTTGACCGACGACAAACACTTAAACATAAGACCGTCGCTGGACATGGCATATAATATTCGTGGTATAGGAAATAAACATCCCAATAATCTTCGCGTGTGATAAAATCATAACAATAACGTGTGTTAGAAAAAACTGGCATGAAAAACAATAAGCATAATGTTACAAAAAAAACAATGATTAATATTATTACGTCGTCATTAGAGCGAATACTGCACCACAAGTAACTAAATATTTGATGATTGGCATTCCCATGTTCGCATAAATGACTGGTAGAGGTGCGTCTGGGTTCTAAAATAATAATAATAACTAATTATTACATCCTAGTGACTTCGTGGAAAATCGAGGGTCAGAAATCTATTCAAAAAAAAAAAAAACCTAGTAAAGGATAAAAATGCAAATACATTTTATCGGAGGTTACAAAAAAAGTACAACTTTTTTTGAGGACAGGTGGTGATAATTTATTTATTATATTTTATTTTTTGGCACAACGGACATGTTCAATATACTGTAATTTAAAAAATGTACAACAATTACACCGTAGAATTAAGACCGTACATCACTACTCAATATTGTACATTTATGCGTAAAAGTAAAATGGATGATTTAAAAAATACTGATTTTATGTCCACAAAGACACCTAGCCTAATAATGACCTCGTTATGGATTATATTGTTTACATTTATATAAATCCTATAAATTCATTTATTTGCGACTAAAATCGGATTGCAAACTACGACCCTACGGGTCACTGCCTCAATTAATTGACTTAGACCATAACATCAATGTTATAATACTACCATACTTGATCATAATAGGGCCACATCAGAGTTAACACAGATGCTACGCTACAGTATGCCAACGTAACGAAGAACAACGATAATACGATCGCTAAAGGAATGGTTCTTTTTGGATTTTTGGTCTCTTCTCCTATAAATATACAATTTTTAACAGTTAATGTTTATTAAAATACAAATGTAAAGTGTAAGTGTCAATGTTATATTGCAATCGTGTAAAAATAATATTTGTGTGTGTGTGTGTGTTGTATTTTTTATATATTTATTATACAGAACCATATATCATTCTGATAACAAATGCAATTATTGTTTAAAAAAAAATAATCAAGTCATGCCTGTAGTTGCAATAGAATCGAATCCAATAAACCCGTAAAAGCATCTAGCGGCGCCTGCGATTATTCCGTTCCAACCAAATGGTGAAAATCCTCCGTTGCCACCATCCACTCCGGGTGGAATTTCATTTTTTGGAATATTCCAATTGGATAGTTTACCTGAAATCAGTTAAGTACCCGTTTGTTTGACACGACTGTAAGTAATGCATGTTAAAGTAAAATTATTACAAGCATGAAAATTTTACGCGAAGACATAACAATACATAACATTATGCTTTATACCCGTATTACAAATCTTAACTGCTATCACTATATTCTAAAATTTAACTAGTAATAAATCTCAGATCGATTAACGAGTAACAACAATATAAATATTTTTAAAATAATGTAATTTATAGCATAAAATAATTTATTTTATAGTACTCATGAAATAAGTAGGTGTTGTTCAAAATTTGTATTTGGATTACCTACGCCTCATATTTTCATAATTTGTCTACAATACTCGTAAGTACTATAAAATAAATCTAATCATATTGTACATATCAAATTATATTATGGTTCTTTTATTCATCTGAGAAAATAAAATTTGATAATTATATCTCAGAATCAAATTTTCTTGATAATAATGTGCTACAGCAGTAACAGTGATGAATTAGTATTATTTTTTTTTTTTTTATTTGTTTACTTACCTACAAAACAGCCACTAACAACTACCGTAGCCAAAGTCAACAAATTCAACGTAGTAAAAACTTTATTAAGAGTGGAAGATTTCTTGACGCCCCAAGCCACAATCACTGAAAAATTACAAACATACATAGGTACATATTATTATTGCAACTAATACATGATAATTTCTTACAAACAATAAAACTACCATGAAATTAGATTTTGGTTATTGTTTTTTTAATTAATAATAATGTTTTTATGTATACATAAACAGTTAAGATTCTTTAATCTATTTATTACTTTTTAAAACAATAATTTATTTGAATTACCCGTTTTAAGAAATATTCAAATATTTATTAAGTATTTAACTTATTGTCTTATTACAAAAATGAACAAAATAACAAACAATAGCATTTAGTTTTATGAAAACAACAATTATTTAAAAGTATTTATAAAATCATTACACGCAATAAATATGACGAAAAAAAATGATGCGAAATCTGGATATTCGGCCAAAAAATCTATATGTATTGGAAAATATTTTTTTAAATATTGTTTTTGAGGATTTCCAAACAAAGCATCTAAATAATTAGTCATTGCTTTGGCGACAGAAGCTGAACCTATAAAATAACATATATTATTAAAGTAGTAATTCACTTAAAATACAAAACATAATATTTTATACGTTAAAATTATTAATTTTAAATGTCATTCAAATCGATTATTTTTTATTCAGCAACTTACCAATAGTGTGTTCGATGTACAAAGTCCAACCGATAAAAAACGCAATAAATTCTCCAACAGTCACATAACTGTAAATATATGCAGATCCAGCTCTGGGTACACGACCAGCGAATTCAGCGTAACAAACTCCTAAAAATCAAAGGCAATTTATTTTTAGTAAATCATTATTAGAATCTTATAAAAACAACAATATATTTTATCAATACAACTCGCTGTGTAATCTGTGATATAGATGTATTTTATTTTTAATAAAAAATTGAATTTAATAACCAAACTTGATTAATTATTTAAAAATAAATCAATTAAGTACAATTTTGTAGTTATATAACAACAAGATGATTCTTTAAACGGCGAATAATATCAGAACTTTAAACATACTAAAACCATTATTATTGTTACAGGGATGCTACAATAGCCAGAAAGGAAAACGGGCACTTAAAATATATTTTATATTATTTTATTGTGGTGTATATTATAATCATCAAAAGTATATATGTATAATATTGATATATTGACTTGATAGGTACCTGAAAATGATGAGACGATCGCCGCTAAAATGAAAGATAATACTACCGCTGGTCCAGCGATGGATTTAGCTACCGTTCCAGCCAACACATATACGCCACATCCTAACGTGGCACCAATTCCCAGAGCGGTCAAATCAAAGAGATTCAACACTCGTTTTAACTTTTCTTTTCCTGGTTCGACTTCATTAGAGATCGTTTTCTTTCTGCACAGCCTTTGATATAGATTGTGGTTCTGTACAAATAGTAAACACAACTTGATGAATAAAATTAATCAATAAGTCAACACACTATTTTAAAACAATTTTTTTCATTGTAATAATCACAAAAAGTTTTTATGAAGAATAACCAGATTCACAGAAATATTTTCAGGATCCTATATTA
The DNA here is from genome assembly GCF_002803265.2 of Melanaphis sacchari. NCBI lineage: Eukaryota > Metazoa > Arthropoda > Insecta > Hemiptera > Aphididae > Melanaphis > Melanaphis sacchari. Next base: position 827,899 of record NW_020271275.1, on the reverse strand, counting down.
CATTATATTATATAGCAATCAAACGTACTTTTTTTCATTGTCTTATATAGTGACTTTAACAATAGTGCAAAGCAATGGCTCACGATTAGCATTAAATCTCTAGCTAAAACTTCAATTGGACAGGATATTTTTATATATTCTTTTATATTTTTTTCATATATATTTAAGAAAGTTCCTTGCTTATATCGCGTATTTGTTTTAATAAAATGTAATATTTAACGAAGAAAAATGTTCAATTCATTATATATCGTTTGCATCACGGATAAGTACTCTTGACTTACCTAGTCATTTGCATAAGCGTGACCATTGATCCAGACAACTTATTATGAAGTAATAAATTAACGATTAGCGGTCCTAATCTAACCTGGGAATCACTGATGAAAGATACACAAAATGAAATTTTTTTTAATATCGAAGACAAAAGTTATTTTTTTTATAATTTAATTATATATTTATATTTTATGGATTTTTTATATAATAATAAACTAGTACACTAGTAGTTAGTACCATATAATATTTTTCTACTTCTATATTATACATATACTAGTACTACAATTATTCATCTTACATGAATATATATATATGTATATATCAATAAATAACATGATTTTTATAATACAGGTGGTATCTATTAAAGTGTATTTATTTTAGATCTACACATTTGTTCACCTATAGATACATCAACAATTAAGTTATTTAAAAACTCTTAAACAAATTAATCTAACCTAATACTCTAATTTAGTAATTACTAAGGCTGGGATTTTAATGTCCTATAAAATCTCAAAAAATGCAAAAACTGACTTAAATAACTCAAAAAATACAGTATAAAAATGCATTTCAATTATAGCTTAAACATTGGAAAAAAATTTTAAAATGATACTACAGTAGTGTGTGTTTTTTTTGTTTTGTTTTGTTTTTTTTTTTTGTATTATACGTTGTTATACTTGTTTAGTTGAATGATCTCCTGTTTTTTCTTAATTATTAGCGGAAAAGCCTATTTATGAGAAAATATTTGTTATCGACAATAACTTGTGTTATATAATTAATTATTCATAGCGTCGGTAGTTTGTCGAAAATCTCTTGCTAATTGTAACAATTTTCGTTCATTTATGAACAAATTGTGAAAAATACACTAAAATTTGTCAAAAAATGCCCAATAAATACGTTTAAGGTTAATCAGTTAAAAAATTTAAAAAGATGCAAAAAAAAAAAAAATACTTTAAAATAATTAGCATCGCTCAAAACACGTTTTATGCTCTCATGAACCAAAGTTTTGAAATGCCAGAAAAAAAGATACAACTTACAGACCACGAGTTTCTCATGTTGAATTATGCGTAAAGTGGAATTCTTCTAAATCGAACTCGTTATAACATCAATTTTGAATATTTTGTGATACAAAACATGTATCCAGCAATCGGTCGAAGTCACAAAACTATCAAAACAGTTACAAAACTATCCCTAAAAAATACTTACCTAAAATAATACTAACCTTTAAATGATAAAGTTTTAAAAACAACTTATCAATAATTTATATATTAGTACTTCACATTCACATAATTCATCGCTCGACAGATAGCAATAGAGTTCTATAGTATACGTTTAAGACCAACGATTTAAGAAGAATTAATATACTGATATCATAGCTTTAATAAAGTATAATCTTCAAATACTTAGTCGAATTATTATTTGTTGGCCTCGAAAACATGAAAAAAAAAAACGAAATCGATTACACGTTTCTGTAAATAAACTAATCAACCTAGTTTTTTAATTATTATTTTATTAGTCAATCATTTTTCAATAATATATTTATATTCCAATTTATTATAATTTCTTTAAAAAAAGAAAAAAAAGAATGGCATAATACTATAGTAAGATTATTTCCATATAGAATAACACCATCAACGAAATATAACTACTATATTATATAGTATATATTAAGTAAGATATATTTAGTTAACTCTTATGCCCAATTCACTAATAAACCCCAACTTTATTCAATTCTCAATCTATAGTTGAGAATACTAGAGTCTTAAGTACAATTATCTCTGCCTAAAATTTCATCCATTTAATAAGGTTACTAAATAATTTACTCAATATCTAATATATACCTATTTCCCATTAAGTATAAAATCATGAAATAAATTGCGACATGGTTAAAAACATAATTGAATAAATGTAGGCAGAGTTGTAAAATATTTGACTAACACACCTAAATATACAAGAACAATTGTAAACTCGCCTACTCAAGGCATTTAAACGTACTTGACTTATTAATCTCGTGACTATATTAAATAATAGACATCATAATTTATATTGTCATTTGCTTTCACAAGAATATAATGTACATTTTTATTGAAATATATAAAAATGCGCATCAGAATATAAAATTATGCACTATTTATTAATAAAAATCAAAAAGACAATAAATCAAACATTAATTTACAATTATTTAGATACCAAATACGACTATGTATAAATTAGATTGTAAATAATGATAATGAATTACGTAGGTACACGTAGATAACAATTACGTACATTGTATAATAAACAAAAAGTCAAGTATATCCTGTTTTAACTGTATCACTGTAATAGATTTGTTAAAAATATTATAAATAAATTACCGCTATTTTGATAAAATTTGAAATACACGCTTTAAAAATAAAATTAAGACTATGTATTTATAACATTTTTAAATTGCTACAAGGAAAAAATTATGAAAAATTGGGTAGTTGTTTTTAAATTTAAGTCTATAGCAACTAAAAAAAGTCATAAATTAAATAAATGTTTAGAAAAATATCAAAATATTTTGAAAATTTCATCATGTCTTAAATTTAAACATTATAAGCATGAAGTGTTCAAGTTATAACAGTTATTTGTATTTGAACTACTAAAAAAATATAAAAATAAATTTGTATAATGACTTTGCATAAAATTGTTCGTACCTTTTTATTTATTTTTTCTGATTATTTGAATGGTACTAAGAAATTTTTATTTTTGACCCCTTAATAAAGTACAATCTAAATCAAATTTTCTACCACAAACTTTATTTAAATTTTTAATCGGAACTTTTATCTACTAGAAAAATAATACAAACAATTATTTCATTGTAACACCAATACATTTAAAGCTCCGCTCACAATCTAAAACTAAACTATCAACAAAAACAATAAGCTACTCTCAAAAAATAATGTACATCATGAATGTATATTATAATATTTTATTTCACAAAATAATTATTATTAAATTATTCTTTTTTCATTACTGCAAAATAGCAAAGTATAAAAAAAATATAATTTTGTAAAAATAAAATTTTTATTTAAATATCAATTAACCAATTGATTTTATATTCTCAAAAAAAAAAATCTAAAAAATCAATCAATTAAATACATTTCAATAATCCATCAAAATGTATTAAAAATTAAATTGTACACGATTCATGTTTCAAAAATATAGGTTACCGCTAAATTTTAATTTTAAAATGTACCATTAAAATCTACTCTTTTTAAATAATAAAAAATATATTATGTACAAAACTTATGAAGATTATATGATTCTAAAGCAGTTTAGCACAAATAATTTTGTTTTATTTTAAATATTTCTCATTTAAACCTACTGACACATAAATCTGAAATATTTTACGTTATATTAAATTACTTCAACGAAATAATATGATTAGTATAAATTGTATATAATATTAAGAATAATAATTATATAATACACTATGATACTAAAAGTCGATCTTAAGAGGCACTCAGTGTTTACGTTAAAATACCGATCCACGCATAATCTTTATAGATAATATAAAATGCATTCCATAATACACGCAAATTGTATGTCAAGAGAATACACATTGGACATTAGAGATTGTCTTATATTAAAAATTGAAAATTTCACCTTCACAAAAATTGGTGTGAAAATAGTGAGCAAAATAGCTATAAGTCAATTGTTATCACTATATTTGCGTGTCTTACAATTTACTATTATTAGTAAACGAACATATCTTAGTCAACAGTTAACATGAATAAAATATAAATATATTATCATATATTTTTTTGGTTGATTGGCGTAACTATATTCGACGTATACTTATTAAAATAAAAATGTTACTAATATATTGTTCTTGAAGTCAATATTACAACAATTTTGTTATTCCATAATGTTTTCAGTATAATTTCGAGGAAGATCTCTTTATTCCATCATTCTAATGACTATTTAATATGTGTTATCATTTAAGCTTATCGTTCATTTTTTTTATAACAGATTACTAAATAAAGAATTATGTTAAAAAAAGAGAGAGATTTATATTAATTTTAAATAATTATATATAATGAAAAAAAATTGTTTTAAATAAAATAATAACTATCATTAATATTAAGATAATCTTTAATAATATCTAATATTTTTTTTTTATAACCAAATAGGATTAATGCGTACTTAAGCATGCAGAAAACTTTATCAAGCCAACATGTGGAAATATGGATTCAGAGTGTAAAAACATTATATTTCACCTAAGTTCGTTTTTGTTCCATCATAGAAATTGGCTTTGTCATATAGAATCCCTCAAAAATAAATCTTATCAACAAAAAAAATAATGTTCAAAAACAATTTCTGTGTATGATCAATTATAAATTAAATTTATCGAGTTAACCATTATTCGATATAGGAAAAAATACAATATTCTATCTTTATCATCACAAATAGACAATAGTAATAAATTTACATTTTTATTAAAAAAAAAATTAAAAAAATACTTATTTTATTTAGAACTTAAATTTTATACCACAGAATTCTATGGTTATACAATCATTATTATGTAACCTCACTGGTGATTAAAAATGATAAATAGGTATTAGGATTTTAATTTTGAGTCAATAATATTTTTTACGTATTAACTTTAAACTTTTAAAGGTAATTACATTTTTTAGTAATTTTTAATTTAAAAAAAAATTCAGAATGTTAATAGATTTAATTAACTTTGGATAATTGTTTTCATTATTCGTATGAAAATAGTAAATTCTAGTAGTTATCTATCGTTTATCACTAAATCGTGTTTTAGATTAATCCAGATTAATCTATGTTTTCAGGATAATTATACATACATTGTACTATTTTTTTCAATGAAGATGACAAGTTGATAATTTTTGTAATGTAAAATAGTTTTACCATCGAAATAATTTTTGGCATAGCCACATATTTCTTACTCATAAACTAGTACTTATTTAAGTATATTTAAATATTAAAAATATATTGGTAGCGAAAATAATGATATTATAAAAAATAATGTTAATCATGTACTTTAGGCAACCGATGTTTTTTAGTTAATTATAAAGATGTAGTTTTAACAAGGTACTTACAGTATTCATACAATTACACTAATAAACGATTTACTGTAAAATTAAAAAAAAAAAATTGTTCATAGTTAATTTTGCTAGTATTATAATCTATAAGGGAGATTTTTATAATAGTCATAAATTATTTGATAACTAAAACAGTAAACGGCCAGATTGGAGAAACCATTCGTTAATAAAATTCTATATCGTGAGAAAGCTGTCTTAATTTAGTACAATTTGCTCTTAAAATATCTCTTGGGCTTATTACGTAACCGTTTTTACAGAAACTTTAGAATTTCCAAGAGTTAAGACCAATAAACATCATGTTAAATAATAATATTGATACAAAATAATATAAACTATAAATTAAATAAGAGTAACAGGTTTTCTTGGCTTTTGTTACTTAATATATACTTTACGTGTAAAAAGAAAAAAAATCAATAAAAAAATAAAAAAAAAAATTCATACAACAATAAAAAAAATTTAGTTACTCGTTTTACCACGATAAATTGCGCCTGCCTTAAACATTATTATTATATAGTCATAATTATATAAATACCAATAAAAATCAATAAACTTAAATGCATGATTATACATCTATCATGGGAACAAATTAGTTGGAGATTTTTTGTTCATCTCTGCCATCTTCGATTTTAGTCGTTTGGTCTTTAACACCTTCAATACTGTGTTTCAGACCGTAGAACACGTATATCAACAAACCTGTAACGTAAAAGAAAAACATAATCATTTTCATAATTATATATGATTACATAGAACTATACTATTATTTATGTACTTTATAATATCTGTTTTATCTGAAAAGTTTATACAAACCTATTACTAGCCATATACTGAATCTAATCCACGTCTTGAAATTTAGTTCCATCATCAGATATAAGTTGAGAACTATACTCAAACATGGTACAAAAGGAACAAAAGGCACCTAAAAGCGACAAAACGATTTTGAATTATCAATGTAAAAAAATAATATTAAACTAGTTATCTCTAATTTGTATATAAATATGTAAGTATATAGTTGTTATATACTTATATTATGTAAAAGTATGTATACAAAAATATACGGTGAATATAATTTAGACAATTATGTTACATAATTATTATCATACAACATTATTTTAGATATTTCAAGGTAAATCAATGATAATACTATCCAATCACATTTATTATATCAAAAACCAGTTTTTGACAATAAGTCTTAATAAATGTTAATAGGCCAATACAAATTATTATGCATACCAATATTGGAAATCAAGTTAAGCTATGATAATATAATGTAAGAAATAAGAGAAGACAAAAAGGGGTTAACCTTTCTAAGCGGTCACTATATAGAGCACCACGGTTTAATTAATTGTTAATAATTTAAACTGTGCGTGTTTTATTTTTATCCATGTGCATCGAAGTGATCGGCGTACACAGCATTAATAAATGACAAAAAATAATAGCCTCACCTTAAACGGTAAAGTTTCAATTGCTTGTGGAAGTTTGCTTAACATTAACGTAACAACCAATAATAAAATGGCTGATAAACAAATTATGAAGCCCAATATTAATCGAACAGTGCCTATATGAGAATCCCAATTTACTACGCAAATGCAAAATATGCATGCAGTGATGGCTGAAACAAATTTTAATGAATTACGATTATTATACGAGTCGATATAAAGTATAAAATAATATGGTTTGTTACCGTGCATGAAACTGGAATCATAAAAAAATTATTAACATAATAATAATGTACAAAAAAAAAAATGATACAAATGTTATATTATGGTTGATATTTTCAATTATTTAATAACAACGTACAGAAAACAGTTATCAATACTCTCGACACGTATTGGGTATACTTGTTGGTAATATTTGAGTTCGAAACATTCAACCACATGGAAACTGTATACACATCGGAATCGTCTGAATTTCCATTGTACAAATTAGTATTTCTATACCTGAAAACAACACGTTTCATGTTTAAATTAAAACGTTTAAATAACACCGAAAGGTATTACGCTAATAACAATTAATCGTGTATATTAAATCGAAAATTCGGTTAAGCGATACCCGAGTAATAATAATAAAATTGTAAACGTTGTAATATTATGTAAATAAACACCTTAGGATCAGAACGCAGATGCAAACGATCATATACGATTGGAGCGTGCCGATGGATGCCATATCGACGAGCTGCTCGAGATTGAACACAGTCGACAAAAGCCCTGCGAAAAAAACAATTACAATATTGAATGAGGTGGTAATATTATTATTTATATCGTTATAAAAACAAACAGACTGTGCGTCGGGAAAATGCTCATACCTGCACAGACGCCACAAATGATGGCGGCTATAAACGGCGTCTTGGTCTTTTCGTTGATCGTCGACAAAAAACCGAACAGCAACCCGTCGCTGGACATGGCGTATAGGATCCGTGGTATCGGGAACAGACATCCTATCAAGCTTCAAAACGAACGAAATGATGACGATGATGACCAAAATTGTATTATTAATATTACATTATTGTATGACGCGTGTTCGGCGAAGTGGTGTAGTTTGTTTTTTTTTTTTGGGGGGGGGGGGAGATATAGGGATAGACTTCTCCAGAACTTTTTTTTTATGTTCAATGCATTGACTTATACTCGATATAAGATTATAAAATTATCCATATCATGTTAAAATCATGTATATAATATACGATATATCGGGCTATACGAGCATGGTTATATAAGCCTCTACTTTATTATTTTATCCAATGAATTTTATATCTCCCTTCCCTAGAACAAAATCATAACTACGCCACTGGTTCGGCAAAATTTAAATTTTAAATAAAAACTATAACCACTCACGTGGTAAATAGTGCAAACACCGCACCTCCGGTGACCAAGTATTTCAGTACAGGCAACCCCAAGTTGTCGTATATGATCGGTAAGGGTGCGTTCGCATCCTAAAACAATGTGATCGCTACTTAATATCATGGTGGATCGAATCGGTTTGCGGTTGTCATTAAACCTTTAAAATATAATATTATAAGGGTATACTTGATCGTAATACGGCCACATCAGCGTCAACACCGACGCTACGCTCGCATACGCAACCGTGACGTTGAACAGTGTCAAAACTATTGCCAGCGGGATGGTCTTTTTGGGATTTTTTGTTTCTTCGCCTAAATAATACAAACGTCAGTGGTAATTAGTGTTTACGACAATTTTTCGTTTGCTAAATGTTATGATACAAAATCTATTTAAAGTAACTAACAGAAGTACTTACACAATTCTTATCAAATAGGTGTATCGTATTTTTTTTTTTTTAAGCTTTGATAAAACTATGCTAATATTTTACTTATTAACTTAATATATAAGTAATATTGTAAGAACACAGTGATTTTATAATTGTTTTTATATGTAATATGTGAAATCTAATAAATAGGAACTTATTCGTTCAGCCATACAATCACATCACATAACAGTTCTGTATCATTAAACATTTTTAATTTATCAAATTATTTTATAAAAAGTAGATTACATACTTTCACATAAAAAAATAAATCAAATTAATGGTTTTTTTTTTTTTTTAATAAAAACATATGTATTTTATTAAAATGTACTTATTGTACATTACCTGATAATAATAAATAATCATTTCGCACTTCTGTGAAAATATGAATAATAAAATGACATTCAATCATTGGTATTTTGTTGAAATATTTCAAAATTAAAATTCTATGTGAAACATTTCACACAAGTAGGTAGATATTATACTAATTATGCACCTGTAAGGGTATATTTTGTTCACGACAAAGATTTATTAGGTATATTATTATTGATGAATGATGATCGTTAAATATATATAAAGTAATGAAATTTTCATATTTTATATGAAAAAATAATACCTACCAGTTGAAGCGATCGAATCAAAACCGATAAACCCATAAAAACACCTTGCAGCTCCAGCGACCATACCAGTCCAGCCAAACGGCAAGAATCCACCATTGCCACCGTTTACTCCGGGTGGGATATCCTTTTTATCGATGAACCAATTCGATAAATTCGCTAAAATCAAAAAAAAAGTTAAGGTTTCTTCCACGCAAATAAGGTGAGGTGAGATAAGTAATTAAATGAGATAAAACTGTAAAAGTAAAATAAAACACTATTGCGTTTTTTCATAATATTTTGTGAATACAGAAAATCATAAAAAAAATTGATAGATATTGAAGAAAATAGTTACTAGGAATATTTTAATTAGCATAACTATACTACCATTATTTTTCTGGTTATAATCGTAAGTCCTTTTTATCGAAATCGTTTTTTTAATTTCAGATATAGCTTTTGTTTTATCGTATTAAGTTGTACATTTTTATTATTGTACACTACTTATCCCCTTAAAAATACGTTACGAGACAAAAGTAAAATCGAATTAAGGAAACTATGAAGGAACATAAATCCATATTAATTATATTAATTATTAAGTTCTCAAAAAATATATAAGCTAAAAAATCTTAAGTGTTAATGGGTATCTAGTGTTTAGCTAACTTATTATAGAAATTTAATAACATTCGTTATCAGAACATTAAATTTAAATCTAAGTGCATGAATAATACACATGGACACGTACGAACCCGGAAAAAATATTATTTCCAATAGATAAGTACAGTAAGCCAGTATAACTTCTAATATTTAGAAAATGCATTTCAATAATAGTTTAATACTTATGAAATAATACGATTCTAAAAAAAGTGTAATGTTAGTTAATCAATTACATATACTTACTCTAACATAATTTTAGTTTTAGTGGTCATGTTTATAAAAGTGGTCTATCTCTGGTAAGTTGTAGTATGTTATGGAAATTACAGATAAAAATAAAGTAGGAGAATGTGAAAGGATTTTTAAATTAATATTTACATAATATATTAAGTTTAATCGAGTAATAGTATAAAATAAAAAATAATTTAAGTAAATATATATATAACTTTATCGACGATCTGGAAAAATGTATTCTACACACTGTAGAGTTGTGATGAAATATGTTTCACAATAGTATTATTGTAATATGTCTTATAACTATTGCAATACATATATTATGATTATTATTAGAATAGAGTCGCAAAAGAAATATTATTGGTGATGTATTTTGGTTCGATAATCAAATATATTTAAACATTGTGATACTGTTTGAATGCAAAAACAAAAATAAAATGACTGATGTACGTTATATTGTTATAAAAAAATATTAATTAAAATAGTAATCAATAAATTAAGTCTATAATAAACCCATATCAAAATAATAGATTTATAATGCTACCTATTAGTATAATTATTGTTATTTAACTTATTTTAACTATATTTTTTTTTATGGTTCTTAATTTAAAGCTTAATCAAATAATAGTAACAACAAAATAATCTAACTCAATTTTGTTTAATTATATATTTGTGTATTATATTTATATACGTTACCTATTTGTATTATGTTAGGTTTTACCGATGGGATTAATGAGTTAGTATAATATAAATAATTTACCAAAACGTTTTAAAATATTAAAATATTTTTCATACCACAATAATCATATCATATTTTTTATTAATTATAATACTTAAACATATTAAATACGTACCGAAATAAAATCCACTTACTATGACCGTACACACAGTCACTAAATTTAATGTAGTAAAAAGATTATTCAAAGTTGACGATTTACGAACACCCCAGGCCACGACCACTGTAAATTAACAAGCAATGTAATTATTATTATTTTTAACTTTAACTATTTTCAAAATATGAATATACCAAATTTACTTTTTCGTGTCTCATTAATCATGTAAACCAGTTTATAAAATAAAATATTTAAAACTATTAAACTTACAAAAATAGTTAATGTACAGCAACAGCTTTAAAACTTTAAATTCTTAACATTATTTTTAAATTTATAGTGATTTTACTTCACGTGTAAAATATGTTAAGATGGATAATTAAAAATGTATTATGTAAATTATCAGTGATTAACCATAAAGTATTAAATTAATTAATATTCTTAACCTTCTAGTTCAAAAATAATATTGTTAAATATTGTTTTCTATCGACGTTTTATAGTGCAATAGATATATTTCTGTCTAGTTCATATATTCAAAGCCATCTCGTTTTGAAAAGATGATTGCGTGACACGAAAAATTGTTTAGTTTTATTGTAAAATTTACTCTAAATACAATATGATATTCTTAAAGCTTATGTTATTGAAGTGATAAAACTAACTTACAAGCGATAGACATAATAAACAAAAATGATGCAATGTCTGGATATTCTCCCAAAAACTCCATATGTATTGGAAAATATTTTTTCATAAATCTTTTCTGAGGATCTCCGAGTAAAGAATCTAAATAGTTACTCATTGCTTTGGCAACAGCAGCGGTACCTAAAAAAAATTTAAAAATCATTACTCAAAAATTTAGCCATATTACGAGTTAGAATAAAATATAATTGTTTGTAAGAGCGAATAACTGTCATACGTATTATTTAAAATCATAAATAACAAACCAATTGTGTGTTCCAGCAGCAAATTCCAACCAATGACGAACGCAATAAATTCTCCTACCGCCACATAACTGTAAATATATGCAGATCCCGCTTTGGGCACCCGGCTAGCGAATTCAGCATAACAAACACCTAGAAATCAAAAAGAGATTAAATCAAACTAATAAAATTTACGTAACTAATCTTACATGGCAACTTCACACGTTAAATATGTAAGCATAGCGAAGTACTTACAGTTTCGTTAAAAATGTAAATTTATATCCAATGCCTTTTCTAATCGTATCGTTTATAATAATAGTACCTACGTATAATGTATAATCATACTATGTATTCATTGTATTTGTACATAAAAATATAGATAGAAAATTTGTATAATGAGATTTGTCATTTCCTGGGTAGTATACAATAAGTTGAATGCATTATTATTGATTTGACACGTTAATGTATTTATGGGGTGAGGAGATACCTATCATTTTCCGAGTGGAAACATTTTTTAAGAGTTATGGTGCAGCAATATTATTGTACTAAACTTACAATAATCGTGTAAAAAATATAATACAACGTTATTTATAAAATATAATTTAATTTTTGTTATCATAATTAGTAGAATATTAATAGTGTATATAGTCACAGTTAATCAAAACCTATTTTATACACATCCACAGATTGCTACTCACCTATATCAAACTATTAATGTATAATATGATATCATAATCAAAGCTACAGCTATTTCTCCATCACTCAAAAATCATAGTTATCGAATGAAAAAACTAAAAATTTAATTATAACAGCCCTTGTGGATTTCATAATAGTTCGAGTACCTACCTGAAAACGAAGACACGGTTGCAGCTAATATGAAAGACAATACAACAGCTGGACCGGCAACCGATTTTGCTACTGTTCCGGCCAACACATAAACACCACATCCTAACGTGGAACCTGTGCCTAATGCAGTCAAATCCACGATGTTTAGCACTCGTTTAAATTTTTCCTTTTCGAGTCCGATTTCTTCCACGTAAGTTTTTTTTCGACTGAGTTTTTGGTAAATGTTTTTCTAACAAGAAAAAGAATAAATATTAACAATTAATGATTACATTTCACGTTTCGCTAAACAAAAATCACATTATTTATCTTTTATAAAATTACATTAAAAACTATATATACATTCCAGTTTCTATTCAATTGTTTGTGGTTTAATTTATTAATAAATTCCATATATATATTTTTTTATTTCATTATCATACTACCTTGCAGGCTTTACGCATGAAAACTTATCAAAACATATCGTCTAATTTATCTATTTATTGAAGAAATTTTGATGAGATACCTACATAATAATTACAGGATACAATTATAAAAAGTTTTAGTATAAAAATAATTACCTATGGTTGTTAAGTTATAGGAAAAAACCTTAGATAAAACTGGTTAAAATATAATTGAAGGTTAGATGTGACGTAATATCTGCAATGACAATTAAAGGGGGTCTAATTATAACTATAAGAACTTGAATGAGTGTAAAAAATTATCCATATTATAATTCAATTTCTAAATATTAAAACTGTGATTTTTTTTCTTTATGGTGAAATTCGTCTAAAATAATCTATGTAAACAGTTAAAAATTTTGAAAATTTACTATTTATGACACTGAATAATAAAAAATTATATGGAACTTTTATTATTTTCACTATTGTTACCAACTATTTTTTATTTTTTCTTAGCTCTTATTTTTTTTTTTTATTACTATTTTACTTTCACAAATATTACAAGTATAATTATACTTTTGTCAAATTCTCTGTAGTAAGGCCTCATAACGCTAAATTCGTACACTTAAATACTTGATCATCGGTATGTATAATATAAATATCGGGTTTTCGACGTTTCAATACAATCTTGATAGGCTTATTGTTCGAATTTACGATTTCTTTTTAATGTAATTTACAATATTTATTAGAAAATAATAAATTAATAAATAATTTTAATATAGATTTACATATGCTAAAAGTATTTAAATTATTTATGTAGTTTTTATTTTTTAATGTAGAACAATTATTAACTCACCTAATTTATTAAAATATATGATAGGTACTTATATGACCTTATTACGAAAAGACTGTCTACCTGAATAGGACATTAAATGACGATGGAGTAAAAATCGCAACCACTTCAAATACTTACAGTCCAAGAGCCGGTCATTTTCAGTTCTTTTAAAATCGATTCCAAAAATAATCTGTGTTAACAACTGACCTACTGATATATTATATAATAATACAACTATCTTGATAAGTGTGTATAAATACACAATTATTTGAAGATAAAAAATTCTATAGTTCGTTTTGAACAGTGAAAGAATGCAACATCGTACGGTCTGTATAAGAAATGTTATCCGACATTAGGTCCTCACTCAACGTCACTATTCACGTTTCGCGATTCATCGTTCAACTGGCTATAAAACCGATTTCAGCTGACTACATTGGCATATTCAAGACATGGCCGTGATTGGCCATCGCCCATCGACACCGTCGGCGATGCACTACGATAACTGTCCTCGAAAACAAATATCCTGTTATAAGTGCACTCACATGTTTCTTTGATTAGAATACTACACGATAAACCTCCTAATTAAGCCGATTAACTTTGGTTGGTTATTAACCTTCATTGTTCCATGTAAAATAGTAAAATAAAACTTAAATTAATTTTTTTATTAAATAAAAATCCAATCGATAAGTAATAATATCGTACTAACTCAAACTATTAAAAGAAATGCACGTAATGTAAATAAAGTATAAATGCATTTAAATTATTAGAATTAACAGTGGCGTATCCAGGATTTTTTTTAGAGGGGGAGGGGTACACACTGTCTAAAATTTTACCATATATACTACCTACTACCAAAAAAATAAAATAAAATAAACCAAATATTTAATTTTTATAATGCAAATAATTTGTTTATATTTTCAGTCAGTCATTAAGTTAATATTATATATATATACATAATAATAAATAGTAATAGTAATTTAATAATAAAAACGGGTTAATCCTAACAAAATTATAAGTGTATAAAAACAATATTAATAATTGTATAAAATTATTTTTATAGATTCTAAAGATTCTCGTACAGTTATAACATCATTTAGTGCTTTTGATAAGTCTTGTTGTTTACTTTGAAGAATTTGACTTAAATTTAATATATAAGGAAAAATAAAACTGATAACGGTAATAGTGATTACTGAATGCTGGTATAAGAGTATTATTGTAGTATGCGTTCATTGCATTCATGCATACGAATAAATTTAAATATTTAAAACAAAATCTAGTGAATACGGCCAACGAGGGGGGCATGGCCCCCGTGCCCCCCCCTGGATACGCCACTGAGAATTAAACGATGTGTATATTAATCCATAACTACAAAATTAAAAACTCATCTCAAAAAACAAGTCATCAATTGTAAAACCGGTTTTCTAAAAGTCTAATCTACCTGTTTTGTTTGCTATATCTGTGATCTAAGCATAGATGAAAAATAATTTTAAAAATATATCTAACAGATTTCATAACTACAAAGTGCCAGAAATATATATTATTATGTACATAAAAAAATAAATAATTTGCACCAATATTTATAATTTAAAAAAATGATATAAATACAAAATAAATAAACAACTCACTGTTGTTTCCGACTTACTAGTGTTATGTTTTGTTGACTTAGCAAATTTTACGTCCAGTAAAATTAATTTTACTTATTCGTTTAAGGGTTTAAGA
Organism: Melanaphis sacchari; assembly: GCF_002803265.2. NCBI lineage: Eukaryota > Metazoa > Arthropoda > Insecta > Hemiptera > Aphididae > Melanaphis > Melanaphis sacchari. The sequence continues at coordinate 812,282 of NW_020271275.1, read as the reverse complement.
ATCTAAGCAGAGCAATGAATGTATTGATTTTACAATGATATGTGTTTTTATTAATTGATGTATGTGTATACGAAAGTATTCGATAAAATGTTTCAAGTTTCAACTCTAAGGATGATTTTGGATAAAAAAAAAATGGATCTAGTGTATACTTTGGAATGATCAAAATTAAAAATTTCAAAGAGTTTTCAAAATAATTAATTTAAAAAAATCTAAAAAAAAAATTAAGGAAAAACAGGAACTTTTAAATCCAATTTTCGACAAAATCGATTTTATTTTTTGATATAATTCGAGAAAGAATTATCAAAAATACATGGAATTTTTATCAAATGTTTGAATTTTTTTAGTTTTTTTTTTATAAATGTCATATAAAAACTATTCACAGGGTAGAAATACTTGAAAATTTAATTTAAAACTACTCTCAAATTTATAATATCTCTACTAAAAAATATCAAAAACCTATGAAATCACAATATTTTTTTTATAAGTGCTTAGTAAAATTTATCAAAATCACAAATTATTTTTAAGTTAAAATTTCATAAAACTTCGCGTTTTACATCTGAAAATTTAACATAAAATTCTTTGTAAGTAGTTTATATTGAAACCATTAAATCTCTATAGAATATAAAGATAATTAATTTTATAAACTTTTTAAGTTAAAACTTAGATAAACAATAAATAACGATATTAATTATTTTGTTATAATTTAAAAACATTCACGGAAAATTACATAAACGTATAACTTCTGTTACTTTACCTATATTATATTATTATAAATTTACTAAACGCAATGACATTTTAAGTAATTTTATGATACTACCTATTTCTGTTTGGTATTTATAGAAAAATATTATTAAATTTTGAGTTATATAAATTGATTTAATATGGTGTAAGTATGTATTATTATAAGTACACATAAAAAAATATATATCATGAATTATAGTTTGTGATATAAACTTTCAGATCGTTTCTGCTCATAATTATTTTTCATGTATTATGTTGTATAATTAAATTAAATGTTAACATACTCATAATAGTGATCCACTCGATACCTAATATACAGCAAAGCCCACTTGCCTACCTTTTTAATATTATAAAGTAAATTAATCTTTAAAGATATGAATATCATCCAAGGCCCTATCAAAGCTTTTAAAAATAATTAAATTTAATCTTTCATAACTTGCATCAATATTAAAATAAAATATCAAAAAAACCTAAATGGTCTAGATTGCAATAATAGTCATATGCGGATAATTTATAATATCAAGATTGGTAGGTACCAAAGCATATTTTCACAAATAAAGTAGGTGGCACAAGTGTTACTTAGTGATAACACATGTGCGGAAAACATTGAATTGAGTCCCGCAAATACTTTTAGGTTAGGTATCAAAATTAAGTCCGACCAATATTGTTAGATTATTCAAGTTGAGTCTCTTTCCTTAATTGTAATAATAAGTATAACGAGTCAAATGATTAAAAAATATCAAAAATAATAACAAATAAAGGTACTTTTTACCTAAAGAATAATTTTTTTAACGACAGTTATAGAAAAATACTAAAAAAAAAAATTGAAAATTTGTCATACCTATAAATATTTCAAAAAGAGTTAAAATTTGTTGAAAATGTTATCATAATATAAGTATTGAAAATAATAATTTGGAAATTTCAAGTATATACTTATATTATTATTTTTGGAAATATAACAAAATATTAAAATTGTTTGAGAAGAAATAATTATTTTACAGGTGAATATCTAAACATACACTCCTCTTTTTACTCGTCATAATTTAATAATTAAGTAAGAATCATAACTAATTGTATGTCACTGACTATATAGGTAGTTATGAGATTTTATCTATACGGACTCAATTCAAAGGTATTAAGATAATAAGCTGGACAATTTAAACACATAAAAGTAGCATGGATTTAATTCAATATCACCGGAATATGTACCTCGTACTTCGTGTCACAAGTAGAAAACATAAAAAGATAAACTCGACAAGTGTGGAGTGTAAATTTTACTATAAAATGGAAAGAGAAAAAAAAATTTCATTAGATTCATTAGATAACAAACGTATACATTTTGTGATAAAGAAAAAAAAAGTTATCTGCCCCCCTGATTAAAATCCTAGCTCTAGGTAAATAATTTAACTAGTATCTATTTCTTATAATGATAATGCCACCTATATAGTAAAAAACTCATAAAATAGTCTCTGGTAGGTTCCTACGATTGTCATTTTTTAACGATACTTTAAAAAATATAAATATAAATTTAGAAATTAAGATTAGAATATTGTCTATTCGGAAAGTTTATATATCTCCTAGTCCACCTACAAGTTGGCCATTTTTTAGAAATGAAAAATTGCACCTCAATCTCGAATTACAAGAACTTAAAAATTCAAAATTGACAGCATCGATAGATTAATTGACTACTGCTCTCCATGGTAAAGTCGATATTCATGGAATCACATCTATTACACCGACCTTTGTCAATAATAACAAAGAATTTGGCGAGATAGTTGAATCCAAAAATAAACACCCGTGGTACTTAAAATTTACTCGAGGTGTAGGCGCTTTTCTGCGATACTATATTGATGCCTTCTCATACATCGTTACGTATATCGATAATATTTCACTATTTTGATATTTGTAGTCTTTAAAGTTTAAATCGCAGTTATACGTTTTTTATAAATTATAATAGCGTTTTCATTAAACACTGTTTTGATGTACAAATTACAAAGCATATATATTTTATCAACATCTAATAAAAAGTAGGTAGATATAAAAAATGTAGAGGACTGCAACTGTTATACACGTATGCAACTTTTACTTTTTTATAACTTTTTGGTCTAACAAAATTTACCAATATCATTATTATATTTTATAATTTTAATAAACCTACTCATCACATGTATATTGATTCAACTAATACGCCGCATATATAATATTAAATATATTATATACGATAAACCTACTTATACTATAAATAATGTATAGTATTCAGGTCAAACGCATTTTACATCATGGACTTAAATAATTTAATTGAAATAATAAAAAAAATTACTGATTAACGAAGTAAAGTTAAGGTAAACAAAAAATGATCTTAAATATTTTACACCTAAAACGTACCAAAGTGTTCGACGTACCTACTTGAGCCATACACTTAACGGAACTTATGAGATAAAAACATATACTATTAATGATGATATGTAGATTTACTCATAGATATAATTATAATTGTATTAATTAATACCATAGCATGCTCTTATTTGCATACAATTTTGAGTGTCAATTTATAAACATAATTCACTTTGTATAATCTATAATATACATTTCCTACAGCTACATGACAAAAAAAAATAATGTACCAACACTAATGAATTTATATTTATACATTGATTCAATAGATTGGATAAGTGATTTTTCTATCGAATCATAGCAATTCTTGTACTAATTGGGAAATACGTATGTTTCTTAACTCATCGCGTTGTTCGTATAGGGAAATCTCCATATAGGTGTTGACGTAACGCGACGTATTCGATATCATATAAATTATTATAAAAAATCAATAATACAATGTTATTACGTGGGTCTTGTGTGAGTATAATTCATAGACATTGTCATTACCATTTACACTAGCCAATAAATTAACTAATAACTAGGTACAATAAGAATGTATTGCAGAAATAATACGGAAATCTAGTGAAAATATACGTATATAAATAAAAATATATTATCGTTATCAGCTCATATTGAACATCAGATAATTACCATGGCCAACCAGTGGTCTCACACTCCAACAATATCTGCATTAAAAACATATAGGTAGGTATGTACACATAATACATTTGTGTTCGGCATAACCAATTTTGTGTAATTGCTGGTTTATTTAAAAAAAAAAAAAAAAATTATAAAACTTAAAGATAATAAGGATATTAAAACTCTTTGTTTATTCGTTGGATTTTTACGATATTTTAATTTTTAAGCGATTTTAAATTATTTTTAACTCATAATATTAAACATATTCGTAACTAGTTTAAAAAATGAGTCTTGTAAAAAATGTTTAAACAGCTAAAAATTAAAATTGTTTAACAAAGAAAACAGATAAATAATTTTAATTTACATATCTACATCAAATGATACATAAAGCAAAATGAGCTATAAAATTAATGCGAACCATGAAAAAGTTAAAACAAATTCAATTTAGTTGATTTATACATAAAATATTAAAAATATTTATTTGCACAAAATTAACTGTACATACTTTTTTTTTATTTAACATTCAAATACGTATTTTAAATACTTCTTAAAAAATTATCTATATCTGTGCTTAAATACTTTTAAAAAGTATCTTTTATTAGACAATAAAATTTAACAAAGAACAAAAAACAAATTAAGATATATTATAACTTATAACTTAAAAGTAGTGTAATTATAGTTTAATTTACTCTTATATTAAGTATTAAAGTAGAGAAAATTGTGTAGTCGTTTCGATGAGTAAAGTCAAACCTCATTCGATAATACTTATTCAAAAAATCACATGGAATTAGTGTTAAAATTATTCAACAATTGAGATATCTACATAAAAAAAAATAGGCTTGTCACGTTTTTACTGCAATCAACTATTAGGCAATAAAACCAATGTAATTTCAAGGACTTTTATTGCTTACTTAACATAAGTGACTAACGGATAAGGTTAAAATAACGATAAGTTCTTTAATCTGCAGTAAAATTGATGTCTAAATATCCAATGCGGAAAGTATATTAGGCCAAATACCAAATCCATGTTCTTTTAAGAAGTGGTTGGTCAAGTTTGTTCAACTAGCGATAATATCGAAATAAAATTTAATTCAAAGTATACGTTATAACCATAAAAAAAAATCCGTTGGATTAAAATCAATATTTTGGTTTGATACTATACCTACTAAATTATGAAATGTCATCACTAAACTATTTATTTTATTTTTTATTTTTATTGAACTTAAGCCCGGCAACTAGGGCCATTAGCTGTCTGTAGGGGTTATTAATTGTGGTAGAGGGTAAGGTTGGTACGGTAGATTGTATTTTTATGATTGTTACGGTTGATAGCAAACACGTGTATGTGTGGCAAGGTTTTTAACCACTATGATCCCGAGTGGTCACCCATCCGGAAGCTAGTAGTTGTGACCGTTACTTACACGCAGTTGCATTCCGCAAATGGAAGCAGCCAACGCGCCACGCCAAGCCACACTAAACTATTATGTGAAAATTTATTAAATATTAGAAGCATTATCAGATTAGATACCTTTATACATAATTGAGTTTATCGATAGAAACTCGATGCAATAATATAGCAGAAAATAATGTATGTCAGGAAATATGCGTATTACATAATAAGCATGCTTCTAATTAATCTGCAGTCGAGAATAAATATGAATATTATTACCGCGTACAAACTAAACTTCCAGGAATTCCACTTTAAAAAAAAAATACACTTAAAAACACGTCATAAAATATAACAAATTAATATTAATTATTGAATAAGTACACAGAATAAATGTGACTTAACCACCAAGGCTAGGTACTCCTCACTCCTCATTATTGCGCACGCGTCACACAAACAACACAGTATCCCACCCGAAGCTCGCAGGTCGAATGAGATTTGCAGGACGAGACCCAGCGCTCCGTGGATCCTCGCGCGGTTTCGTTTCATTAGCGTAGCTAATAATACCGTAATTCATGATACCAACCGTGTGAATGACCCGCGTTCAATTATCGACAGTCCTGGAACCTAGCTAAAAAATGTATTCATCCTATCACCAGGAAGCCTTGACCTTCTCACCTACACTTGAGCGATATCGGCACGATTTCGAACCAGTTTTTCAAAGCAAGCGCCTATATCTAACGCTAATCCTTAAAGTCTCTTGTTTGAGCTGTTGAAAAATGAATCTATCTTTCTATATTTATATATATATATTTATATTGTTTAAGTCTGATTTATAAATTTGATGCATGGAAACTAATACTAAGGTAAAGTGTTTTCTTGAGCTGTATAATAATGGTGATATCCAAATATTAAATTTGTAAACACGACATATTTATAGAAGCGATAATTAAATTTGGCTGCTATAAGGCTTAAAAAAATACTACATATAGTCATAAGTCATACATTTGTAGTTTGTATTTTATAATTTGATTTTTTTCTATAATATTTTTATTAACTAATATTCATCATACTAGGTGGTATACATCAGCATCTTTTTATACAAAACACGATTTACTACTGTTTTATAACATATATGTCGATACTGAATAGGTATAAATAATATATGATACGACATTACGGCGATAGACGATAAAACACCCAACCGTTTTCGCCGACGTGACTGACGATTTGCTTTTCGGCTGCGTGCTCAGCCCGTTCAAACACGATGCGATCATGCAGTCTGTCGCTCTGCCCTTGCCAAAACTCCATTGTCTTAGGAATTATTCTATAGCCATTCCTGTTGAATAAAAATACGAATTCCAAACATTAAGCTTACCGAATCGAAAATTAATACTCATTTCGCTGTATTATTTTTGTGTAGTTATTACCGGACATATATTTTCAAGGTAGAACTATTGCAAGAAAATAATTAGCGACGGATGGTTAGGTCCTACCTCCACTCTACGAAAATTATTGACCGTGCTCGCCCCTCTCCCCCTCCCCCTTAACAAATAAAGTGTACTGACATAAAGCAAAAAAAAAAGAGGTTTAGAGAGAATGCTGGATGTCATGATTGCAATTAAATTTTAAATACTTTTCGCTGATAAATTAATGAGCTAAGATATTAACTTATTTACACCAGAAAGAATTGCGGTTAAATTTTAGGTGCCAGAAATGAAGTGTCTATTTGGTATTCCCAACTATGAAAATTCTTAAGCACTATAAATATTCTAACACACGGAAATGCATATAAGCATATGCTTACCAATAAGACGGTCTGGGTACTCGTTTTCCAGAGTACTCGATTTCGAGCTTTTTATTCAGTTCGGATAGCGATTCTCTGCTAGCTATTATTGTGCTCTGCCGACTCACGTGAGCTCCAATCTGACTACTTTTCGGTCTTGTATCGAAATACTCTGTGGACTCCGATTCACTAATTTTCTCCACCGCTCCTTCGATTCGTACCTATACGTATATTAAATATATGTTAACGAAAATACAAAATTATAAGCGTATTTATTATTAGTTGCGTATACTTTTTCAATTAAATAGGATATACCTATAAATCATTAGCCATAACGTGATATTTTTTTGCTATTTGCATACGTCAAGATGTATTCGATTTAAAAAATTGCGCTTATTAATATGTTTTTATTGAGTGCCGAACTATGATTATACAATATAGCGGCCGAATTTCAACCACAAAATCCAACACCAATATGTTATAAATCTAATCTTACCGATCGATCCAACGGGTCCCAATATATCGTCATGGCTGCAATCGGGTTTTCTTCCTAGAAATTTGAAAATTTAATACATATATAGTAAAGAGTAATTAACAATCCAAGTTGTTACAATGATAATACTACACGCAGTTCGCGTAAAATTCACGCCATATTTGTAATATTGTATAGCAAATTTTTGATCAATTATACGATCTACTTCTGATGAAATTCGCGTATTGATGACCAAACGATATAATTATAAAATTAAATAAGGTATGTCATATAATAATTAGAACTTTCATACGTAGAAAAACTATTTATTGGAGAAAAAAATTAATATTTAATATAATTTAATTATAGTAGCAAAAAATTGTCAGTACTTAATACTCGATTTAAAGTTTTGCAATATAATTCAATTTCATATAAATATAAAACATTGATATACCTACTTGGCTTACGCGTGGCAGTTATTTCAATAATTTAAAAATATGTATAATATGTAAGGCTCGAAAGTTGATGCATTTTGCATTTTTTTTTTGGAACTTTTTAGACGATGCTCTCCTGGCCACAAATCTGTTTCGTAAGCATGTGAATCTAAATAACTAATTTTTATTTTGAATTTTTTTAGCATTTTTTGGTGTTTATTACTTTTTAAGTCATTTTTTGAGATTTTTAGGTCATTTTCCCACATTTATAGTTATTTTTACTGATTTCACACTAGTTCATTTCTTATTGTTTCTTGTTGACCATTATGCCGATAACTTAAACCACAGACATTTATAAAACAAATATTTTTAATTTTTTAATTTTCCTATTTTAAGGACATTTTTGTCATTTTTATGTCATATTTTGAATTTATTTTGAATTTTATAGTAACATAGAGTAAAATATTTTAAAAAAATGTATTTTTATTAATATAAAACTAATATTTGTAATTTTTTTAGGACATTTTTTGCCATTTTTTATTGTTTTTAAGGTCATCAACTTCCGAGCCCTAATAATATATTAATAAAGTACTCACAATTTCTCGGCCCTTGCGACTCTCTGAGTTTGTATAAAACGTGAAACCCGATTCGTCGAAAGCTTTAAGTAAAACAAATCTAGCCGACGGAATACCAGACCTACGGAACGTCGCAAAAATATACGCTGTGTTATATAAACGACACCAAATTATTAATGATTAATTTTGTATAATTAATACAAGTACCTAATTGTATATGTTTTGTTGATGTCCACAGTAAATAGTATGTATTTATAGTTTCCCAAATTAACTATCCGATAAAAACATTATTGGTTGGTGTGAATAAAATAAAAATCAAGGTTGGTTAAATGAATAAAGAAATGAAAAATTGAAAATATATTATCTATGTATCTATAGGAATGAAAATTATAGATTTGAAGACATACTAAACTAATGAGCTGCATATTTTGTTCACATATTCCCTGATAATCGATGAGTGTTCTGTGTTATAATATTTTTTTAAACTTTTTTTTTATAGACTGTTAAAGGTGAATCATAGAAAAATTTAATTTGGACTCACGAAAATCAAATACCTAGTTTTTTATTTTTGTAATATAGGGTTGCAGTTAAAATTAGTTACTGTCCAATTATTTGTAGTTTATAGATTAAAAAATTTTAAAAATTGTTTTTAAAAATATTTGGTAGGAAAATTTAGAGTATAGCTTGAACCACTTTCGAAAATATACCGAGTGATAATTGATGAGTTCTTTATTCAATCTGAGACAAGTAGATTGCCTATTTCGGTCGAACTAGTTCACAAAACAAGGTACCTACACCGACGCAAATTTTACCGTGAACTGAAGTAGGTACATTAAAAACTAAGATACATCGATAATGCTTATCTGTATTTTATGTAAGCACATTTTTTCATGGGCGAATTTTGGTTATATGCAGCTATTAAATCATTCTGTATTACTTGGTAGCGGTAGCCAGACAAGCAGCGTTTGGCTGTCTCACATCGCTGCGTTCCGAAGCTTTTTTAAACCATAAAGAAAACAGCTGAAACGGATTTTTCGATTCCAAACTATCTTCAAGCAAGACATCATCCTTGTCTCTATACGAGACCCTCAACTCTGTAATAATAAAAATAATAGTAATAAATAAATAATAATGTCGATAATATCAATACCTAATAATTCTAGGTTTGAAATAATAGGAAAATCTTACACATAATGATATTATAGTGATTCATTGTTTGGTGCCGCTAAAATTTCAATAGTAAATTCATCAAGACTGATGTAAAAACTTTACTTATATACTTATGTTAATTTTCAAATTTAATACGAGAAAAAATATTATGCAATTGACGTTTAAACAGAACAACACGTCAATTAGGTACCTTTTGTACTGATGTTTCGAACAAGGTGATCGCCCTGTCTTTTTGATCATTTTTTTTTATAATCTTATAGTTCTGGTCGTATTGTTATAAATTATTGACTATTTTTTTACTTCCAAAAGTTTCATAACTTATCCATTAAATGCATTATGATTAAAAAGGTAATAAAAAGGCAAAATCTCTTCTATATGAAAACCACGAAGAGGTAGATGATGTAAGTTGTCACTTGTCACTAGTTCTTTTTTAACCTAGCACTTAAGAAGGTGATCAACTACATGTCAATGCAACAAGACATAGCGATTTTATCCAATAATACGTGCTTCTTGCTTATACAAATGATATAGTAATAATAAGCGCACAGAAAATAACATTAGCAGACTTTTGGATAAAGATAGATAGAGGAATGTAGTAGAGAGGCAGCGAAAGATCCTTCAAGGACTGTAAAAGCTTAAGAAGGAAAATAAATAAATCATGATATGGTAACAAAAGAGAGGAAGTTCTAACCTTAGAAAATATATTCCAACATTTAAACTTAAAATATTAATTGTAATACATAAAAAATAAGTCACTTTGTCTATAATATGTACCTATTTATGTACTTTGTCATTAAGTGGGTAACTAATAGATGTTTTTAATTTGAATCCAATAACAAATATATGTATATAAAAAATATTTTTATGCAAAGACCATCTGTCAACAATATATTTTATTATATTGATATTATAGCAATTCATTTTTCTATTAAGTAGTAATATTATGGTAGTTTAAACTTATTCTTGCCAAAAACAAATCATTTACTTATATAATAATAAGATTATTATTTCATAAAATACCTATCTATTAGTGTACATGCCAGTATCAATTACATTCAATTTGTTACTAAAAACCACATACATACCTAGTTGAAAATCGAAGTATTTTTATTACATCATAAGATGTCTAAACACACACAAATTTAATGAATTTAAAAAAAATACATTGTAAAATTAATTTAATATTTTCATTTTTTTATTTTAATTATGGTAAATTTTTTATGACTCCCCTTCCCTTACAATTTGTTTTGTGTACGAGCCTGACACAACTATGACAAATATCTAAATAAAATAAATTCATTTTGATAGCCAATATTATTTAAAATACATAGGTTAAGAGAAAAAATCATATTTTTTAGAAAATATTAAATATTAGATAGGTATTATACTTAATATGATGCATATAAAAATCAATAAAATATGCACTTTTTTCCTAATACCAACAAAATATGTATAATATAAATCTAAATTTTTTATTTTTAAACTTACTATCATATAGTTCGGACAGCTAGTTTGCTTGCTTTAAAATTTAAATCAATAGCATAGCTATGGAATAACATGCAACTCCCTTGCTACTTCCAAACCATAGTTATCAAACATTTAATGTGTTAAAATATTATTATCAAGTCTCAAAATTGCTACCTAACTTAGTTCTAAAATTAACTTTGTAAGAAAGGTCATCTTACTTGGACAAATCATCTCTAATCTATATCCACATAGTATAACTTGCAACTATTGCATCAACCAAACAATAACATTATATTGTTTCAATAATCATTTAAGCCATTCTTATATTTTAAGTACCTATTGAAGGTATGATATGATATGATGTCCCTTATAAGTTTTAACAGACTGATCAATAATTTCTGCAAATTTACAAGAATTATTGCGTTGACAATATATTATGCATTATATTAATACTCATTACTCGTGTAATAATGTAAATAATTTGCAATTTGTAGATTTATGCTTTTAAGTTGAAACATATTTTTATAATATAATTTAACAAGAAAATGTTAAACAATTCTATCATACTAATTTATTAATTTAATTTTTAATTATTAAATATATGTATACTAATTATGCATCAAAAATATCCATATGTAATAAGTATTATTGTATTAAAAGATAAAAATTAATATAGCTATAACATATTTCAACTTAATACCTATGGTATAATATTGTAAAGTTTTAAGTAATTTATAATTTTACTTAAAACCTATTCAGAAAAAAAAAATCAACAATCAACTAGACTAATAATTATTAATTGTTATACACTTTAGAAATATTGGTTAGTTAATCAACCAATAAGAATAAAACAGTATGAAATAATATTATGACAACTAACCAAATATTGGTAGATAGACAATAAATAATGTTTATTATATTTGTCCATACATGGAAAATCTGAAATTTAATTGACATAAAAAAAAATATACAGCATAGGTAACTTATTCTTAGATCACATAAGAATTATATTATTTAAAATACAATACAAATTTTATTTGAGAATAATACATTTTTCCAAACATATTATACATTGTATTCTGAAGGGCACATAAAAATCCATAATATTTTATTATGATTGAAGTAATAAAACAATTTTGAATAGTAACTTTCAACTAAAATACAGCTAAGTTGAACATAATGTGAAAAATATTTAAATATCCATCCCTAAAAATTGTCTAAACGTGGTGATAACATAAAATTCTTCTACAATGCATTAGTTTATATTTTAATGTATTAAAATAAGTAGTAATAATTGTCATTCAATCATTACAATGGCACTGGAAATGTTGCTCTTAGACTATCAATACCCTGAGCATAATAATCAGGTATTAACTCAAGTAATTCAGGATTATCAGATTTGCTCCATTCTTCCACATCTTTCAGGGTATTTACACCAGTTAATACTAACAGTGTTTTAAACCCACAACGTTTACCCAACAAAATATCAGTGTTGCAACGGTCACCAATCATTAATGTCCTTGAAGGGTCAATTTTATTGGTTTCTGTCAAGACATTGCATATGTAGCTTGACGGTTTGCCAACAACAAATGGATCTCGTCCAGCACAAGTCTTGACAGCACACACCAAACTACCAGTGCCAGGCATAACTAAACCTGTACCAGCTACTGGAAAACTCTCATCAGTATTAGTTGCTACAAACAGAACGTTTTGATCCTTCAAGTAGGATGCAGCTCTAAATAGTTTAGGGTAACTAAGATGTTCGTCAAATCCAACCAATACAGCACCAACATCAGGTTCAAGCTTTATGTTTTCAACAAATGTGGGTACAGAAGTTTTTAAATAATCCTCGCCAACACCAAAATGTCTTATATTTAATGCATCTAATTCAGATGCAATAGCAGGAGATCCAATTACATACACTTGTTTGGATGGGTCAAGATTTGCTTTTAAGTATTTTGCAGCCAAGAAACTAGTACTGACCACTTCGTTGCCTTGAACTTTGAATCCAAGTGCATGAAACTTCTCCAAAAACTGTATATGCGTTTTAGTGCTGTTGTTAGTGACGAAAAACACCTTCTTGTCATTCGCCTTGAAGCCATTCATGACTTCTGTGGCGCCCTTTAAAGTGTTGTTCAGCAACCACAGTACACCATCGCAGTCAGTGAGTACGGTGTCGAACGAGTTGTAAAAGTCTTGGCGGCCTTCAGCGGACAGTGTTTCGATACATGTGGACATCATCTTAGGCACGGTTGTGTTTAGTTTCCTGGCAAAGAAAAATGATGATATTGATTTGACAAACATGATGACCGTTGTAAACACTACTAACAGGTTATATGAGTCAGGAATACGCGCAGAGTTATGTGAAACGATTGGGCGAGTAAGTGGAGGATTACAAAAAACTAACATGCAGCGACAAAAACAATTACGAAAACTTAAAATATATGTTAATAAGTAATAACTGGTGTTAATAACTGTCAACGATTCGTCCAGCAGACAGACGAAAATACGAAATCAACAACAGATGGACGACTTACGTGCTACTTTCGAATCTGCCATACGAATCGGAACTGCGGTTGATAAGTGTTGTATTCTGGCACACGATTTCCACAGATTATTGACAGTGGCGACGATCATACGTTCAGTGGATGGGTGTGTTCTTTGTAGTTTTATTTAATTGTTTTTATTAGGCACAGGAAATAACGATAGAATGAAAGGGACAAAATATTGTTCGACAGAGCCTGTGTCACACGAACCGCCGATGATGAGCGGTCGCTTTCGATAGTAATTAGTGATTAGCGGGTGAATGAAGAGTGAAAAGTAAAAGAGTGACGAACTGACGGACCGCGATGACGTAACATCCTGTTATCTCGATCAAAGTGCCCCTCTGAAATATGATAAATGAATAACGCTACGAACAATCATAAATTCATGACTATATAGTATATATAGTTTAGAGAACAGTCTGCCACGAATTTATCAATACTCCGAAAGTCTATTAAAAGTTATCGCTACTTATCAGTACAGTTCGACGTTATTATAATAATTATTCAATAAATAATATTGTTATGTAAACGATGTCCAAATACTTTGAACGAATGTTATACAAATAATATTATATCATGTTCGACGATAAAACATCGGACCATTTTAGTAAGTCGTGGCAGTAGTTATTTGTAGCAGTAGTAAAAGTTGTTCATAACAATCATAACCCCATTGCGTCGACCTGCGAGTTGCAGCATTTGCACTTAGCGGCGAAAATGTCAAACATTACTACAAATACTTAAATCTCGATTACTCGTTTTATCATCGTCGATGTTCACTGCGTGATAACGGTTGACATGGACACACGATACGCGGTACCTATTGGCTATTATAATAACATAGTTTGTTATTTAATACGGTTTTGCGGTCTGCGATGACGGCTGATGTGCGACGGCTTGGGATTAGATCGATGAATTACACAGTTTCTCGTTAATTACGTTTCGTTCTCTATCCCAACGATTGGCGCGATTAGCAGTGGGTTGAGTTTGTTTTTTTTTTTTTTGTAAAATCACGACGTTCGTCCGACGCCTGAACGCCCTGAACTCGTCGTTACGTGGGAACTTGCCACTTGGATATTATTTAGGTATATCGTACTTACAATTCCGTCGTGTCGGCTTTCAGCGATTTAACAACATTATATTTATATTGTTTTTCATGTGCACAGATATTTTGAATCCTGTTTGAAATAACCATGAAGCCCATAACCGAGGTCAGGGTTGTTAAAACCACAGAATCGGCATTCATCAGACCGTTTTCATTAATATTTAAACAAGTACATATTATTAACATCTTAATCGTAGTATTTAATTATTTCATAAGTGTAGTTACGGAATAAAAGTACCTTATTGTATTTTTCTGTTTAGGGAGGAAATGAAATTAAATGGGACTTAATTGATAGCCATAATGGGTAAATATATTTTATATTATTAAAGCTAATAATGCATTATTTTATGGTTGTAATAACATTACTGTAAATATATTACCGATACGACAAACAATTTGATTAGAGTGCATTGATAAATGTATGAACAATAATTGTGTGTGTTAAATAATTTTTATAACGCACCAATAATAATCATATTTTGTTTATTATTGTGCAGTACGATATTAGACATTTTAGGCACTGTATTTCATAGAAAGTGTCACAATGTTTGTTTTCAAATTTAAGTCTATTCTTAAGAACCTATAGTTATTAATTATTAGTTTTCATAAATATCATTTTTTTTTTTTTTTTTTTAGTATGAATTATAAAACAGGTAGTACCTATTTGAAACATTCATAATGGTTAGACTAAGAATAGCCATTTTTATTTTTTAATATAAATACACTTTTCTATATGAACCACTATAGCTTAAATTAATTAAATTCAGCAAAAATGTATTAGACAAATTACTAACAGATTTAAATAAACATAGGTAGTCATTTAATTACACTACTAATTTTTATTTCCAAAATTAGAAGATAAAACCATTTTTCAATGTAATAGTTTTAATTATTATAATTATTCATAATAATAAATAATAAGTTCTAATATCTTACATCATACCATCTCGCTAATAATTTTGCTGTTTATTCTATTAGTTAAAAGATTCATTTAAGCATTATAAATATGAATTATTATATGAACAAAAAATATAAATGTTTGAAAATAAGTAAAATTGTGATTTTATGCATTACAATCTCATTCTAATGTTATTTATTTCATACCTATTACTTATACTTCTTTTATTTTATCAACATCACTTATTGCTTAATATGATATAGTAATTTTAATAAATTAACAATATTACATTAATATATTCTTATAACTGATATACGACTAAATTCTCTGAGCTCTATTGTCATTCTTTAAGATGATTAAGCTATTAAAAAGATAACTAGAGATAGTTTATTACTAACACATAATTTATAAATATAATAACTAAATCAGTAATATTATTATTATGATTTATAATTTTCACAAATTGGTTTTAATGCAATTAAAAAGACATTGAACACAATCAATAAATCCTCAATAGTCAATTGAATTAGATGAATGTATTATATTATTTATAAGACGAATGAAAAAGAAATATAATTTATAGATACATTTTTCAATAGCATGATGCTGTTTTATTTTAATGCCCAAAGTAAAATAAATAGAATAATATTAATTAACATCTTTAAATTATTATTATAACCTAGTTGGTTTTTTTGTTTTACCTGTAGAGTTTTTGTGATCATTTACAACAGGACCAGAAATACATTGGTGTGCGTTAAACAATTTAGACCCGGTAGCAATTCAACATTGATTAGTATATTATGATGTATTATTGATTGTGTATTATTTACTTGTAGGTGTCTATTATAAAAGTATACCAGAATGTGATAGGCCGAAAGATGGATACATTGACACTGTAAAGTATCCACCCAGTATTGGTTTGACTGTAGAATTTTGTGCTGGTATAGTTGACAAAAACAAAACTCTTGAAGAAATAGCTGTTGATGAAGTCCGAGAAGAATGTGGTTATGAAGTCAAAGTCTCAGATATGGAAAAAATCATCAGTTGTAGGTAATATCATTGTTCGAGAAATTGCAATGTCTTCTACTTAAAAAATTATGTATAGTATATTAATAGTACATAAATTGGTCATTTTAACACTACATCAAATATTATAGTTTTTTTCTTTACAAATAGATTGAGCATTAAGAAATAATTTAGTGTAAATAAACATTTTAACATAAATACATATTTATTTTTGTTTATTGAAGAGTGAATGTGATTTCGTATTTTAAGTAAAATATATTAACATCAAATGATCTTATATAAAGTTTATGTTTTTTAATAAAGTGTTGATAATTTTTCAATTGATATTCAACTACTTGTTCATTTTTTAAATGAATTAATAATATTATTATCAAATGCAGTACATAATTTAAAACTATACAATACAATGAATGTATACACTGCACTTAGTTTATTTTAAAGTTGTTCACGCAAACTTAAAACAAATACTAATAAATATTATTCGCATAATATTGATTTTCAAAATACTTCATTAAGGAAACTTGTTTTAAATGTAATCCATTAATATTTTATGTTATAATATTAGTTATACATTAAAAATAATGAGAATTTAAAAATTAATTATTTTTTTTTTTAGAGCTGCCTTGAGTACAGCTGGTTCAATTATGACATTTTTTTATACTGAAGTCACTGATCAAATGAAAATTTCTGAAGGAGGTGGTCTTGTGCATGAAGGAGAAGACATCGAAGTCGTGGAATATACTATACCACAAATTAGAGATATAATCACACAATCAGAAGTGTTAAATGGATCATCTAGTTTTCTTTTTGGCTTAATGTGGTTTTTGACTAACAAAATTGTTTTAAATAATTAAATTTCAATAAATTACACCATTAATTTAATATTTAATAAGTTATAAATTTATATAAAAATTACAAAATACAAATCATATTATTTTTTTCAAATTCATTATCAGCTTTCATTTATTTACATTTCATGGTTTATTTTAGCAGATACCCACCCTAAACCCCATTTTAAATTGGTAAGCATAAACTTTAGAGCTTTAGTCCAACCTTCTTCAGAATTCAATTGTATTCTATAATAAAAAAGTGTATTATTCAATATTTGTGCTCAATAATAATAGATAATATCAATAAAAGAGAGTTAATAAAGTTACCGGATGTTATATGTATTGCCAGTTGCTGAATCTTCTATTTTTCCTTTTTCCATTCTATATGGTAAATGGAATCCAGAATTACCTTTCTCGACTTCTTCTTTAAATTGTTGGAGACAATCTAAAAATGCCACCATAGCCAAATCAAATTTTGTATTCCATACAAAACGTATGCCACCTTGACCATATAGTGGTAATGTCTTTTTTTCACCTAAAACCTATGATATTAAAATTAGTTAATATTATGAATTTTTAATATATATATGACCTAACTGAATTATTAATAATAAAAATGTATACACATCTTTCAATAAAAAAAAACAATATTATTAAATGTCAAAAGATATAAAATACAAATTTCTCTAAGTTACTGCTCATCCTTGCTTTTTATTCTTAGTATTCTAAATCGACAAATTGTGATTTATTTAATTTATTAAATAAAAACTTTCTTCATACCTGCTAAGAAATTGTCTAATAACATAGTTTGTATGTTTGGGTAGAGAAATTGTCACTTTTCTTTTTTAATGTATCAGTGATATTGGAAAATACCATTTACTCTTAATACATATTGCTTTTTCAGTATTATCCAAAGGTATTCAATACTTTGAGTATTATATGTTGTCATGATATAAAATAAGTTGCATTTTATACTGGTGAAGATAATTTTAGATCAGTTATATATGAGGATTGCATACTGTATCAATGCCTTTTATTTAACAATAATTTTGTAAATTCTTAAAAAAGCTATATGCAACCATTTCTATGATAATATTTTTATTTCTAGCATAAATTATATTAGTATCTAAATAAATTATAAGAAATTAAGTACTAATATAAAGTTACTACAAATATAAATTGTTTAACTAATTTTCAATTCAATATTATGTCATTCTATAGTTTAAAATTGTATTAATTATAAAGTTAAATGATATTTATCTCTTATAATTTTGATTAAAAACAGCTAAATTTTAATACTACAGAATAGGTATAATTAATTTCATCTAATCAGTGCTAAAACTGTCAACTATTAATGACTAGAAGTTTAAGTGGTATGTAATTTTTTTAAGCATAGATATTTTAAGTTAAAGTACGCCCTCAATAATAATTTAACAATCAATATACTTTGTATCTTATCCAAAAAAATATTACCAATAAACGTTAATTTAATGTCTTGACTGGAAATTATTGTATTTTTGACTCCATATCAATTTCTAATTAGGTATATTAATCTTAGCAGAATATTAAAAATAACTTACTTCAACATAAGAATGATTTCCATAAGGTACAAGACGATATTTCTCAAATTTTAAATTCATATATCTAGCTAATGAGACTAATAGCAATGTGACTTGACCCCAGGCAGCATTTATTTCAGCCCAATCAACTGGAGCTGATGGCAATCTACCCAATCGTAATTTGTTAATGGTACCAAAATGACCATGATGCCATATGTGAAAGGTTGCGTTAAATACATTTGTTTTTCTTAACTTGGCCAATTGTGAAGTGGTATACATAATTTGACATTCGACACTATAACAAATGTTGTACATTTATATAAATTTGTAAAAATAAAATCTATTTTTAAATATTAAATAATAAAAATGTGTCAAATTATGCATCAATTTTCAAAATGCATAATATTATAATTAAATCATAAAAAACTAACCTTTTTTGTTTATCTTCTATGAGAATGCAATCCCTTCGATGTTTACTGTATTCTTTCCAATACCGCTCCTCTTCTTTAATTAATCTTTCTTTTTCTTTTTCTGCTTCCTTTATATCATTATCTAATGCATTTTCAGTTTCCTGCAGGTTTGCTAGTTCACTCATCAACTTTTTCTCTTCTTTTAACAACTGTAATAATATTAATATTAACTAATTAATATATACAGTTGAATATTAATTACAATAATTTTATGACAATTTATTATTTATTGACATAATTAAGTACCTTAAATCGCATTAAAAAATTTAGTACCTATAGTATTTTATTTTTTTGAAATTGTTCAGTAATACGTTTAGTTAATACTTTACTGTAAATCAAATAATAAAAAGTAAATTTTTGATACTCACATCTTCCAATTCTTTGTTCAGTGCATCCATGTCTTCTGGTTCTTCAGTGGAAAGTCTAAGTAATAAACATAATATTACCATTTAAAATCAATGGTCTAAATAACAATAAAAATGGTGCTAACTCTTTCAAATAATTGCTGTAGTCTGTATAGTCTGCTTCAGCTTGTTGAAGTTCCTCTTCCATCATGTCCATTAGTACATCAGTGCACTCATCACATAGTGGATGGTTTATCTTTGAATTTCCAGACACAATATCAAAGAGGTTGGCTGCCACCTACACAAATTAATGATATAATAATTGTACAAAATAACAAAAAAAAAAAAAAAAAACCTAATGGGGAATTTTAAATTGCTTTTTTGTAAAAATAATAGATCAATATCTGATTTAATTGAAATAATCTTCAAACTACTTTCAAGGCACTTATCGAAAAGGCAGACTAATTCTTACTTTTAGAGTAATTCATATTTGAATACATTTGTTTGCATTTGTAGATGAATAGCAAGAACTTAAATAATATATAATCGTGGAGGGCAAAATATTAAACTGACATGAGATTCATATTAATATCTACTAAAAGCCGCGATTTGGACACTTCAGACATAATTATTAAATATAATCAAACTACATATAGGTACTGCAATGTTTAACTAACTTTCATTTGATGGCTAAGAGTTGGTGTCTCCCCTTCGCCCAACAATGTAAAGCCATTGTTTCCACTAGAAGAATCATTCAAGTGAAAACCAGGTACCATATGATCAATGTGTTTGGCCTGAGACTCAAGATCAACTTCTGGACAAGTGACAATCGGGACTGTGAACAATAACAGCCATTAAACTCCATCTATTGTATCGTAATGAGATCAATTTTAATAAATCAAAATACTTACGTGACAATTCAGCAATGGTGTGTTCACTGATGGTGTTGAATGAACTGTCCAGCCGGATTGGTGTGAAACATCGCTGGCAAGCAAAACTAACGTTGACATTGGTATTGGACATTTCGGATTATAGTGACCTAAGGAATTTCAAATCATCACTCGTCGTGTAAGGAATAGAGGAGTGTTCAAGTACAAGAAACGGCGTACGTTATAATTATCAAACAAACAAACTAAGACTTCGATGTTCGATGGTCACTGTTTTGCGCACAAAATAAATAATATATATATTATATTAATATAGATGAGTTAATATGTTAATTATTAAATGATTAATAATCACATTATTTCATTTTGCTATGATAATAATTAATAACAAATAATAACGTTATCAGAATGATGATAAAAAAAAGTTTAAAAAACCACTACCTACTACAAAACAATACAATAATAATATGATAGTAGTACAAGGAACTATTGAATAATATATTTATTATTTTGAGGTGCGACCTTGAATTGTGAATAACAATGCCGATATCGCAATCGCGAGTAAAGTTGTAGTCGCCAGCGATCATAAGCGGTCATCATCACTGGATAGTGTCTGGCGCAGTGGCGTCTGTCGTCTAGATTTATGGTTGACAACGACACTTGTCTTGATAGCCGTGTAGCTGACGGGTCGACGGCCCGTCCATAGAAAAGATAACAAAGGTCGGTCAGCTGGTACGTTTTGAGGTTATATGTTCATTTGTTTGGAGAGGGAAGAAAATAAACATATAAATAACAATAATACACAACAGTTAACGTCTATATAGACATAGAGTAGACGATGAATGAAAACAAAAAATTGTAAACAAACCAAAAAATGCGTGAAGTTGATTGTTGAATATAGATATTGTAGATTGCTCTAGTAAAAATCGAAGACGAAAAGCGTGTAGTGAACCTTTTCAATATTTTCTGGGCTGGTTTATTAGTTTTGATTTTGTACCTAACGATTTAGTTTTGACGCGATGAAGGCGTCCGACGAGGACGAAGAGGAGGTGTTCTTGCGAACAGTTTCTGTGTAGACGGTGAATCGAAGTCAGTTGTATTGTATGTATTAGGAGGATTGCTGATAGTCAATTGTCGTCATGTACCCTAATTCATGGCTGTGGGCACTGTGTTTGCTGTTGATCGGTGCGGTAACAGCTCAGAAGACTACTGATGTGGTAACGATGACGTCTGTAGATGTTGCAGCATGTCCAGAACGGTGTGTCTGCCCAAAAAAACGGGTCGGCGACAAGTTCAGCAAAGTCAAATGTGGTGGGCTTGATAAGCCTGTCATGTATCTCAGTGAGATACCGCTGATTCAGCTGTCTAACTTTACTGGAGTCACATTCTTGTAAGTCAAGTAAACCAATGTGAACATTATTGATATTCTTTTACTTGAACATATAATATTGTGTGTGTTTACTTTTAGGGATCTGTCCAGCAATGTGATCGCAGCTCTACCCACAAACGCCATACCTATTCAAACATTACAAAAGCTGTAAGACTACTTTTGAATTTAATTTTATACTGTTTAACATAATCTATGTGTGTTACAGAGATCTAACCAAAAACCTAATTTCTATTATTCAAGATGGAGCATTTCGTGGTACACCAAATCTTAAAATATTGTGAGTTGTTTAACTTAGTGCTGTGTAATAAATGATGACGTTACTAATGATGTATTAAATATATTATATCATAGGACATTGACTGACAACAAACTTAGAAATATATCTCAAGGCATGTTTGAAGGGCTTTTCTCGTTAGAACAGTTGTAAGAAATTATGATTTATTAACTATAGTATTTAATATTTACTACTTTTTATGTTTCTGTCAAATAGTTTAAAAATATATAATTAATTGATTAGTACATTTATTTTACAGAAAAATAAACAAAAATATGATTGCTCAAATACCAGGCAATACATTTACATTTTTGATTCATCTCACTAGATTGTAAGTATTAAATATTTCATATTTATATTGAATATTACTTAACATTATTCTACATTTTGTTTGTTTTTAGAGATATATCAGATAACCCATTAGTTTGTGATTGTGAAATTTCTGGTTTTCTTGAGTGGGTAAAAAAAAAAGTAAAATTAGGACCAAAATCTGAATGCCATGAACCTGCTTCCTTGAAAGACACATCTATTAAAAATCTACGTCTTGATATGTTGAACTGTGTGCGCCCAAAATCAAATACACCTCCAGCAATTGAAATTTTACCTTACTCAAATCTTGTAATTTCTTATTTACTGTTGTTTGAAATATTGCTTATACAATTTCATATATTTATTTATTGTTTAAAATTAATCTTTACTTTTTTTTTTTTATAAAGGTTCTTTTTGAAGGAGATTCAATAGAACTATTATGTCGTGCTGTTGGTGCAGATGCTCTAGAAGGTATTATTTTAGCTTGGAACGTAAATTCATTTATTACTAATGATTCAATAGTTGTTATTGACGGAGATTTCGAAAACACTGGTTTGATTCAAAGGTTAGTACTTAGTACTGATATTTGCTATTTTTTATAAATTATAATAAATTTTACTATTTAATTTTTACAAGTTAAATTATATAAGCTTATAACTATAAAAAATATTTATAAATAGTATACTATAAAATTTTGATTGGTATTTTTTCACAGTAATTTGTCAATATCAAAACTTAATACAAATCATACTGGAAAGTATGAATGTAAATTGAATTCATCTAGTGGAATTAGAATTCAATCAATTTCACTAACTGTTATTTCAAATAAAACTAAATTCTGTGGAGTTGAAGGTGATTTATTAATAATCAATGTATTATTATCTTACATTTATATATATATATATATATATTTATAAAATTTAATAGAAAATTTTTTTTTAATAATTTTAGAGAGTAAAGACAATAAAGGAACATATTATTGGACCCGTACCATCTCAGATGTAATAACTGTTAAACAATGTCAAGCAAATGAAGAAGTTGAACCTTTGGCTAGAGGCACAGTCAGTAGACATTGTAATTTAAATGGTGTATGGGAAGTACCTGATACTCAAGACTGTCCTTATACAAGTCCAACCACTCGTATTTTTTATACACAATCAAAGGTATGACTATTTTGAGATATCAATAATATTAAAAATTATTTATTTCATTGCTCTTTTTTTTATTATTTTTTAGACAAATGTTACTCATAAAGATAGCTCAGAAACAGCTAGGCAATTATTTAATTACACAAGAGATCATTTTAATGAAATTAAAGATAATCTTGATGTTAGTTTTATTGCAGACATAGTAGATGACTATTTGGATGTAATACGCAATGAAAAATCGGTATTTAAATTTTATTTATATTTTAAATTTTTAAATGTGTATTATTAAATCTAACATGAATTTATGTTTATCAGTTAGCGCCAATTGTAGTAGATTTAATAAGTTTGATGGCTGAACTACCTAGAGAATTACTATTAGCTGCTCAAAAAAATGATAAATCCACCTCTAGACTTGTGAATGCTTTAGAATCTTCTTTAGAATTTACTTCAACAATAAATTCTCGATGGGTAAAATTAAAAATGATTTTTTTTAAATATAATAACAATTATAAATTTAAATTAGAATATATTTATATATTGATTTTAGACATCAGCTATAGCAATGGAACAGTTTATTATTTCAAAAGAAAATTTCAATGGCTTAATATGTATTTGGGGTCGAGACCAAGATTCTCCTACTACAATGAATTCATTGACATGTCATGTTTATAACAATGATAGCCTTTATCAAAACAAAGTAAATTAATATTGCATTTTTTCAAAAATTAATTATTCCAAATATATCCTATTTAATGCAAGTTTAAATCATCTAAATTAATTGTTATTTTTTTTTAATTTACTTAGATTATTGAAGCGTCAATAAAAGTACCAAATTCATTATTTATGAGTGACTCAAATAAAAATTTAGATAATAATGAAATAAAATTAGTATTCATAGTTTATGAAGATGGAAAAATGTTTCCTGAGCCAATGATAACAGCTGAAGACAATGTTACTTTATTGCCTACCGAAATAAAATCTTGCATATTAGTTACAAAATTAGTGGGTATTGAAATGGATGATGTACCAGAACCACTAATCTTAACATTACGCCAACCTGAAAATTATGATCATTATTTAACAATGAGACCTAGCCCATCATGGTGGAATCCTTTATCGGGATTATGGGATATAAATCCAAACACCAGTTGTCAGCTGGCACGCATTACTGGTGGCATGTTGGAATACACATGTAATAAATTTGGTTATTTTGCATTGACCATGAGCCCAACACTGGTGCATAATATTTTTCCTCCAACAAATATGTATGATGATGATATTCATTGTTTTAAATCTTATAGATATATTATGTTAATTTACTTAATGTAATGTTTCAGAACTGTTAAAAAAAAAACAAAATTATTTGCACATGCATCAATTTACATTGGCACTTTTGCAGGAAGTACATTTCTTTTATTTTCAGTCACTCTCTTTGTAGTACTCAATAACAGCATACAAATGGCTAAAAAGTTGAAGCATTCTCTTCCCAATACTTGGTTTGCAATGGCTATGTTTTATTTAATCTATTGGTTAGTAAAACACAAATAAAAAGTAAATAATTGAAATGTCTTTAATACTTTATATTTTATTTTAATGAAATTAGTAATGGTATTCATCGGACTGAAAATCCTAGAACTTGCCAAATAATAGGATTACTGATTCAATTTTTCAGTTTAGCTCCATTGTTTTGGATGACAGTGACTATTAGGTAAGTTATTAATTTATTATATTTAATAAATTATAGTATTATTTATTCAATTAAAAAAAAAAAAAAAATCTTGTCCATTTATGTTTAATTTTATAAAAACCCATCTAATAATATTCATTAATATAAAGAGGTGTTTATGAGTATTAGATAATAGATTTATAACACCTTCTAAAAGCTAGTTGTATGCTTTAAATAATTTTCCTTTTACTTTTTTTTTCTTTTAGAGTTTTGTGTAAACGTGTACATAAACCATTCCTTCCTGCTGGCACACCATCTGATGACGGCGGAGGTATGAATATTCCACATGAAGATGTTGTGATCAAAAAGCCTTTACTGGGTATATATATGGTTGGGTGGGGCATACCGATGTTATTGTGTGGAATGTCTAGTGCTGTCAATTTGCCTGGTTATGGAGGTCATGAAGGAGATTATTGTTTCTTAAAACCGGGTCCTGCTTTTGGTTTTATTCTCAGTGTAGCTTTAGTGGTTATTATCGGTATTTTCTTCCTCAGTTTAATTGTTTCTTGTGTTGCCAACAATCTCGACTCCAACGTACAACTTTCAGAAGGTACACAAGCCACTGATTTAGAACTATTAGACCAGACAAATAGCATGGTTGAACACAATAGTTGTCGCAGCCTCACAACTCCATCAAGCAAAGTAGAAGACCCCGAACAGTCTCCAGTTATCCAACTACGATTTTTTAATGGAACTCTATTGGGATATTTAATGACAGTTTCAATGACTTATTTTAATGTAGCAGTCATGCACAGTCCCAAAATACAACTATGGTTAGGTGTATGGTTTGCTTGTTTCAATATATTTCAAAACTTTTTAATAATGTGGTTTTACATATTTGTAAGAAACGATGTTCAAAATGCATTTGCAGAACTCAAAGAACATCGATGGGGAAGAAAAAAAGTTGTAGATTCAGTCCGTGCTCCATCTATTAGGACTGATAGTTTTCAATCTGTGAGACCAAAGTCTAATAGTGAAGTGGTATCATTGCAATCCTTTAGATCACCTCAATTACAACTTGTAATGATGAGAAATCAATTAAATGCTGAACGTCAAATTGATTATTATAATCCACATCAAATAACTGTAGCAAAACGTTTTTTCAAAAAACAACGGAGAAAACAAAATAATTTACCTCGACGTCCGCCACTGACTTCACCAGAGTTAACAGACAATGGTGCTTACTACTGTCAAAATGGTAAAACCAATAATCTACGGCTCGAACTAAAACAGAATGGTGTGTTCTCAGACAGTGCCATTACTGACCACGAGTATGTTGAAGTAGATGGCCGTACACAATACCAACATAAATATATGCAGCCTAGAGATTACTCTACTGAAGAATTTGTAACCAGCCAAATGAGTGGTGCTAGTTGTGAAGGTATTTCAGACAGTGTCACCGATTGTGGACGGAACATTAGTGAAAAAGAAGCTTGCAGCAGTCCACATGTGATAGTGTCCGACTGTTCTAGTGCAAATCCATTGAATCACACTTACGAAACAATTACACCAAAAAAAGAGAGATGGACAGATGTCAACAAAAGAAAAAAGGACACAAGAAAATCTCATAAGGCATCTGGCTATACACTTACTAGAACTAACAAATCAGATAGCGATGAAAACGATGAGACTTGTGTTTAGAAAAAATATCCTTGTGACTGAGTTTATGAAACTGATAGTCTAATGTATATACATCATGTTGTAATAATTAGACTGGTATTTTTTCAGAGTTGAAGTATTAAAATATTTTGTATTAATTTTTTTTTTTTTTATTATTAGCTAGATTAGTTCTAAATAGTAATAATTTATATGAAAATCAATATTGATTTATTACTAATAGTATTGTTTTTTACCCAAGTACTTCCAGTGTAGTGATATATATTTCTATGGTATAACTAATTATGGTATATTCTTGTATTTAAATGAAAATTAATCTTAGTTGAAAAATGTGTGATTTATATAACAAATTAGTAATAAAATTATCCCATCGATACCCTTAAAATGAATTTAATTGTAGATGATTTTGTTTCTTATTTATTTCTACATTTTAGTTGGAACTTGAATTAAATACTGACACATTTTATTTCATTCTATAGTATTTTTAGTTATTTATTTTTTTTTTTTTAGTTACTATAATTATAAAATGTTTAATAAGTCTAATGTTTATTTGAGTTGTAATTAATTTTAATTTTGTACCTAGTATTTACAGGTAATCCAGCTGTACTACTGCCATTTTTTGTTTGTTTTTTCTTAAGTTGGTATAATAAATAACTTAATTATGTATACAGTATTAAATTAATAGTACATAATAACTATTATTTTATACAATTTATTTTTATTTTTATAATATACACATTATAAATTAGCTGTAGTTTGTTTAAGTTACACCATTGTATACGATATAATCTTAATTATGTATCAACAATTATTATAAGTAAACTGAACTGGTCAAGTTTAAAAATTTTATAATTTTCTATAAAATGTATTATATATATAATATATATGATACATAAAAGTCTTTAAAATTCCATGTATTTTAATTTATTTATTATTAATTGCAGCTCAATAAAACCGAAATATAAGTATTACAATTTAGAAAAAACTTGATCAGTATTCTATTTATGTGTATACCAATTATTTAATTGTGCTTAGTTAATTAATAAGTATTATATTTTTTAAATAAATATTGAAATGTTTTCTACTTAATATATGCTATATACTATTGTTTTTTTTTACTTTTTTATTATTTATGTAAAATATATGTTAAAAATAAGTATTTGAATTAAAATATGGATTTTATTTATTATACCTTCAATGATAGAGATTCATTTTAATTATTTCAGTTTAATATTTAAAATACAAGTTAGTCTCCTTCATAAAAATAATAAATATTGGTTTTGCTACACAAATAAAAATTTTGATCTTACCTTCAATCTATACAGAGTATTTTTTTTAAATGCATTGCTGGTACCTACATGAAGATGATGATAAAATTTACACTTATTTCGATTAAACTGTGTAAATATTTTATGTATTTATATTTTAAACCATACGAACCATTATTTTTTATAAACTGTGGTAATGTAAATTTTGTTGTATACCCCAACTGAAATTGCAAACTGCTCAAGATGGAGATAATATAAAAACGGATTTGATTAAGCCCAAACCATAAACAGCTATAGCTACGAGTTTGGCATTATACTATGACACCATTGACACCTGCAGATTATTATATTATGTTATTAAAAGTTGTAGATTTCACACTTACTCTACTGGGACTAACACTATAGTTTATAGTAGAAGATTTTTATTAATGAATAGTTATTAGACAAAGTCACTAAGTAATACTTATATTATATCAATACAATAGTAGTTATATTAGTCATTAAGACCAATTTAGAAAATATATCTTGCCAAGAATTCATGGAAAAATATTTTAAAAAACAAATATTTTCATTTTGTAATGGATTCAGTAAAATATCGTTAAGGTTTATATTCATCTTCATGCATTTACATGAAACATAGTCCATAGGTACATCCAAAATCAAGAAAGCAAACATAATTGTTAATCACAAAATTAATCGTAATTATGTTCAAAAGTATTAGATTTTAACATGTACCATTTTTTTTTTTTAAATTAATATAGGTACCATATTTCTTATATTATTCTTTTCTTTCAATAAGCATACCTATATGTTTTATAATAAAGTTACATTTTTATATAAGCATTTTAAATTAAAATATTTACTTTACAATATAAAACCTATTCACATTATTCTCTTACGTGGTAAGTCGCCAAGTCTGTATTTATCTCAATATCGTAACTTTTATAAATTAAATAAATATCAAGTATAATATTAATAGTATCTTTAAGAATAGAAACTAACAATCCATTTTCATGCAGCTTCGCTTTTTGTATAGTTAAGTACCTACAAGCATTTATCATCGAATTAAAATTTAAAGTTTTAATTTAAATATAATTAATGTATTACAATAACAATTAATCTTAGAACAATAGTTGTTATATTTAATGTACTCGTAAGCGAATTTCGTCTATAATACATTTCAATTAAAAGGTCCTTGAATTAATGAGAAATTTCCAATCTGTAACTTAAAAGTTTGTAAAATATATATTTGTATTAAATAAATTATAATAAACTTTAAATGGTTACATAGGTAATATTTTCATGTATCTTTATATTTACTTACTTAACACATTTTAATGTTATTTAGTAATATAATGTTAAATGATTAGTATATAAATACTATTTTAACGATAGTAGTATTGTAGCTTTTACTTCAAAGCTAAAAAATACTTTTCTGATATATTATAATATTATTAAATATATTATAAATAAAAATAATTTACAATTATAGTTTATCTTATTACATAATAACATATTATGTTACACAAATAATAATCTATACTATATTACCTCAATCGAAAAATACAAATAAAAATGAGATTGGTGGCAGATACGATTAAGCATTTGCATTACAAACATTTGAGAAATAATGCAGAAGGCGGGCTACCACGTTTGAAATCGACTGGTATTTTCAATAATAGTACAATAACAACTTAAGAGTTAAGACTTATCGGATAATATTATTTTATGTACAAAAGTAAACAAATAAAAAAAATAAAAATGTCACAATAATATTTACCGTTATTGCGATAAATTAGGTAGGTAATTAAAATAAATTTTATGAACCATATATATATACGCGTGGTTGAGAAAATACGCAATTATATGACATACTATACAGCAGTTTGGCGGTATATGCCTTCACTTGACTAGAAGTCTCTTATGATCGAATTAAAATTATTATGTTTAATGTTTGTTTAATGAATATAATTACGGTTATATATATTATATAAATTAAAATAAATACAATATAATTGATAAATTTTATTATACAAAAATAGGGACATTTCCAATCTGCAGAAATATCATTAATATACTATAGGTATCCCCGCATCTATAACACACGGAAATAATTGTCATTATTAAGTCTTGATTCCATACTATATATTCAGTCTTGTCGCGCCGCGCGCCGTTCGCTCCAATTGCATACCGTCCAATTTTATTTTATTTTTTAATTTTCCATCCGGTTTAAACACAAACAAAAACATATGCGATAATATTTAACGATAAAACAAAACTAAGTATTTTACAAACAATTAAATAATTAAAACCAATAACACAATAATTCGTTTTACGCAAAAATTATTTACAATTTATGTGTGTGGCGTGTCAATTAGGTATATTAATTATAGTACCTAATCATAAATAATGTTGTATATGTAGGTATTCGTCATAAACATCTTGCAATAAAAATGTGTGAAAATCCACGAATCTCACGTCATATTAGTCATAACATATAATACAACACAGAAGTTATAGAAAATACTGATGCGGCTCTCGTTCTGAGCTAAAGGAAACCGTCGTCCGCCGGACGTACGGGGAAATAAACGTGAAATCACACGGCGAAATTGACTAGGTCGTTTCCATCGAACGATTCTTGACTGGTAGGCGGTGTGTCTAGCTGCGGAAGCCCGAAGTCCACGTACTCCTGGTTGGCCGTCACCGACAGTATCTGATCGAGACTCTCCACCAGCTCATCGAACATGGGCCTCTCGTTCGGATGGTAACTCCAACAGTCTCGCATAATCATGTATCTGAAGAAGAAGCACGTGACGATCACACGTTAATTAATAGGTACTGATCTCTACCGCGGAATTAAATATTTGCGCGCGTATAATAATTATTATTGGAATAGCATGTGTAAGATGTAAGACAAAGCGATGTCGATATCTCCGTCGGAAATGTTCGACACTGATATCGTTTTAAAATTAATCGATTGCACACATCGTAGCGTAAATCCTAGGATTTGTGAATTTAATTTTTTGCTCGACGATTAAAAAATATTTCTTTGGAAACAAATCGAATTTGAGCTCGATAACTCGACGTTTTCAATATTTATAATAATGCCTAAAAAAAAAAAAAAAAAATGTGCAAACTTACATTTCCAGAGAACAGCAAGACGGTTTTTCCATACGATGTCCGCTCTGTAGAAGATTAAACAACTGTTCCATGTTGGGTACCGAAGGATAAGGCGTACCTCCCAATGTCATTATTTCCCACAACAAAACTCCGTAAGACCATCTATATTTTGAACAAAAGCAAAAAAAAAAAAAATCATTTCATGTTTAGATTAATCGTTACACATTATCGTTTATATAATTTTATTAATAATCGTGTACGCCGCGTTAACATAATAAAATATCAAATCTATGGTCTTATAAATGTGCGCAATCTTAGAATGATTCAAAAATCATAATGTTATACGTTTATACTATGACTTTTCCGTTATAATTTATGAACTATAAAATTAGTAGTACTAATAATTTATACTTATAGATACATATTTATTGTTTATTTAAATTTTATGAATTTAGATTTTAGATGGAAAAAAAATTAAGCTTATTATTCAATTTACTTACGACCTGTTTATAAATATATGTATTAGAATTTTTATTTAAATACTGTACTTACACAAAAATACTTATATATATTTTATATTGGAGATGGAGATATGTACAATTTTAATCGGTTACTATATTAGCATGTTATTGTTATTTATTATTCGTATAACATAATATACTAATGTTATATTTATTATATTTTTTTTTTTTTTTTTGAAAAATTAAATCTAAATTTGTAAAAAATAATGTTTATTAATATTGAAACAATTTTGGTTATTGTGCACTGATTATTGTCAAATTGCTTCATAAACATTAAAAAATTGTATCTTATAGCTTGATATCAATGATTTCACTTTTAGTTAATTATTTTAGTAACAATAAGGGATTTTAAGTCTTGGCGATATGAAAATTCATTAAGTATTAATAAGATTTTTTTTTTTCAAATGTAATTTTAACTTACACATCCGACTGGTTTGTGTACACTCTATGGAAAAGAGCTTCCGGTGCCATCCATTTCACCGGGAGTCTTCCATCGGTAGTTTTTCTATAATATTCTTGATTTTGAATATCTCTAGCTAAACCAAAGTCTGCAATTTTCATTACAAAGTCTTCACTTACTAAGACATTTCTTGCTGCCAAATCTCTGTGAATACACTACATGACAAATAAAAAAAAATTGTTGTTAGATAACATTAAATATATTATACAATATCTAAGTAAGTATACTCATTACACACATTTTTATTATGTAGGTACTTCAATTAAAAAAAAAATAATATTTCTATGTTTTATATCTTCTAGGATAAGGATACTATTTATAACCGACAATTAGTTTAAAAGTAATGCTCACCTTCCTAGACGCCAAATACTCCATTCCTCTGGCAACTTGATATGCAAACGAAACTAAATCCTTTTGCGTTAAGGTATCTTTGAGGTTTGATCCTATAGCCGGTTCATAACCTGAAGATGGCCTATGCTGTCTTAAGAAATCTCTGAGATTACCGTGTAATGCGAATTCCACTAACACATACAAAGGTCCGTCTTGTGTGCAACATCCCAATAAGTTTATGATGTTCACATGTTTACCGATCATCTTCATCATCTCCATTTCCGATACTAAATCCATCATTTCGGTATCAGTGTGTCCGTCTGCGTTAATTATAAATTAAATATTTTATATTTTAAATATGTACCGGGAAATTGAACGTTAAAAAAAAATTACCTTTTAACATTTTTACCGCCACCGTACTTATTACATTTTCGCACAAAATGCCATCGGCTTCGCCACGTAAAACTTTACCGAATGCACCTTCGCCAAGAGTTTTACCTAATGATAGATTCTCTCTCGAAAATTCCCAACAAGGATCGAGAGGCAACTCGTATTCGGACATGCACACCTGGTCTAATTTTGTGTATTTACTTTTTTGTTTTTCAATTTTAACTACGGGCATCAACTGAAATATATAATAAATTTGACGTTCTATTATTATACACGATTTATTTAAATATATCATAATATTTTAATGATGGAAATAAAATAATATATTTGTACGACATACGTATGTAATATAATGAGTATAAAATTCAACTCACCAATGGTTCACTGGCATCGGCCATTTGTTGTTTTTCGATGATTATTTTCTTGGTCCATTGAGTGATCATTGCGTTCCTAGCCGATTCTCTGGCCACCAGCTCCTTCAACTTCTCCCTCTTCCTCTGACTGCACACTAGCATTATAATGCACACGAAAATGACTAGTACGAAACTAATGCCTAGAGCAGCTAATTGGTACGTTTGTAATTGAAAAGCTTTGATTTTTATCGGATCTTCCAATTCTAAAATATTATCATCACATACTTGATTATATATTTACAATGAACCAGTGTATATATTATTAAACAGATAACATTTTGATTTCTTCGGATAACTTACCGTCAACTACTTTTAAATAGGCACTGGCATAGCTCATACCCAAACTATTACCGGCCACACACGTATACCATCCTTCGTCCAAATGCGTTACGTTAGACAGTTGCAACAATTCCGGGTTGCCTTCGCTGGGAGCGCCGTTCTATAATAGACGCGAGAAGTCAGATACGCGATTCATTTACACAATTATTAAAAATACATGACATGTTTTAGGAAAATATTTTATTGCATTATGTTTTCTAAGTCCCGGCAAATCGAACAAAGCGAAAATATCAAACACCATTACTCGTCATTGCGAATGATCGTATATTATAATTTAAAAGCGTATAAAGCGTGTTAGTTAACCGAAAAGCTCAATTTTGTTGATTCCCAAGCGTACCTCGACCTTCACCATTGTTGTTAAGTTTAAGTTTTCAGTGTTCTCCACCGTGATTTCCCCAATATACCATCCGATGTACGGATGCAAATCCGACAACACCTTGCACGCCAAAACACCAGAACCACCCAACACCAAAGTAAGGTTGTGAGGTGCTTCCGTAAACACCGGACGATGGTGCAACCGCTCTAAAATAATAAAAAGAAAAATTACAGGTAAACACGTTTTACAACTTTGTGCACGTCACTTGTTTTACACGATCATTATTACAAATGTAGCTTCCATCCCAAAAAAAAAAAAAAACACCAAAATAGCACGTTCCGAGGTAATATATAATATGTATATTTTATATATATTTCTATTTATATGTACATATAATTAATCGTAATAAATAAGCCCCAAAACCACGCGCAAATACCACCATAGCATGCCACCGATTTCCAAAAGTTTGGTTTTCGGTACCTGTATGACATTGCCGTTTTCAAGATTTGTTTCGTTGACGTTCCCGACACTGGCGTTATGATAGAACCATCGCATATACGGTTCGAGATCGGCTAACGGAGTACATTCAAACGATACATTGGTGTGTACCAGTGTGGTGACGTTATGAGGCTGCCCTTCTTTAATGTAGGGCTTATGCGGAAATCGTTCTGTTTTTATTTTGGGGTTGATTTCGTAAAATTAGTTTTAATATTTCGTATATTTTTTTTTTCCAAATCAGTTTAATATTATCATTTACTAAACGATAATTACTATATACGACGATCGTCGCTATGCTTACCTATTATTTCGACCTTATAAGTGAAATCTATGCATCCATTCTCGTTGCTCACTTTGCACGTGTAATTACCGGAATCTGTCGTTACCAAATCTTCCAGTATGATGGCCCATTGTGTATACCTAGCTATACCCAGTTGGCGTTGAGGTGGCGTGACGCCGTCTTTGTACCATGTTACGTTCGGTAAAGGATTACCTGTAAACACGATGCAATTATTAGACGATCGTTGTATTATAATGCAAAACAATGTAAAATATATACACCGTACATTTTAAATAAAACAACTTCAATTCAAATTTAATTAATTAGTATTGGACAGTTTTAGTTTTCAACAACTATTATTAGTAGGGTTAGGATGTTTATGACTTTTGCATATTTTTTCTTTTAGTCGTACACATTACAAACCCAATAATAAATTCGTTTTATATGGCATAGAATCAGATATATTCAATTTTATTTTGCATA